>NC_090443.1:753318591-753621621 GCF_031143425.1 Pleurodeles waltl | reverse complement strand
TCACCTGCGACATCATCCAAGGGAGGCAAGGGCCACAGAGCTCCAGCGAAGGAGGGCAAGGGCAGCAGGGCGGAGAAGTCAGGCAGCAGGCGAGCTGCCCAGGAGTGCCCCACCAGCCCCATTCCGGGTGTGACAGACGACACCCACGGGCCCAGGACTCCATCACAGGAGGGCGCCATGACCGCAAGTTCGGATGGTGAATGAGCGGGAAGTCTTGCCCAGGTCTGGCTCCCTAGACACACAGGACAAGCACCGCTGAACAGGGCCCCGCCGTGACAAGAACCGCTGAACGGGCCCCGCTGGGAGGAGCACCGCTGAACAGGGCCCCGCCTGGACAAGAACCGCTGAACAGGGCCCCGCCGGGAGGAGCACCGCTGAACAGGGCCCCACCGGGAGGAGCACCGCTGAACAGGGCCCCGCCGGGACAAGAACCGCTGAACGGGCCCCGCTGGGAGGAGCACCGCTGAACAGGGCCCCGCCGGGAGGAGCACCGCTGAACAGGGCCCCGCCAGGAGGAGCGCCGCTGAACAGGGCCCGCCGGGAGGAGCACCAATGAACAGGGCCCGCCGGGAGGAGCGCCGCTGAACAGGGCCCCGCTGGGAGGAGCACCGCTGAACAGGGCCCCGCCGGGAGGAGCGCCGCTGAACAGGGCCCCGCCGGGAGGAGCACCGCTGAACAGGGCCCCGCCGGGACAAGAACCGCACCGCTGGGCCCTTCATCTCAAGCACCGCACCGCTGGGCCCTTCCTGTCAAGCACTGCACCACTGGGCCCTTCATCTCAAGCACCGCTGGCCCATTGACAGTGCCGGTTCTGTGTCGAGCAGGGCTTCAGGAAGCACTCTGGGCACCATGCCTCCTCCAATAACTGTGGAGTCGGTAATCCATCTGATGGACTGTGGCTTTGCACTCCCCAGGATGGTCCAGTGGGCAAGCCTCCCACTGTAGAGACTTGTGAGACTGTGGCTTTGCACTCCCCAGGATGGCACAGTGGGCAATCTACCCACTGTAGAGACTTGTGAGACTGTGGCTTTGCACTCCCCAGGATGGCACAGTGGGCAATCCACCCACTGTAGGGACTTGTGAGACTGTGGCTTTGCACTCCCCAGGATGGGACAGTGGGCATGGAGGCCCCTCGTGGATCTGGCGTCATGGACTCATGTGGCTGAGGTGCCCCCCCTTCCCTTCCCCCTGAGGTGCCTGTAGTTTTGTCATCGGATGCCCCTGCAGTGTTCTCTCCAATGGTATCTGGTCTCCTGTATGGGCTTTGCCCATGTCTTTGTGCACATTGGCCCACGGACTATGGAACTTTGACGGAATGTGCTGGCCTTTTTGCCTATGGATATATTGTGGACTATGTTCATTCCTTATTTTTGTATCTTTTATATGGCATATTTGCCATTCCTTCAATGGAGCTATTTATACATATATTTTATAGATCATTTAAATTGTGTCTTTGCATTATTCCGGGGGGTTTGTGTGGTGTCACTCTGACTTGTTGCTCGGCATTGGGGTGTAGGTATTTGTGGTGGGGGGTGGGTGTATGGCGCATGTGTGTGCCCGTAAGCTTTCCTCCTCCCCCCTCGCCTGTGTCGTAGGTGCAGTACTCACCGTTGTCGTCTGCGCCGGCGTTCGTACTCCTGGTAGATGAGCAGGTAGACAATAGCTGGTAGGATGTGTAATTCGGGCTCCATGCTGTCCTCCTTCCTCGTGGAGTGTGTATAGGTGAGCGTTTTCCCGTTCGTAGTCTGTTTCCGCCGTGTTTTTATCGGCGGGGCTCCCGCCCCGGAAAAGGTGGCGGATTGGTGAGTTGTGATAGGGTGGGCGGTACATTGTCTGCCGCCTGCCTGTTGGCGGTGACCGCCGCGCTGTTTGTCGGTCCCGCCGTGGCGGTCGGAGTGTTAAAGTGGCGGGCTGTGTTGGCGGTTCCCGCCAGGGTTAGAATTCCATTTTTTGGACCGCCGGCCTGTTTGCGGGTTGGCCGGCGCTTTATCACTGACCGCCGAGGTCAGAATGACCCCATAATGTTGTTGCATCTGTTTGTGTGTATGGTGTTGGGGGTGGGGGTGGGGGTGTTGCGTGGGGGTGTCACTCTCTTTTTCTCCCCCCTTTCTTGTGTGCTGTGTGCGGTACTCACTGTGGTCGTCTTTGCCGCTGTTCGTATTCCTGGTGTAGGAGGAGGTAGACCAGCATGGGAAATATGTGCAATTTGGGCTCCATGGCATCGTGGTTCTTCCTTGAGTGTTGAGAGGTGAGCCGTTTCCCTTCTGTGTACTGTTTCTGCTGTGCATTTGATGGCGTTGGTACCGCCCCGGAAAAGTTGGCGGATTGGCCTCTCATAATACAGTGGGCGGTACATTGTCTTCTGCCTGGCTGTTGGCGGTTACTGTGGCGGTGCTTGTTGCTACCGCCGTGGCAGTCGGTGAATTAAAGTGGCTGTCTGTGTTGGCGGTTACCGCCGTGGTCAAAATTCAATTTTTTTTTTTACCACTGGCCTGTTGGCAGTACTACTGCCGCTTTATCACCGACCGCCAGGGTTGTAATGAGGGCCATAGTTTCCATTACAATAATGCTTTGTTTATGCAGCACACTGCAACACATATGTGTTTTTGTAGTACTGCTATATGTAGGTTTACCTATAACTTACATGACATTATTCAGAAAATATGTGCAGTTTCTTTAATTTGGATATGTAAGTATTATATGAAGTAAGGTACTGTTGGCCTTGACTATATTTTAAACAATGAGTAGTAGGTAGGAGAAATAACACCAAAAAAGCATGCTTGCTACAACATAGTGATGTCATGAACTGTCATACTAAAACAGTGCAAGACAAAATCTCAGCATAGCATTCACCAAAAATAAGCTCTTTGAGTCACTAGTAATGCCGCTCCCATTTTATTTTGTTTCAGCTCTTGTAATGCAATTTTTCTCATTTGTGAAATGAAAACTACAATTCCCAGAATCCCTTGTGATATGTTTAGCCTAATGAAACAGTGATGTCGGGGCCTTAGAAACTGTACAGCTATGATCCAGGTTATGTTAATTACCACAAACACGACAGGACACCTCTCCCCACTCGCATCAAACTTTATGACAAATAATACAGGACATATATTTACTGTCCTTCTGCTGCTCAGACTCCTCCAACTGAGCATGGAGGGTGAGCTAGGCAGCTTCTAAGATCCTCTGGCACAGTGGGGTCATGCAGTGCTGCTGTTTATGCTGCCTGAAGGACACACCCATGATGTCCTGGGCCTTGATCGTGGTCCAGCACCTCAGGTTCTCCCAGCGTTTGCTGCATCTTTTGCCCAGCTAGTTGTACACTCGCACTCCACTACAATGTGTGGCAATGGCTCACCAGAGTTGAATACGTGCTGCATTGCTCAGCTGGCTTTCTGGTTCTCCATAAAGTTGAGGGAACTTTGCAAGCTCCTGCTCACTTATGATAGTCAATTCACTCTTTCTGAAGGTTCGGAGATTTCTCATCCAGCCTTTCAGCAAAATTGATGTGCAGAGCAGCAGGATGAATAATGTTGCTTATCTGAGGAGACAGTGGCACAGAAATTTTTCAAATGGTTAACATCCTCTTCTTTTATGTCATTTCCTGTATGTAATTGCCTGTGTATTCATGGTAGGTGTGACTTTTCTGCCCCTACTGTGGAGTCTCCACTCCGTTTATCGAACAGCGTCTCCATATATGGAGCAGAGTCTCTGCACACAGAGCAGAGCTCCTTGCCTGGGGCAGAGATCCACTTGCAAGAGCAAAACATTGTACATGGACAAATGTGGTTAAGATTTCTTTACAAAAAAATGATATATCATGTGTACTAACCTCAGATAGGATTGCTTGTAGTTAAATCTTATTTTGTTTCATAGCATGGCTTGATTTTGAATTTTGCAGATGGGATGCTCCGTCATGAATGTGACCGATTTCCTTATCTCCATATTACAAGTGCCATTGGGTATAAAGCACTTTTAGTATGACGGACAGAATACACTTCACATTTGTGAGGGAGAATCCAATCACCCAAACTACATCAGGCTCTATGTGTTATATGGGTAAAGATGTTTTTCTGGAACCCTTTTATACCCACAGTTACTAGTTATTTGTGTTGTCCTTACATTGGCAATGCAAGGAAACACAAATCCTTAGCTGCTGTTACAATGCCATGAAAGGGGCAATTTGCACCTCCTTCTATTTGTATGTGCAAACAACATAAACATCACAACACAGAGCAATAAATTGCGTTGCCTAGCATCAAGCAGCCTTTCCACGAGTGGATGAAGGGGGTTCCCATGCATCCACACATGGATTTTGACACAATCCCAGACTTGCAAATATATGTCACAAATTATTTTTAATTATGTAGGAAAGTAGCCTCTTTCTAGCACTTTTGGCCTGTTTGTGAGTGCATGTCAGTGTGTTTTTACTGTGTCACTGGGATCCTGCTAGCCAGGACCCCAGTGCTCATAGTTTATGGCCTAATGTGGATGCCTGCGTAGTGCCTAACTGTGTCATTGAGGCTCTGCTAATCAGAACCTCAGTGCTTATGCTCTCTCTGCTTCTGAATTTGTCACTGTAGGCCAGTGACTTCACTTACCAATTTCAATTGGAACACTGGACCCCCCTCATAAGTCCCTAGTATGTGGTACTTAGGTACCCAGGGCATTGGGGTTCCAGGAGATCCATATGGACTGCAGCATTTCTTTTGCCACCCATAGGGAGCTCAGACAAACTTTTACACAGGACTGCCATTGCAGTCCACACACTATTTCACAGTCATTTTCACTGCACTTAAATAACGTATAAGTCACCTATATGTGTAACCTTCACTTGCTGAAGGTTAGTTGCAAAGTTACTAAGTGTGAGGGCACCCTTGCACTAGCAAAGGTGCACCACATAGTTCAGGGCCATTTCCCCTGACTTTGTGAGTGGGGGGACACTATTACACATGTGCACTACATATAGGTCAATACCTGTATGTAGCTTCACAATGGTAACTACGAATGTGGCCATGTAACATGTCTAAGATCATGGAATTGTGCCCCCATTCCAAATCTGGTATTGGGGAGCCAATTCCATGCATCCTGGGGGCTCCATCATGGACTGCCAGTACTGCCAAACCAGCTCTCTGAGGCTTGCACTCCTGCTACAGCTGCTGCCACCTCACAGACAGGGTTCTACCCTCCTGGGGTCTGGACAGCCCAGTCCCAGGAAGGCAGAACAAAGCATTTCCTCTGAGAGAAGGGTATTACACCCGCTCCCTTTGGAAATAGGTGTTAAGGTCTGGGAAGGGGTAGCCTCCCCCAGCCTCTGGAAATGCTTTGAAGGGCACAAATGGTGCCCTCCTTGCATAAACCAGTCTACACCGGTTCAGGGACCCCTTCTCCCCTGCTCTGGGTGGAAACTGGACAAAGGAAAGGGGAGTGACCACTCCCCTGTCCATCACCACCCCAGGGGTGGTGCCCAAAGCTCCTCCAGTGTGTCCCAGACGTCAGCCATCTTGTTTTGCAAGGTGTGGGGGCACTCTGGAGGGCTCTGAGTGGCCAGTGCCAGAAGGTGATGTCAGAGACCCCTCCTGATATGGTAGCCAATCCCCCTCTCTGTGCTATTTAAGGTTGCCCCTGTGTGTTCTCTTCAGATTCTGCTTGCAAGTTTCCTTTAGGAATACTCTGCAACAACTTCAGACTCTTCTGACCTTGGATCAACCGCAGCCTGCTCCAAGAAACACTTTTCTTCAGCAACCTCAGCTCCAAGTTAGCAACTGCAACAGTTTCCACAGTGTGCACACTCTGGGTACCCCCTGTCTTCATCCTGCACCAGAAGAACCAAAGAAATCTCCCATGGAGTGATGGAGTCACTCCCACCCTCCAAGCAGGCACCTTCCAAGACAATGACCGGTACCATGGGACTCCTCTCACAATGACGAGCATGCTCCTAAGGACACAGAGGGTGGACATCATCGATATAGACTGTCCTGAGGTCCTGCTGACGCAATTTGGAGGAGGTAACACCTTGCCTTCCCCGAGAACGATGGTACCCCTGTGTACTGTGTCTTCTTCACCTCCTGAGGCCTCTGTGCACTCTTTGCAAAATTCCTTCATGCACAGCCTGTCCCGGGTCCCCAGCACTCCATCCTGTGATACTCAACTCGCTGAGTTGTTCTCCGGCGGCGTGGAATCTTCTTTTGTTGTGATGAATCATTCACGTTTTGCACCTCCTTTGAACCCAGATCCTGCGACTCCTGGGGGTGCTGGCTGGCATCCTGAGGGCTCTTTAAAGTGCTGAGAGTCTCCCCTTCCTCCTCACACAGAGTTGAGGCTCCCAGGTCCCTCCTGGGTCCATGAAGCACCATTTTGACGCAAAACACACTTTAGTCATAGCCAAGGCTTGTTGGTGACTTCCGACACGAAATCTCATCTGAAATGATCTCCACGCTGTGGGACATCTTTTGGAACATGCAGGAACACACTGGCATCTTCCTGGGGTGCATTCCTGCAGTCTATGACTAACAAGGGACTCTTCTTTTGCACCCTCTTCTGGTTGGCAGGAGCTCCTGTCCTTCCTGGAACTTCTTTCAACTTCTGGACTTGGTCTCCTCCCTTTGCAGGTCTTCAGGTCCAAAAATTCCAGCAGTTGTTCTTTCAGATTTGGTTGGCTGCTGCAAAATCCCAAAAACGAGGTATAGTGTGTCCTAAGGAAACTTGCAGTACTTTACTCCTGCTTTTCTGGGCTCTGGGGTGGGGTAATTTACTTATCTTTACTGTATTCTTACTCTCCCAGCGATTCTGCACACACTACACTTGTCTAGGGGGGAATTCATGATTCACATTCCACTTTCTTAGTGTATGGTTTGTGTTGCCCCAGACCCATTTTCTCCCATTGCATTCTATAGGATTTCCTACTGTTTGCATTGTTCTATGACTATTTACTTGTCTAATTTTGGTGTTTAGTGTATATATTGTGTATAATAGTTACCTCCAGAAGGAGTATTGTCTCTGGGATATTTTAGGTACTGTGTCACCCAAATAAATTCCTTTATTTTTGGTAACATTGAGTATTATCTTTGCTTGTGGATAAGTACTTTGTAACTATAAGTGGTATTGCATGAGCTTTGCATGTCTCCTAGTTCAGCCTAAGCTGCTCTGCTATAGCTACCTCTATCAGCCTAAGCTGCTAGAACACTACTACATTCACTAACAAGGGATAACTGGACCTTATGTAAGGTCTAAGTACCCAAAGTACCCACTACAAACCAGGCCAGCCTCCTACACATAGGTTATCTTTTTAACTTTTAAATTCAGTTTTAATTACTTGCATTATAAAAGGTTTGAAGAGTTATCTCATATTGAAGTTTATGGACAGAGTGTTAAATGTCCACCATTTTTCATTGATAACAGGCTGTGACACCGCATGAAGGCCATAACCCAACTAGTAGCTCCACAGAAAAAAATTTGACCAGTTGATCACACACCTGAAAGCTAGGCCCTGGCAAAAAATTTCATTTCGTTTGTAGAATTCTCAGAATTTGGTAACACAGACGTCTGGCCAAATTCTGCCAATCACCAATTGGTGGAATGTTATCTCCTTTGAGGCTCCGGAAATGCGAGCTAGCGAGTGAGCCTGAGTGAGATTTCATGTCACTCTGCATGATTTCTGGTCGCTGGGAGGACTTCCGGTGAGATTTTCTAACATGGGCCATCATGGACAGTCAGGGTCATAGGGCTGCTTCTCGAATAGTTGTTCTATTTCAGCAGCAGCTAAATTAACTTGAATGGCCATTGTGTGGTGCTGTTCACACTGATTGATCAGTTTGAAGTGACACCGGTGGAAAATCACAGCACAACATGCATATTTCCGCCTGTTGGTGGAACACTGTGGAATCTCGCAAACCTTTTTGTGACTCTGTGACCCTGCAACCCTGTGTTTGGCACAACAGCCCGATTCCCTGGGTTTTAATGTTGGTGAGGAGATATGTATAAGCCTGTCATATTGCAATGTTGTGCAAGACAGAACAAGCTACTATAATCTTGCACACGAATTCAGGAGCGTACACCAGCAGCACCCCTGAACAATCAAGACATCTGATTCATGACTTGATAAGAGCAAAATTATGTTTTCTGATGGCGTGTGTATGAATGTGTGCCCTGTAATACCTCTAAGAAGATAGTGGTAAGATGGTGTGAGGAGATGGGGAGGGAGTTTATAAGCAGCATCACTGAAAGGGGAAAATATTAATACATTGGAAATGGTCCTCTGTCATATTTAATGTACATTATGAATGCCAAGCTGTGTACATTGTCTGTTAGCATCATTATCATGTATGTTGCTTGAGTATTAGTCATTTGCATGGTTTTGGAAAGTGACAAACAAGTATGAATATAGACCTGTATGTTGAGTGGGTGCTTACCAAGAACCCAGAAGATGTTATCAAATTCTCTAGCTCTTGCAACAGGTGATCTGCTGATAATGAAGCTCTCATGTGTACTGCCTGGAAACGGACATAGCCTGCATGTTGATTGAGTGCCAGCAGTGTCTCTTGCGAAATATGTGTGAGCTGAGGTGAGATGGTTGAAGTGCCACATGAGTGCAATTAATAGCACCTAGCACATTTGTGAAGTGGGACATTTCAACAATTTCCCTAGCAACCATTTACCTCAGGGCAAGTGGATGTGGCATGCCTATCTAAATATGCACTTTAATACTGATGCATCTCAGAACCTGATGAAAGTATTAGGACTGGCATGGCTGTAAGATACAAACAATGTCACTGAACACCATCTGAAACAATCGAGTGGCAAGAAAAGGTAGAGCTGCTAATATCTTCACATAGGCTGCAATAGCGTGGGAGCAGCATGTTTCAGAATCAAGATCCTGTCCCACTTAGAACCATGTCAAAGACGACATCAGATTGGAAACAGAATCTGGAAATCACTTCTTGATGTTAATCCTTTCTTGCATACAAAATCCTGTCAGTTCTCTTCCTCTTACTCGTCAGATCATCGAGTTTGAAAAAAAATAATGGGAAAACCCACAAACAGTGACATGGGAAAAGTTGTGAAAGACCCTCTCAATAGATTTCCTTATTCCTCCCTATTCCTCTCACATTTGATCCATAGTTGAGTTCAATGTCCCCCTCACTCATTGAGTACTCCACTGTGTGCATACATGTGGCCACACTCTCCAGTTTCCTAACTGAACTGCATACATATACATATAGGGCAGGTGGAGGGTCGAAACTCTTCAAATTATTTGTGATTGGTATTTTGTACAACCGTCTGATTCAGGGACAATATGCAGCGCTTTACACCTCTGTTTGTCCTATCTTTTTCTGTGCGGAGTACTCTGCCCCAAAGGGTGAAGCCACCACACTGGGAGTGGAGCCTCCCTCCTCTAGTGTGGAGATTCTGCCCTGAAGTCTCCACTGAGAGTGCGGAGTCTCAGCAGTTGTAAAGATACTACTCTTAAATACCTTCATGAATAGGAAAAATCATAGGCTTACTCAAAAGTATATGTTTTCCTTCGTGAATCAGGCTCTAGCGGTTTGCCCGTCCTATGTTGCAGTTGAAGACATCTCCTGTGGAATGGCGAGATAGGGGGCATTTCATGTAGTGGGCCATGTAGAATACCATGCAGCATACTTTAGGACTATTAAACTATTGGATCAACACAACTGAAGTGGTTTGATATCACAATTGTACTCTATAGTGTTCTGTGGTAAGATGTTATGTATACCCTCACTGATTGTTGAATTTTAAATGGTCACAACATGGGAAGTAATTTTTTTGGGATACTGTGTGAAACTGTAGGACTCCTATTTACATAAACCTGAGAGACACTCAGGTGGCAACGGTCTATGATATGGATTCTCCTGCACAAAACTCACAAACAAAATGCATGTAATACTATTAATGTAATTGCAACTGAGGGGAAATGCATCAGATGTGCATTTGGCAATGTTGAAAGATAAACTAGGAAACAAGGATTACATCTGTTATAAAACATGTCTCAAAGCCCAAACATATTATCTACATAAATGACATACTCAGTGTAGTTTGAGGAGTGAGACAGTGTTGTTCACTGCCCTGTGATATTGGATTTAAATAGCATTGATTTAGGCTTATTGTGACAGAGACTTGGGTTGAATGTTGATGAAGGAGGAACTTCTATTCACAGGTGATGTCATTATATTGCACCCAATGGAAGTCCTTAAGAAACCTATAGCTGGCATAGAGCAATTCTACAGGTATGCTACTTTGAAAGTTCTGGTTCATTTGAAACTGGGGACACAGCTGTGCTCCATTGATGCATGTTTGTCACCCAGCTGATAAGGTGGAATTGTGAATGTTTGTGTGCCAACTTAGTCATAAAAGCACTCCTGTTCCAAGTGATCATGTGAAAATCAACTTTTTGTTTCAGTTTGTAAGTGTAAGAAGAACTATGCTAGTTACACCTTCAGATGTCAGTCAGTGAATAATGTGCTTTTGATGTTCAGATTGTCCATCGGGGTTCCTAAGTGAAAAGAACAGGTGAGAGTATTTGTTCTTTGTATAGCACATATTGCATCAAGATATTATACTATTAGATGCTCCAGTTATGACTAACTATGCTTGATGTTGCAAGACTGGTGAGAACCCATCTAGTATTCTATTACCTGGCACCACACTGATATTCATTGTGCTCACTAGGCTCCCATGGTTAATTGTGTTAAACATTTTCCCGTGAGTGTTTACCTCACATAGGATGCGGATGCAGTATTTGGGTCCAGAATCACCTGGAAGCTAGGGAAACATCCCAAACCCATACATTTGTGAAAGCTAGACACTGGGAGAGTTAATAGTAGTTTTGCTTGTGCCCTTCCAAAAAACATAACTTTTATCACACAATCCATATCACCCTGAATTCCCTCTGTTCCTTGTTTTAAGAAATGTGCCTTGTAGGTATGAAACTGTGGGTGTCAGCTGACTTGGGACGCAAATACTGCAGCCATTCCTAATGCAACCAAAGAGAAAATTAGATATTGTTATCAATGTTTTTGATGTTTGCTGGGAATTATGGGTAAGGGAATGTAGTATATTCTAAGCAAGGTACATCATCCTGGACTCCCCTAGTCATCTAAGTTTCATAAATGGCTGGGTGTGTGATTTTCTGTGAGTTCTGACTGACTATGGACCCAACATTGCATCTATCCACCTCCCATGACAGTTTTCACAAATCTTGCCCTGGGTGAACAAAAGTCAGGAATTGTCTAATTCAGAAGTGTGGGAGTACAGAGTGGTAGGACTAGTGTCAATCTCTGTAGATTCTGGAGTTTTCCCTCACAGAAATATGAGGGAAGTTTGTGATTTTTGCCAAAGTATGATGTTTGCAGAATAGTCTTAGTAAAATGTAGTGGAATACATACAAACCACACCACAATGGACTACCACTGCATCTAGTTTTCTGAATTATCTGTAGTTTGTAGATTCCTTTAGTTACAATCATCCCAGGACCCAAATATTGCAGTTCCACCATGCATGTCAAATATAATACTAGTCAGGCAAACAGGACAATCCTAAATAGTGTATCATTCTCATTTGCAGGTGCATTGCAAGTAGAAATCAAGGAATTTCAGGGTCTAAATGTTCCCTGGTGATGGTGCAGTAGTTTACTAAGCCGAGACAAGACCTTCCAGTAAGTGTGACTATAGTCTTGCCTTGCCACCGGAGGATTTACAAAGCAAATTCTATGGTTTTGATTTGTACAAAAGAACATTCAACCAAGTAGATATTTAGGCTTATTTAAGAATACGAAATATGTGAAAGCTCCACACCCTGCAGTCATTGCACTAACCTCAACCAGGAGTGGACTTAGGGAGTTAGATCCTTGGTCCTGATGATATCCATGGGGAAGAGTGGCTTAGAACATGTAGACCTAGCAGAAGGAAGGGTCATTGAAACCATGTAGACCATCTAAGTTTCTTCCTTTTTCAATTATACTGACTGGAAGGTGGAATAAAAACATAAGGTATATTTAAAAGCCCTAGTGCCACCTGATGCTTACCTAGCATCATTGTTTTTAACTCTAAGGTGGCGTTAAAGAGATCTTTCTCCCATGCCGTATTCACAAGTGGTGCAATGCTGGGATGGAAACGCATAGCAGAGCCCTAGAATGAGGCATTCATGTCCCCTCAAATCTGTTTAGTATGTAAATTCGTTTTCTAAGTTTTCCTCAAGGAACACACTTCCACAAAAGGTGGTAGTCATCAAAAGACAATTTTTTTTTCAATACTGACTTTACTTCCAGCAATGCTAGTAAAAAGGAGGAAGTACAGGCTGGAAAATATGAAGGAGGTGCTAAGTGAGCACTCTTGCTATGCGCTGCATGGCACGCATATGGACTGTGGATTGGTTAACTACTTTCAGACAGCACATGTTAATATACATTGTGAAGATGTGCTCACCGGTAATGTAATGGGTATTTGCTAAAATGAAAGGAATTTCTCTCTCACTAGACAACCTTTTCTGTGGAATGCACTTATGTTAATATTGCTCATGAATATTGCCTTCAATGTGAAATAGATGCAATACCTAGAGCCATTTTTGGGAAATGCAAGATTGTGATCAGTGCTGGGAGTGAATGTGGAACCATCATATGAAGAAAAACACTTAAATTTGTACAGACAGCTTCGATAGACATTTATCTTGTTCTGTATTTTTCAACCCCGAAGAAAGGGGGTGCGCATAAAACATGTGTTGCTGCTTACAGCAAAAGTGGGTATCAATCTTGAACTTGACTGCTATCATCTATTGAACATTAAAGAAATGTAACTTATGCAAAGTTAACTGTTATATGTCAGAACCTTCAATTGGCATTTGCTTACTGACAGCTGGTCTGTAAGTGATGGACCTTAATGGGATGTGAAAAATGCTCCAAGAGCAGAAACAATGGTGTATGTGTACAGAGAGGTTTTTCTTCCTCCTTGCAGGGCAAGCAGTTTGGACTGATCCAGGAATATAATTATCTTGACATTGGATTATCCTTTGACTAATAAATGAAAGGTGGGACTTAGGGAAGGTAAGTTGTGGTTCCTCCAGCCAGGTTGGCACTAAACCCAGTGGAAGAGAAAATACTCCCATAATCACATTTGGTTGACCTCAAAGATATTGGCAAATTAAGCCTTTTGACAGATCTTTTGAAGGCCTATATCTTCCTTTTTAATGCATATATCTCACTCTTAAAGTAGGCCCTAAACAGCCCATAGGTCACAGTAAGTTGTATGTTGAAAAGTAGGGCATGTGGTTTTAAGTTTTTCACATACTGGTAGTAAAACACTTTAACAAGTACTAGCTTTTGATTAAGAACAGGTAGAAATGTCATGTGTGGTTTCAAAAAATTGTAATTTGCAAACCTATTAAATGGTGAAGTCAGATTTTAAGAAACAATTCTGAAAATTCCACTTTTAGAGAGTTGGCATTTTCGTGTACTACCCACTTGGTGCCTATAGCATGTATCCTGGGTCACATGAGTGTGAATAGTTGGCCATTGTGTATTCCTCCCAGACAGTATGACAAAGATGGGCCATCCAGCCAGGATGAGAGGGCCTGAGCTGGTCCCTGCCCCACTTATATTTCAGCGGCTGCCTCTAACATGTTCACAAAGGTGAGTCACCCCCACCGCATGTAGTACGGAGGATGTGTGTCTCAGTCACTAAGCTGCACTGAAGTGTTAGACCCATATCTATGCTTTGAGACACTTTTCACAGAATGGCAGAGATGCATATCCAATTACTCCTAAATCATAACAACAAAGAGTTACACTTAATTATGTGTCATCCGTAAGAAAGAAGTTTAGAAATTGCCTTGATCATAAATGCATTACCTGTGGATGACAGCTGTCTTTGAGAATGGCAACTGTATTTGCTCTGGTTGTACCTAGTACCTATTTAAAGTAGTCACACTATCAAGATAAAAGAAACGCCTAGTCACAACAAGTGCCTCTTTAGCAGAACTAACATGAACTCCAACTTTTTGCAATTTAGTGTCTGATTCAGAGTTTAACTAACAGGGCACTCTGTAGAAACTGTGAGGAGTATGCTGTTCACCATATCTCGGTCCACCTGCCTCATTTACAAACCTTATGTTTTCTGCTTTGGCGGCATCAACAGAAAAAGAATTCTGAGCACCCAATTAAGTAGGAACTGTCAAAGGAAGGGCATTATGTCACCCACCCTATTTTGAGTGGACAGTGAAATGCACTTCTTTCTGTCTATCACTGCCACAGTGACAAAAAACATAGCAATGATCCTCACACTCTGAGGAAACACTATCAGGGTATGGGGGTCAATAGTTTTTTGTTTTTTTAAAGAAACAAAGTCCCACCTTGGGAGCATGTTTCTAAAAAACAAAAACAGCCTCATAGTCTGGAGGACAACTGTTACAAATGAAGATGGCAATCCATCAAATGTTATGTACCTTGAAGGCAACAGTGGTTCCTTTTAAGGTACAGAGATGACCATTAGGTCAGCAGTGATCTCTAAATTTGTCCCATGATGGTACCATCTCTCAAACCCTAAGACTGATCCTTAGTCTTAAAAATTGTGCAGCATGGCATAGAAACCACTTTCATTTAACATAGAGTTTACTGGCAGCAGCCAACCACTGAAACCTCTGAGCTGGCTCTTTATTTACAGAAGCCTCATCAGCAAACTTCAGCAATAAACTGCAACATCACTCTACTGGCAGTAGTAGCACAGCTGAAGGTTCATTCATAGTTCGAAGGCGCATTGCTCTGGCCACTTTCACCGCCATGAAGCACATTATCCTTGTAAGGTATCCTACAGCACACTATTGCATGTATCTGCCTGGAGCTCTCTAGGAATAACACTAGGTGACACTGAATACCCTGGTTGCTGTAGTACTTATGTACCAGAAGTCTTTTTGTATCTACATTCCCATATGAAATCGCATGATGAGCATTAATTTAAGGTTTTGAGCATTCATTTGTCTCTGAAATAGGTTAAGGTTATGGAAAAATGAAGTAACATTTTATTTTGCAATAGACAAGAATAGAGTTATGGGTCTGTAGGGTGCACATTAATGCTGTGTATAGAGTGTTCCTGAAGAGTGGGGTGCAGTGGCGGCTATGCACAAATATATTTCATAGTATAATCAACCAAGCATCTCACATGCCTATGCAGCATCTTATTAAACAGTCGGGTAGCCAGAGGCTGGACTACATTGTAGTGAGGTTATTTTAGCATTTACACAAGCACATTATGAAATCCCTAGGCCTGTGCCCTCTCACCTTTTGCTTTTCCACACAGAATTTGTTATTCATTTCCTTGCGCAACATTTTATATCCTGTGCTCATCATAAGGCTGGGTATTGTGGGTCCAAATAGTACATTGTCTACCCTACACAGAAAAATATGCATTGTCACTTAGGGCAGTTCAGATATGTTATTATAAAACATTACACTGCCACACCAGGGTAGAGGGGGCATTACAGCCAACTTGTCATCTCATGCTGCACATTGTTGCAGTTTCTGCTGAAGCCCTTTGGTTCCTCTTAGTGTACATGGGAGGACTCTCAACAGATTAATAGACATCTTCCTGCCCTCTGAATTCAGGTATGGTGGTTGTGCTACCCTTCCAAAACCAGAAAGGTGGATTAGGGCTACCACTGCTACTTGCTCTCATGTAGAAACTTAGGGGCATATTTAAGAGACCCTAGAGCCACCTTCGTGCTGCCATAACGTAATTTTTTTGATGTTGAGGCTGCACATTTGTGGCTTTTTCCACATGCCATATTTACAAAGTGGTGCAATGCATGCATAGCACCACTTTCTAAATCCTTGTGCCACATTATGCCTGCACTAGGTGTAATGTATGCACAGGGGTGTTCCAGCACTAGGAGGCCCACAAAAATGGTGCAATGAAATTGAACAGATTTCACGGAGTAATTTTTGGCATCATTTTTAATGCTCGCTCAGAGGAGGTGCCAAAATGACGCTCCCATAGAAACCTATGGGCCTCCTTGCACTTTGCTACACTAGTGTTTTTGGTGCTAGTATAGCAAAGCGCCACAATAGCATAAAATCTTTTGACGCTATTGTGCTAATGACCTCTATGGTGCACCATATCATACGTATATACAACTCAACCATGCTGTCATCAGGTGCCGGTATAGGGCGCAGAAAAAATGGCGCATCAGCTTTGATGCACCACTTTTTCTTAAATACAGGCCTTAGTAGTGTATGTAGGGATGTTAAACACACGATTGTGACAATATGCTGGGACTCTTTTCGTGTATCACTTTGCTGGTGACTGGTATAATAACACTGTGCTTCATCATCCTCATAATCAAAATTCATGCATTTTTATGTAAAACACAGTTGCCTCAATAAAACAAATATTGAAACAAGATTATGCTTCTGTTTGTCTTTAATGTATGAGACTTGTATAACTGAGAGGAAAGAGTATGATCTGTTCCACCATCACTTCCCTGATGAGTCTGAGTGTCATGCGATAGGCTGCCACAAATCACTCTCACCTGTGGTATTGGTGAGGTGCTGCTAGCTAGCTGGAAGGGTCCAGATTCAGTCCCCCATAGTCGGTGGTGCTGTCATACAAAATCCAGCAGTCTTATTACTACAATGGGAGTCTAAGACAACATCAGCATTCTAAGCTTGTGATGCACAATTTTTTACCAAATGTTTTACCAGATTATTGTCCATAAGAATCCTCTAGTTGGTGCAACACCCCTGATTCTTCTCTTAACCAAGTTACTGCTAATAATATATTAACATTAACCTCTTCTGTGCCTTGGACGAGATGATCTCGTCCAAGGCTACAGTTCCCCTGTGCCTTGGACGAGATCATCTCGTCCATGGCACAGGGGAACTTGGGGGCGCGCTAGCGCGCCCCCGTGCACCCCCCTTCCCCCCCCAAGTCGGGGATGGAAGGGGAAGACCTTCCCCTTCCACCCCCGACCCCCCCACCCCCCCCTGTGACATCAGCGCGCGCGCTGATGTGTCACAGGGGCCTCCCTCGTCGCGCTGGAAGCTCTGCTTCCAGCGCGATTGAAAAAGAAATGCAAAAGCATTTCTTTTTCAATCACTTGGGAGGCCCGGAGGGGCTTCAAAGGGAAGGAAAAGTATTTCCTTCCCTTTGAAGTCCCTCCGAGGGTTTCAAAAGCCGGATTGCTTGCAATCCGGTTTTTGAAACCCCACTAGACACCAGGGATTTTTTTTTTTTTCGTAGAAATTGACAAAAGGGAGCGACCCCTTGGGCAAGGGTCGCTCCCAGGGGGGGGGCATTTTTTTGAAAAGGCCTTTTCTGCCCCCCCTGGGGGCAGATCGGCCTTATTAGGCCGATCTGCCCCCAGGGGGGGCAGAAACCTCTAGGCACCAGGGACCATTTTTTTTTTTTTTTTTTTCATTTTTTTTTATTGAGGTGGGGAGCGACCCCTTAGGCAAGGGTCGTTCCCCTTGGGGGAAAATTATATTTTGGCCATTTCTGCCCCCCTTGGGGGCAGATTGGCCTATTTTGATGAGGCCAATCTGCCCCCAAGGGGGGTAGAAACCACTAGACACCAGGGATTTTTTTTATTTTTTATTTTTATTGACAAAAGGGAGCGACCCCTTGGGCAAGGGTCGCTCCCAGGGGGGCATATTTTCGGGAAGGCCTTTTCTGCCCCCCCTGGGGGCAGATCGGCCTACTATTAGGCCGATCTGCCCCCAGGGGGGGCAGAAACCTATAGGCACCAGGGACCATTTTTTTTTTTTTGTTTCATTTTTTTTTTTTTTGGTGGGGAGCGACCCCTTAGGCAAGGGTCGCTCCCCTTGTGGGAAAATTATATATTTATTTTAGGCCATTTCTGCCCCCCCGGGGGACAGATCGGCCTATTATTAGGCCGAACTGCCCCCGGGGGGGGGGCAGAACACTCTAGGCGCCAGGGCAATTTTTTTTGTGTGTGTTTTTTTTTTGTTGTTTCTTTTTTTAGAGATGGGGAGCGACCCATCAGGCAAGGGTCGCTCCCCTGGGGGGGGCAAATTGTATTTAGACCATTTCTGCCCCCCTGGGGGCAGATTGGCCAATTTTAGGTCAATCTGCCCCCAAGGGGGCAGAAACCACTAGGCACCGGGGATTTGTTTTTTGGCACCAATGTCACGCAGGGGGAGCGACCCCGTAGGCAAGGGTCGCTCCCGGGGGGGGGTGGGGGGGGGGGGTGGGGGTAGGGGGGGCAAATTTATTTTAGGCCATTTCTGCCCCCCCGGGGGACAGATCGGCCTATTATTAGGCCGAACTGCCCCCGGGGGGGGGCAGAACACTCTAGGCGCCAGGGCAATTTTTTTTTTGTGTTTTTTTTTTTTGTTGTTTCTTTTTTTAGAGATGGGGAGCGACCCATCAGGCAAGGGTCGCTCCCCTGGGGGGGCAAATTGTATTTAGACCATTTCTGCCCCCCTGGGGGCAGATTGGCTAATTTTAGGTCAATCTGCCCCCAAGGGGGCAGAAACCACTAGGCACCGGGGATTTGTTTTTTGGCGCCAATGTCACGCAGGGGGAGCGACCCCGTAGGCAAGGGTCGCTCCCGGGGGGGGGGGGGGGTTGGGGGGGGCAAATTTATTTTAGGCCATTTCTGCCCCCCCGGGGGACAGATCGGCCTATTATTAGGCCGAACTGCCCCCGGGGGGGGGGGGGGCAGAACACTCTAGGCGCCAGGGCAATTTTTTTTGTGTGTGTTTTTTTTTTGTTGTTTCTTTTTTTAGAGATGGGGAGCGACCCATCAGGCAAGGGTCGCTCCCCTGGGGGGGGCAAATTGTATTTAGACCATTTCTGCCCCCCTGGGGGCAGATTGGCCAATTTTAGGTCAATCTGCCCCCAAGGGGGCAGAAACCACTAGGCACCGGGGATTTGTTTTTTGGCACCAATGTCACGCAGGGGGAGCGACCCCGTAGGCAAGGGTCGCTCCCGGGGGGGGGGGGGGGGATTGGGGGTTGGGGGGGCAAATTTATTTTAGGCCATTTCTGCCCCCCCGGGGGACAGATCGGCCTATTATTAGGCCGAACTGCCCCCGGGGGGGGGCAGAACACTCTAGGCGCCAGGGCAATTTTTTTTTTGTGTTTTTTTTTTTTTGTTGTTTCTTTTTTTAGAGATGGGGAGCGACCCATCAGGCAAGGGTCGCTCCCCTGGGGGGGGCAAATTGTATTTAGACCATTTCTGCCCCCCTGGGGGCAGATTGGCCAATTTTAGGTCAATCTGCCCCCAAGGGGGCAGAAACCACTAGGCACCGGGGATTTGTTTTTTGGCGCCAATGTCACGCAGGGGGAGCGACCCCGTAGGCAAGGGTCGCTCCCGGGGGGGGGGGGGGGGTTGGGGGGGCAAATTTATTTTAGGCCATTTCTGCCCCCCCGGGGGACAGATCGGCCTATTATTAGGCCGAACTGCCCCCGGGGGGGGGCAGAACACTCTAGGCGCCAGGGCAATTTTTTTTTTTTTGTTTTTTTTTTGTTGTTTCTTTTTTTAGAGATGGGGAGCGACCCATCAGGCAAGGGTCGCTCCCCTGGGGGGGCAAATTGTATTTAGACCATTTCTGCCCCCCTGGGGGCAGATTGGCCAATTTTAGGTCAATCTGCCCCCAAGGGGGCAGAAATCACTAGGCACCGGGGATTTGTTTTTTGGCGCCAATGTCACGCAGGGGGAGCAACCCCGTAGGCAAGGGTCGCTCCCGGGGGGGGGGGGGGTTGGGGGGGGCAAATTTATTTTAGGCCATTTCTGCCCCCCCGGGGGACAGATCGGCCTATTATTAGGCCGAACTGCCCCCGGGGGGGGGGGCAGAACACTCTAGGCGCCAGGGCAATTTTTTTTGTGTGTGTTTTTTTTTTGTTGTTTCTTTTTTTAGAGATGGGGAGCGACCCATCAGGCAAGGGTCCATCCCCTGGGGGGGCAAATTGTATTTAGACCATTTCTGCCCCCCTGGGGGCAGATTGCCCAATTTTAGGTCAATCTGCCCCCAAGGGGGCAGAAACCACTAGGCACCGGGGATTTGTTTTTTGGCGCCAATGTCACGCAGGGGGAGCGACCCCGTAGGCAAGGGTCGCTCCCGGGGGGGGGATGGGGGTTGGGGGGGCAAATTTTATTTTAGGCCATTTCTGCCCCCCCGGGGGGCAGATCGGCTTATCATTAGGCCGATCTGCCCCCAGGGGGGGGCAGAAACCTCTAGGCGCCAGGGGAATTTTTCTTTGTTTTTTTTTTTTAGAGATGGGGAGCGACCCATCAGGCAAAAGTCGCTCCCCTGGGGGACAAATTGTATTTAGGCCATTTCTGCCCCCCTTGGGGGCAGATTGGCTGAGTTTAGGTCAACCTGCCCCCAAGGGGGCAGAAACCACTAGGCACCGGGGATTTGTTTTTTGGTGCCAATGTCACGCAGGGGGAGCGACCCCGTAGGCAAGGGTCGCTCCCGGCGGGGGAGGGTGGGGGTTGGGGGGGCAAATTTATTTTAGGGCATTTCTGCCCCCCCCCCCCTGGGGCCGGCTGAGCTACAGGCCAAACACCACAGGTAGGCACCTTGCAAAAAACACCTCTGTTTTCTGCGAAAAAATATGTTGTGTCCACGTTGTGTTTTGGGCCATTTCCTTTTGTGGGCGCTAGGCCTACCCACAGAAGTGATGTACCATTTTTATCGAGAGACTTAGGGGAACGCTGGGTGGAAGGAAATTTGTGGCTCCTCTCAGATTCCAGAACTTTCTGTCACCGAAATGAGAGGAAAAAGTGTTTTTTGGGCCAAATTTTGATGTTTGCAAAGGATTCTGGGTAACATAACCTGGTCAGAGCCCCGCAAGTCACCCCATCTTGGATTCCCCTGGGTTTCTAGTTTTCAAAAATGCACTGGTTTGCTAGGTTTCCTCAGGTGTCGGCTGAGCTACAGGCCAAAATCCACAGGTAGGCACTGCTTTTTATAAAAAAATGTGATGTGTCCACGTTGTGTTTTGGGCCCTTTCCTTTCGTGGGCGCTAGTCCTACCCACACAAGTGAGGTATCATTTTTATCGGGAGACTTGGGGGAACACTGGGTAGAAGGAAATTTGTGGCTCCTCTCAGATTCTAGTACTTTCTGCCACAGAAATGTGAGTAACATGTGTATTTTTAGCCAAATTTTGAGGTTTGCAAAGGATTCTGGGTAACAGAACCTGGTCCGAGCCCCGCAAGTCACCCCTCCTTGGATTCCCCTAGGTCTCTAGTTTTCAGAAATGCACAGGTTTGGTAGGTTTCCCTAGGTGGCGGCTGAGCTAGAGGCCAAAATCTACAGGTAGGCACTTCGCAAAAAACACCTCTGTTTTTTTCCAAAATTTAGGATGTGTCCACGTTGCGCTTTGGGGTGTTTCCTGTCACCGGCGCTAGGCCTACCCACGCAAGTGAGGTATCATTTTTATCGGGAGACTTGGGGGAACGCTGGGTGGAAGGAAATTTGTAGCTCCTCTCAGATTCCAGAACTTTCTGCCACAGAAATGTGAGGGACATGTGTTTTTTTAGCCAAATTTTGAGGTTTGCAAAGGATTCTGGGTAACAGAACCTGGTCCGAGCCCCGCAAGTCACCCCTCCTTGGATTCCCCTAGGTCTCTAGTTTTCAGAAATGCACAGGTTTGGTAGGTTTCCCTAGGTGCCGGCTGAGCTAGAGGCCAAAATCTACAGGTAGGCACTTCGCAAAAAAACACCTTTGTTTTTTTCCAAAATTTAGGATGTGTCCACGTTGCGCTTTGGGGTGTTTCCTGTCGCCGGCGCTAGGCCTACCCACGCAAGTGAGGTATCATTTTTATCGGGAGACTTGGGGGAACGCTGGGTGGAAGGAAATTTGTAGCTCCTCTCAGATTCCAGAACTTTCTGCCACAGAAATGTGAGGGACATGTGTTTTTTTAGCCAAATTTTGAGGTTTGCAAAGGATTCTGGGTAACAGAACCTGGTCCGAGCCCCGCAAGTCACCCCTCCTTGGATTCCCCTAGGTCTCTAGTTTTCAGAAATGCACAGGTTTGGTAGGTTTCCCTAGGTGGCGGCTGAGCTAGAGGCCAAAATCTACAGGTAGTCACTTTGCTAAAAACAGCTCTGTTTTCTGTGATATGTCCACGTTGTGTTTTGGGGCATATCCTGTCGCGGGCGCTAGGCCTACCCACACAAGTGAGGTATCATTTTTATCGGGAGACGTGGGGGAACGCTGGGTGGAAGGAAATTTGTGGCTCCTCTCAGATTCCAGAACTTTCTGCCACAGAAATGTGAGGAACATGTGTTTTTTTAGCCAAATTTTGAGATTTGCAAAGGATTCTGGGTAACAGAACCTGGTCTGAGCCCCGCAAGTCACCCCTCCTTGGATTCCCCTAGGTCTCTAGTTTTCAGAAATGCACAGGTTTGGTAGGTTTCCCTAGGTGGCGGCTGAGCTAGAGGCCAAAATCTACAGGTAGTCACTTTGCTAAAAACAGCTCTGTTTTCTGTGATATGTCCACGTTGTGTTTTGGGGCATATCCTGTCGCGGGCGCTAGGCCTACCCACACAAGTGAGGTATCATTTTTATCGGGAGACGTGGGGGAACGCTGGGTGGAAGGAAATTTGTGGCTCCTCTCAGATTCCAGAACTTTCTGCCACAGAAATGTGAGGAACATGTGTTTTTTTTAGCCAAATTTTGAGGTTTGCAAAGGATTCTGGGTAACAGAACCTGGTCCGAGCCCCGCAAGTCACCCCTCCTTGGATTCCCCTAGGTCTCTAGTTTTCAGAAATGCACAGGTTTGGTAGGTTTCCCTAGGTGCCGGCTGAGCTAGAGGCCAAAATCTACAGGTAGGCACTTCGCAAAAAAACACCTCTGTTTTTTTCCAAAATTTAGGATGTGTCCACGTTGCGCTTTGGGGTGTTTCCTGTCGCCGGCGCTAGGCCTACCCACGCAAGTGAGGTATCATTTTTATCGGGAGACTTGGGGGAACGCTGGGTGGAAGGAAATTTGTAGCTCCTCTCAGATTCCAGAACTTTCTGCCACAGAAATGTGAGGGACATGTGTTTTTTTAGCCAAATTTTGAGGTTTGCAAAGGATTCTGGGTAACAGAACCTGGTCCGAGCCCCGCAAGTCACCCCTCCTTGGATTCCCCTAGGTCTCTAGTTTTCAGAAATGCACAGGTTTGGTAGGTTTCCCTAGGTGCCGGCTGAGCTAGAGGCCAAAATCTACAGGTAGGCACTTCGCAAAAAACACCTCTGTTTTTTTCCAAAATTTAGGATGTGTCCACGTTGCGCTTTGGGGTGTTTCCTGTCGCCGGCGCTAGGCCTACCCACGCAAGTGAGGTATCATTTTTATCGGGAGACTTGGGGGAACGCTGGGTGGAAGGAAATTTGTAGCTCCTCTCAGATTCCAGAACTTTCTGCCACAGAAATGTGAGTAACATGTGTATTTTTAGCCAAATTTTGAGGTTTGCAAAGGATTCTGGGTAACAGAACCTGGTCCGAGCCCCGCAAGTCACCCCTCCTTGGATTCCCCTAGGTCTCTAGTTTTCAGAAATGCACAGGTTTGGTAGGTTTCCCTAGGTGCCGGCTGAGCTAGAGGCCAAAATCTACAGGTAGGCACTTCGCAAAAAACACCTCTGTTTTTTTCCAAAATTTAGGATGTGTCCACGTTGCGCTTTGGGGTGTTTCCTGTCACCGGCGCTAGGCCTACCCACGCAAGTGAGGTATCATTTTTATCGGGAGACTTGGGGGAACGCTGGGTGGAAGGAAATTTGTAGCTCCTCTCAGATTCCAGAACTTTCTGCCACAGAAATGTGAGGGACATGTGTTTTTTTAGCCAAATTTTGAGGTTTGCAAAGGATTCTGGGTAACAGAACCTGGTCCGAGCCCCGCAAGTCACCCCTCCTTGGATTCCCCTAGGTCTCTAGTTTTCAGAAATGCACAGGTTTGGTAGGTTTCCCTAGGTGCCGGCTGAGCTAGAGGCCAAAATCTACAGGTAGGCACTTCGCAAAAAAACACCTCTGTTTTTTTCCAAAATTTAGGATGTGTCCACGTTGCGCTTTGGGGTGTTTCCTGTCGCCGGCGCTAGGCCTACCCACGCAAGTGAGGTATCATTTTTATCGGGAGACTTGGGGGAACGCTGGGTGGAAGGAAATTTGTAGCTCCTCTCAGATTCCAGAACTTTCTGCCACAGAAATGTGAGGGACATGTGTTTTTTTAGCCAAATTTTGAGGTTTGCAAAGGATTCTGGGTAACAGAACCTGGTCCGAGCCCCGCAAGTCACCCCTCCTTGGATTCCCCTAGGTCTCTAGTTTTCAGAAATGCACAGGTTTGGTAGGTTTCCCTAGGTGGCGGCTGAGCTAGAGGCCAAAATCTACAGGTAGTCACTTTGCTAAAAACAGCTCTGTTTTCTGTGATATGTCCACGTTGTGTTTTGGGGCATATCCTGTCGCGGGCGCTAGGCCTACCCACACAAGTGAGGTATCATTTTTATCGGGAGACGTGGGGGAACGCTGGGTGGAAGGAAATTTGTGGCTCCTCTCAGATTCCAGAACTTTCTGCCACAGAAATGTGAGGAACATGTGTTTTTTTAGCCAAATTTTGAGATTTGCAAAGGATTCTGGGTAACAGAACCTGGTCTGAGCCCCGCAAGTCACCCCTCCTTGGATTCCCCTAGGTCTCTAGTTTTCAGAAATGCACAGGTTTGGTAGGTTTCCCTAGGTGGCGGCTGAGCTAGAGGCCAAAATCTACAGGTAGTCACTTTGCTAAAAACAGCTCTGTTTTCTGTGATATGTCCACGTTGTGTTTTGGGGCATATCCTGTCGCGGGCGCTAGGCCTACCCACACAAGTGAGGTATCATTTTTATCGGGAGACGTGGGGGAACGCTGGGTGGAAGGAAATTTGTGGCTCCTCTCAGATTCCAGAACTTTCTGCCACAGAAATGTGAGGAACATGTGTTTTTTTTAGCCAAATTTTGAGGTTTGCAAAGGATTCTGGGTAACAGAACCTGGTCCGAGCCCCGCAAGTCACCCCTCCTTGGATTCCCCTAGGTCTCTAGTTTTCAGAAATGCACAGGTTTGGTAGGTTTCCCTAGGTGCCGGCTGAGCTAGAGGCCAAAATCTACAGGTAGGCACTTCGCAAAAAAACACCTCTGTTTTTTTCCAAAATTTAGGATGTGTCCACGTTGCGCTTTGGGGTGTTTCCTGTCGCCGGCGCTAGGCCTACCCACGCAAGTGAGGTATCATTTTTATCGGGAGACTTGGGGGAACGCTGGGTGGAAGGAAATTTGTAGCTCCTCTCAGATTCCAGAACTTTCTGCCACAGAAATGTGAGGGACATGTGTTTTTTTAGCCAAATTTTGAGGTTTGCAAAGGATTCTGGGTAACAGAACCTGGTCCGAGCCCCGCAAGTCACCCCTCCTTGGATTCCCCTAGGTCTCTAGTTTTCAGAAATGCACAGGTTTGGTAGGTTTCCCTAGGTGCCGGCTGAGCTAGAGGCCAAAATCTACAGGTAGGCACTTCGCAAAAAACACCTCTGTTTTTTTCCAAAATTTAGGATGTGTCCACGTTGCGCTTTGGGGTGTTTCCTGTCGCCGGCGCTAGGCCTACCCACGCAAGTGAGGTATCATTTTTATCGGGAGACTTGGGGGAACGCTGGGTGGAAGGAAATTTGTAGCTCCTCTCAGATTCCAGAACTTTCTGCCACAGAAATGTGAGGAACATGTGTTTTTTCAGCCAAATTTTGAGATTTGCAAAGGATTCTGGGTAACAGAACCTGGTCCGAGCCCCGCAAGTCACCCCTCCTTGGATTCCCCTAGGTCTCTAGTTTTCAGAAATGCACAGGTTTGGTAGGTTTCCCTAGGTGGCGGCTGAGCTAGAGGCCAAAATCTACAGGTAGTCACTTTGCTAAAAACAGCTCTGTTTTCTGTGATATGTCCACGTTGTGTTTTGGGGCATATCCTGTCGCGGGCGCTAGGCCTACCCACACAAGTGAGGTATCATTTTTATCGGGAGACGTGGGGGAACGCTGGGTGGAAGGAAATTTGTGGCTCCTCTCAGATTCCAGAACTTTCTGCCACAGAAATGTGAGGAACATGTGTTTTTTTAGCCAAATTTTGAGATTTGCAAAGGATTCTGGGTAACAGAACCTGGTCTGAGCCCCGCAAGTCACCCCTCCTTGGATTCCCCTAGGTCTCTAGTTTTCAGAAATGCACAGGTTTGGTAGGTTTCCCTAGGTGGCGGCTGAGCTAGAGGCCAAAATCTACAGGTAGTCACTTTGCTAAAAACAGCTCTGTTTTCTGTGATATGTCCACGTTGTGTTTTGGGGCATATCCTGTCGCGGGCGCTAGGCCTACCCACACAAGTGAGGTATCATTTTTATCGGGAGACGTGGGGGAACGCTGGGTGGAAGGAAATTTGTGGCTCCTCTCAGATTCCAGAACTTTCTGCCACAGAAATGTGAGGAACATGTGTTTTTTTAGCCAAATTTTGAGATTTGCAAAGGATTCTGGGTAACAGAACCTGGTCTGAGCCCCGCAAGTCACCCCTCCTTGGATTCCCCTAGGTCTCTAGTTTTCAGAAATGCACAGGTTTGGTAGGTTTCCCTAGGTGGCGGCTGAGCTAGAGGCCAAAATCTACAGGTAGTCACTTTGCTAAAAACAGCTCTGTTTTCTGTGATATGTCCACGTTGTGTTTTGGGGCATATCCTGTCGCGGGCGCTAGGCCTACCCACACAAGTGAGGTATCATTTTTATCGGGAGACGTGGGGGAACGCTGGGTGGAAGGAAATTTGTGGCTCCTCTCAGATTCCAGAACTTTCTGCCACAGAAATGTGAGGAACATGTGTTTTTTTTAGCCAAATTTTGAGGTTTGCAAAGGATTCTGGGTAACAGAACCTGGTCCGAGCCCCGCAAGTCACCCCTCCTTGGATTCCCCTAGGTCTCTAGTTTTCAGAAATGCACAGGTTTGGTAGGTTTCCCTAGGTGGCGGCTGAGCTAGAGGCCAAAATCTACAGGTAGTCACTTTGCTAAAAACAGCTCTGTTTTCTGTGATATGTCCACGTTGTGTTTTGGGGCATATCCTGTCGCGGGCGCTAGGCCTACCCACACAAGTGAGGTATCATTTTTATCGGGAGACGTGGGGGAACGCTGGGTGGAAGGAAATTTGTGGCTCCTCTCAGATTCCAGAACTTTCTGCCACAGAAATGTGAGGAACATGTGTTTTTTTAGCCAAATTTTGAGGTTTGCAAAGGATTCTGGGTAACAGAACCTGGTCCGAGCCACACAAGTCACCCCTCCTTGGATTCCCCTAGGTCTCTAGTTTTCAGAAATGTACAGGTTTGGTAGGTTTCCCTAGGTGGCGGCTGAGCTAGAGGCCAAAATCTACAGGTAGTCACTTTGCTAAAAACAGCTCTGTTTTCTGTGATGTGTCCACGTTGTGTTTTGGGGCATATCCTGTCGCGGGTGCTAGGCCTACCCACACAAGTGAGGTATCATTTTTATCGGTAGACGTGGGGGAACGCTGGGTGGAAGGAAATTTGTGGCTCCTCTCAGATTCCAGAACTTTCTGCCACAGAAATGTGAGGAACATGTGTTTTTTTAGCCAAATTTTGAGGTTTGCAAAGGATTCTGGGTAACAGAACCTGGTCCGAGCCACACAAGTCACCCCTCCTTGGATTCCCCTAGGTCTCTAGTTTTCAGAAATGTACAGGTTTGGTAGGTTTCCCTAGGTGGCGGCTGAGCTAGAGGCCAAAATCTACAGGTAGTCACTTTGCTAAAAACAGCTCTGTTTTCTGTGATGTGTCCACGTTGTGTTTTGGGGCATATCCTGTCGCGGGTGCTAGGCCTACCCACACAAGTGAGGTATCATTTTTATCGGGAGACGTGGGGGAACGCTGGGTGGAAGGAAATTTGTGGCTCCTCTCAGATTCCAGAACTTTCTGCCACAGAAATGTGAGGAACATGTGTTTTTTTAGCCAAATGTTGAGGTTTGCAAAGGATTCTGGGTAACAGAACCTGGTCCGAGCCACACAAGTCACCCCTCCTTGGATTCCCCTAGGTCTCTAGTTTTCAGAAATGCACAGGTTTGGTAGGTTTCCCTAGGTGGCGGCTGAGCTAGAGGCCAAAATCTACAGGTAGTCACTTTGCTAAAAACAGCTCTGTTTTCTGTGATGTGTCCACGTTGTGTTTTGGGGCATATCCTGTCGCGGGTGCTAGGCCTACCCACACAAGTGAGGTACCATTTTTATCGGGAGACTTGGGGGAACATAGATTAGCAAAACAAGTACTATTGCCCTTTGTCTTTCTCTACATTTTTTCCTTCCAAATATAGGAGTGTGTGTAAAAAAGACATCTATTTGAGAAATTCCCTGTAATTCACGTGCTACTATGGTCACCCCGGAATTCAGAGATGTGCAAATAACCACTGCTCCTCAACACCTTATCTTGTGCCCTTTTTGGAAATGCAAAGGTTTTCTTGATAGCAATTTTTTACTCCTTATATTTCAGCAAATGAATTGCTGTATACCCGGTATAGAATGAAAACGCACTGCAGGGTGCAGCTCATTTATTGGCTCTGGGTTCCTCGGGTTCTTGATGAACCTACAAACCCTATATATCCCCGCAACCAGAGGAGTCCAGCAGACGTAACGGTATATTGCTTTCGATAATCTGACATTGCAGGGAAAAGTTACAGAGTAAAACGTAGAGAAAAATTGATGGTTTTTTCACCTCAATTTCAATATTTTTCTTTTTCAGCTGTTATTTTCTGTAGGAAACCCTTGTAGGATCTACACAAATGACCCCTTGCTGAATTCAGAATTTTGTCTACTTTTCAGAAATGTTTAGGTTTCTGGGATCCAGCATTGGTTTCATGACCATTCCTGTCACTGACTGGAAGGAGGCTGAAAGCACAAAAAATTGCACAAATGGGGTATGCCCCAGTAAAATGCCAAAATTGTGTTGAAAAATTGGGTTTTCGGATTCAAGTCTGCCTGTTCCTGAAAGCTGGGAAGCTGCTGAGTTTAGCACCGCAGACCCTTTGTTGATGCCATTTTCAGGGGAAAAACCACAAGCCTTCTTCTGCAGCCCCTTTTTCCAATTTTTTTGAACAAAACGAAATTTTCACTGTATTTTGGCCAATTTCTTGGCCTCCTTCAGGGGAACCCACAAAGTCTGGGTACCTTTAGAATCCCTAGGATGTTGGAAAAAAAGGACGCAAATTTGGCTTGGTTAGCTTATGTGTACAAAAAGTTATGAGGGCCTAAGCGCGAACTGCCCCAAATAGGCAAAAAAGGGCCTGACACAGGAGGGGGAAAAGGCCTGGCAGCGAAGGGGTTAAAGATCTATTTCAGACGCACACATCTGTTTTAGATTCAGTCCTCATCCTTTCTTACATTTGAGTCTCTCCTTCTCTGCGCATTTGCCCTACACAATGAACAGATTTTACTTTCCTCTCAGGAGAGGGCATGACATTCACAAACACATGTGTTTCTGTGCATTTTTATCTATGGGAAAACATTACATCCAGGTGCATTTAGAAGCGGGTCACTCTCCACAGCCCCACACACTAAATACTGACATGATGACTCAAGGGCCCTACTCTGGGTGGCGGCCTCCACATTACTCCCGTAGTGAAAGTGCCACGGTCAGATCACCGTCCCTGCCACTTTTAGGCCGGCCAATGGCTTGGCGGTGCCGCGGTCTTAATCCGCCAGAGCAATGCTGCAAGTAGCACTGCCCTGGGGATTACGACTCCCATGTCTGCCAGCTTTTGCATGATGGTTCCTGATTTACAGTCAGTGAAAAGCGTGATGGGTGCTGTCACACCAGATGCACTGCAACATTGCTTCCGCTCGATTACAAGCCAGCATCACTTTTGTGGTGAGTTTCCCACTAGGCCAGCGGGAAACTCATAATAGTGCCAGCAGACGGAAGCCTGGTGTGGCGGTCTTCCAACCCAAAGAGTTTGACGGGCAGCCTCTGTTGCCAGTCAAACTCATAATGAGGTCCAATTTATCCAACATGATTGGCATGTGTGCCCCTTAACCAGAAGGGACTAGAATATTCACAATGTTAGGGTAACAATGTCCTAGCTGTGCCATTTTACAGGAAATGCGTTTCTCGAATAAGACTGAGGAGCTTTGACATGACTGATTAAGTCAGGTTCTCCTTGCATGCAAGGACCCTTGAGTGAATGAAGCTGAACTTACAGACGGGCCACCTGAAATGGTGGGGTGGCTATTCTATTTCAGAAATCCTTGTTCTATAACATACTTATAATCTGACAGTATCCAGAAGGCCACTGTGTACTTGCGAAATATAAGCAGCAATATATGACCATAGCAGCAGACTCCTTCTCTGCACATGTGGGAGATGAAACAGAGTTTTCTGGGATCCACATATCAAATGTGGACAGTAGGGCAAAAAAATTACTTGGTAGTAATGGAACATTATTACATACCCATTACTGGATAGACCAGGGAGACCGACTGATGACTAGAAATTACATTGACTGCAAGATTTACTGAGAGGCCATGCTTAGTAGATGCCTAGAGATGGATGCATTCTACAAAGGGGGGCTATAGCTTTACTTCATGTGATCATTTATCAGATCTCAACCATGACTCTACGCAGAATCACTGATATCATTGAATTGACTAATTGCATATCAGACCATAACATGGTACAAATGTGCGTAAATAAGGGACTTTATGAGAGTTCAATGAAACCCCCAATAGGGTTGTGGAGAATAAATACTTCTGACTACAAACTACTAGCAGACAAAGAAAGACTGACTACATATTTAGGCACATATAGTTATGTGAAGATGACGGCACAATAAACTCAACCTCTATGCTCAGAGAAGCTGCAAAAGCCTGCATGCGAGGTCAAATGATGAGAGACTGCAGAATTTCAAGGTTAAAAGTAAAAGATTAGATGGGATGCTTAGAGACAGAAGTTACATGCCTGACAAAGTACTTTTATGAAAACAAATACCGAGAGAAGGTAACTAGCTTAAAAGGTGACTAAATGCGCAGTTCATTCTGAAAACTTATGTAGATCTAAAGCAGCAGTAGTAAACAGAAGGATAAAAAAATACCATGCACAAGGAGAAAAAGTCCAAAAGACTCTTTGGGCCCAGTGTAGGACCATTACAGATTGCAACTCATAATTTTAATTTGTTTGCGACTCGCAAATTATGAGTCACAATTTGCTATGTACAGCAGTGTCTGAGACACTGTTAATGATTCCCAAATGGGACGCAAAGGAACTGCCTCATTAATATTCATGAGGCAGGTCGCAATATGTGACCCATTTGGGAATGGCCGCATTCACAGGGATGGTGGCCTGCTGGCATCAGCATACCACCATGTCTGTGACTGCTTCTTCAAAGTAAACGTCCTTTATGATGTAGAATGAGCTACGCATGCTGTTTCCACGCAAGCGGAACAATGCTTGCCTAAACCACGCATTTGCCTTAATCATGCGTATGTGCAGATGGGCAGGTGGAGGAACAGGAGGGATCCAGAGAGGAAGCTCCATATGCTGCCAGGTAAATGGGGCTGGGGCCAGGTTTGGGCGGGGTAGTTTTTAGGGGAAGAGGTCATTTTAGGGCTCAGGGCAGCAGGGACCGGGTCATTTTTGGCAGTAGGCAGGGTTTTAGGGCTCAAGGCGGGGGGTCAGGTAGTTTCAGGGTTGGGGCTCGGGTTTATGACTGAGAGCAGTTTTCAGTGGTGGGGTTCGGTTTTAGGGTTAAAGGTGAGGGGCTGGGATCAGGGTAGTTTAGGGCATAGGGCAGGGCTTTAGGCCTCAGGGCGGTGGGAGGGAAAGAGATAGTTTTAAAGGCTGGGCTGGGTTTTAGGGCTCAGGGCAGGGGGAAGGGGCAGTTTTAAGGGCTACGACGAGGTGGATTGCAAGGCTGGAGTATTGGGTGTTAGGGCGCAGGGCGGGCTGCATTTCACCACACATATTCTTTAGCAATCATGCTTTTACAACAAAATTCATTGTTTAGGCAAGCTTGGTAAATGCATGTGTGGACGCAGTTGTGGTTTAGGCAGCATTGTCTAAATTGAAAGAAAAATGAAATGTTTTCTTTTTATTTTTTCAGAGTAGGCAGTAGTCTTTGGGACCACTGCCTCCTCTGAAAAAACATGTTTGCTACCATTCACAAAGGAGAAGGGGTTCCGTCGGGGCCCCTTCCCATTTGCAAATGGGTTATCACCAATTTGCAATTGGTGCTAACTGCTATTGTTTTGCGACTGCATTCTCATCACAAAACATTCATACATGGGCCTGCAAGTCGCAATTAGGAAGGGACACCTTGGAATGCCCGTTCCTAATTGCGAGCCACAATCCCTACTTTGCGAGTCGATAACAGGATACCGACTCGCAAAATAGTGTTGTAAATTGTACAAGGCTAGTTTGTGGTTGCAAATTTACCTTTTGTGTCCTCAAAATTGCTTTGTACATCGGGCTCTTGTTGAATACATTAAACTCTCAAGCATACCAAAGTTGCAATTATAGTCAGGGTAGAATATTACATGACATGATAGAAATATTGGATGGGTTTGTGAACATCCTACCATATACTAAATGATGCTTTCCTTGCATCTTTGTCTATTTCCCAGTGACAGGTATGTGGCAAATTATAATGGGGGAAAGTTACTGAAGAGGAAATTGGGAAAATTATTGATGTTATGCAACAGGGTAAGGCCCGAGGGGAAGATAGATTCTCTATTGAGTTGTATGAAATTAATTAAGCAAAATTGGTGTCATTGTCATTAAAAATTAACAAGGAAGCTGGGGACACAGATGTTCTACAGTCAGAGTTTAATTTGTTGAATAGGGCAAAAATATAATTGTTCCTGGTTAAAGGCCTACTACAGCTATCAGCCAATCTTGCCTATTAATACTGATAGAAACACATTGGCTAAAATACTAGCTCCTAGATGAAAAGCAGACATGCATCATCTGCTACCACTTAGGAACGTTATTTCATGTCAGCTGGAAGGACAAAGATGCCATCACTCATGCCCTCTCAGGATCATTAGACTTCAAGAAGGCCTTTCATTGTGTCGAATGGATATATCTTTTTGACATCATCGCTAGGATAGGTTTAGGAAAATACTATATTGGTAAGGTAAAATGGTTCTATAATGCCAGTGGTAAACTGTGGTCACTTTATAACCCAGTCCTCCCAAACATGAGGAGGGACAGGAAGAAGTGCTCAATATCCCCATTTCTTTTCCTTGAAACCTTTGTTGACAGGTGTCACAAGAAACAGAGTCATATAAGGTATTGTAACAACATTAGAGGAATGGATGTGTTTTACTATATGTTGACGACATATTGATAACTCTATTACACCAATGCACATCAAACTCACCTGTCACTTAATTGATCTCCTCATTTTCAGTATTCTCAGGCTATAGAACAAACTGGGTTAAATAACTGGATTAAATATGAAGCTCTACCCTAACCAGCTCTACCACTCAGGTGATTTCAAAATAAGGCACATTTAAAATACTTTGGAACATCTCAATAAAGGCCTGCAAAACATACTGTATGACAGCCTTAGGTCTCTGTTGCAAATTCACATTTGACATCCAACTCTGGCCAACATTGTAATTTAGGGAAGAGATCAGATTGTTAAAATGATTATAGCCCCAAGGCTTAAACATTGTAAGAAACTGGATTATGTTTTGGAGCTGGTGAGTGTCTACTTCAGAGAATCATCACAATTCTGTCAGGGTGAACCCTCAGAGTCGCTAAATTAATGTGATCTCAACCCTATGTTAGACTTATCACAGAGCAGAAGGACTTAGGCCTTGAATAAAGATGGCCTAGAACCACTTTAGTGCCACCTTAGCATCATTTTTTGATGCTAAGGTGCACTAAATGGCAGCACTAAGGTGGCCTTTTCCCCGCGTCAAATTTGCAAAGTGGTGCAATGCATGCATTACCTGGCTAATGAAGGGTGATACCCTGAAACTGGTCTCAGGATGCTTGTTTTCTGGTCCAGTGAGGCCTAGCAGCTTGGGCTGACAGTTCCCATACAAAACAGGGTGAAGATTGCTTTGCATATGTCTGGGTCCAAACTGGGGTGGTGTGGTGAGCAAAATAATTGATGGATTAAACCTAGATCTGTGACTGGGTTTGAATTTTAATTGGTTCTGCATTCCGTCCATCATTTGTGCTTGTTTGCTTTCATCCCTGGCTAATCTGAGTGACTCCAATGGTCAGTTGTTCTGAGCTAAAAAGAAACAAACTGCTAGCAGGTGCCTTTCTGCAACTGCTCAGACGACCTGTTGCAAATTGCCCTGCCTGGACCTGCAACTGGACCTGCCTAAGCCCTGCTGGCCTTTGGTGTAGTGAGTTTCTTATCTCCAATATATGCCTCCCAAAGGTCTGAACCCTTGGCTGGAATCAGTTGAAATTCTCTTGTGAAATACTGACGTTTTGAATGCTGTGGACTGTTCTTTGAGAAAGTAACTTCTTCAGCAGGACTAACAATGTCTGTGTATCTGGCCCACACTCCTTTGTGGTCAGTCTGAACTTGTGACTTTGTCTGCAACCAGATACCAAGAGTTAGTTCTTTCTGCATCTTCACGCTATTTTTAGTTAAACGTTTAAAATTGCATATTTCTTGTTCTACTGAATGGAGTATTGCTGTTTTGTTTGCACTTTCTAAGTTGTCATGGGAGTTTTTTGTGTTGTGTTTTCATTTTAATACTGTTTGTGTACTTCATAAATACTTTACACATTGCATCTAAGTTAAGCTGGACTGCTTTTGTGCCAAACTGCCAGAGGGTTAAGCACAGGCTAATTTAGTGACTATTGTGGTTCACCCTAACATGGATTTTGTTTGTCGCTTGAGAAGGCTTTTAACCCCCCTCATTCAAAAACCCAATTTCGTACAGCCATAAGTAGTTTGGTTATTGAAACACATGTCTCTCATACATGTATTCAATCTATGACACTATTTCAGTAATATCAAAAATGCTCTAAATGAGGAGTGTCACAAGTGCCACCAAGATGGCCACCGGACTTTGAGGATCCTTCTTGGCTCTGGTGTTCTCTCAGGAACTCAGCACCCTGTATATGGGCACATGGTTTCTGAGCCCATGGTTTCTGAGCCCAAAATGTATGGTCACAAGTTTGACATAACTTTACTGGACTATTTTCATATTGTTTGAGCAACGCTTTGCCATGTTTGTCTCTCACGCAACAGTGGTGGATGTTTAAAGTACCATGTTGCAATCTTCACCTTTCTTGACTTCCTACTCAACAACTCAAGGTACTCAGGCCCTCATAACGAGTCTGGTGGTCTTAGGACCGCCAGACTCACGGTGGTAGTCGGGCCGCCATCAATGCGGTCGTCCAGCAGCCACAATATGACCACGGTGTGACTGCCGGCACCACCATTTGTTCACCGGCTGATGGCCTGGTGGTGCCGACGGTCTTAATTTTCCAGGGCAGCGCTAGACAGCGGATTCTGACTCCTGTGTCCACCAGCTTTTGCATGGCAGTTTCACTGCCATGCAAAAGCTGGCAGAGACAGGGTGCAGGGGCCCCATGTGGGCTGTTTCGCTACCCATGCACTTGGCATGGGCAGTGCAGGGGCCCTGTGGGCAACCCCGTTGTGCTTTAAAGCACCACAACATTACAGCCTCTTGATTATGATCCGGCGTCAATGTTTTGGGTAGTTTCCCGCTGGGCCAGCAGGCGGAAGACCGAACTGGAAGTCTTCCAACCTAACAAGTTTGGTGGGCACTTTTAATCCAGCACTTCTGGCTATAATTTGTGTCATGGGGGGCATTTATCTTTTGTCTCTTCTTTGGCACATAATTTTCTCCTGAGTTCGCGCAGACAACGGGTAGGAATCGCCTCCATGCCGGTTAGCTTCAATTAACTATATTTGCCACAGTGCACGGCTCCTGCAGATTTTCTCACACAGCGCCTTAACTGGCAATAGCATTATCTCTTCATACATTGATTCAGATGTACACTCTTCAGTCACTTCAGTCACCTTGGCCCACTGGTGCAACATCAAACTTCACTGCATCCCTCTAATGTGGTAATGGCATTTTACCTTTCACATCTTCCCTTGTGAGAACCGTTCAACTGACTTTTCACATATTCATCTTTCCTTCGTGGGTAGGACTTTGAGGAAAAATGATAAATCATCATCCTTTCCAACTTCTACAAGGCTTATTACTTGTTCTACAATTTGCCAATGGGACTTTGCTCCTAAGAACCTCTTTACCCTTATGGAAGGCTCTGACAACCTTGGGTTAGGGAGTTCTGCCTAGGTGTCTGGAGTTGTCTCTAAAAACACTCTGCTTCAGTCAGGAGGCCAAAGAAGGATTCCAACTATCCATCCAAAACGCCTCCTCTTTTCACCCTATAGTGTATCATAGAGGAAAGAAGAGCCTTGAAACCCTTTGTTATTTAAATAAATGTTTTTTTTTTATACGCATCTAGAAGAAATGGTCCATTTACGAACAACGCATCACTGCCATGGAACAATGGATTAGTGATGTGGAAGATTCTATAACTGAGATTTCTCAATTGACAAAGGAAATAGAACTGCTTAAAAAGCTACAGAAGACTTGGAAAACAGGAACCATAGAAATAATTTACACCTTTATGGAATACCAGAGAACTCTGAAGGTCAGAAGATGATTTCATTTCTGCAAAAGATTATTCCTTCAATTGTTTGTCTACTCAACCACAGCACCTTTATATTGAAAGGGCTCATCATTTAGGCCCTAAACTATCTGCTATGTCTTCAAATCAGAGATCAAGAGGCATTATTATTCTTTTCTTGCAGTACACTGATTTACTGCATATCTTGTCTGCAGCCGAACAAGAGGGTCCACTCCAATGGTTTAGTAATAAGGTCTACTTTGCGCAGGATGTCTCCAATCTAATGGTTGCAAGAAGAATATGCTTCCTGGAATTTAGACCACAGCTAAGATCCTTGAACATCAGATATGCTTAGTCCACCCATGCTTCTTTAAAATTACTTATGGCAAAAAACATATTCTTTTGAGTAACCAGCTAAACTATGGGATTTTCTCAGTTAACATTGTCTCGAAGATATGGAAATTGGCTCCACAGCTAAGACTTGACTGTTATATAGGTCTTCTTTGTCATTTCTCTTCAGTCATATAATGTTCTGCTTCATTTAGATATTGTTTGTTTTTTAATAGAGCATTCTGTATTACTCATATTGGTCCCATTGTCTTTCACCCACAGTATATTTCTTTTTCTTGGCATATATGGCATGTCTAATGCGTACCACCCCTTCATTCTGATGCTGTACATACAGCTCCCCAAACTTCGTACTAGATGGTAAGTCTTCTGTTAAGCCTTTTATCTTACTCTACCTACCCTTCTATAAATGTTTTACATCATGGAGCCCCAGTGTGTCTCAACTTTTTATTTTCATGTTATTGTTATCATCTCTCATTTGTTTTTTGTTTTTTTAAGTACGGGCAGGTACCATTCACCAGAGCTGCATCCGCTTCCATCGTTGGGTAATGATTGTAACTAAGATTTTTCTTTCCTGTGTTGCCTATTTGCCTCTGTCCTTCTATTGATCTTAGTTTCCCCTTCATTTATCTCTGTTTCTCACCTGTGCTCTATTTTTTCTCCCTATCTCTTTGTATGCTTTGTTGAAGCTTCTTTTTTACAATATGCCCTTGCCTATGTTTTCTCTAACGTTCAATGTTCCTCTTGAAAACCACTTAGAATGACAACTTAGAATGCTTAAGGTTTAGAAAATCCACATTCTGTCTCATTTAGCTAGATTGCCAGCTTTCATTACTTAAAGAAACTCACCTCACTGAAGCAGACATTAATAAGCTTAAAAGACAATGGGTAAGATAACTTTACTTTACACATAAAAATGGGGTAGCCATTCTATGCCATAGAAGTTTAAATATCTTCCTTATTATTGATAAGAAAGGTTGGTGTGTTATGGTATGACTTACTATTGATGGTATTACCTTTGCAATTTTAAATGTCGATGGCCCAACCAACTGTGATTCTATGTTTTCATAGCATATATAACAATGAGACACTATACATTTCACTGAAAATCTCATTTTAGGAGATGACTGGAACCAAATCATTTACCCTTTTCCAGACCGCCAATCATCCATTAAATTTCTCCTTCATAGACCTCACAAGGTATTCAAACATGCTATCACACATAAAAACTTCTGGAATTCATGGAGACTTGCTTACCTCTCCCTTCAAGAATATTCTTTTTACTCTGCCACTCATAAAACACAAACTAAGATAGACTATGGCCCTCATTAGAACACTGGTGGTAAATACCACTTACTGCCACGCTGACAGCTGCCAACATACCGCCGCAGTGGCGGATATCCGCTAACCATATTATGACACACACACACACCAATCCAACAGAATACTGCCACAAACACAAATCCGCCAGCCCAAAGGATAGTGATAAAGTGGAAGTACCAACACCTATACCGTTACGCCAACAAAACAACGTCCACCACAGTTTGACCCATGAATCACCATGGCAGACATTCAATGGCAGTAAACCATTGGCGATACATACCACTGCGTTCTGAATGGACACCCACATACAAAACACCACCACATTGGACAATACCGAAAACACACACCTGACACCCATACACATACCACACCCACACACCCACACCACAATAAAACACACGCCCACTGTACCCAAAACCCTTTGCCAACACCAAAAGACTGCAAGAGTAAGCCACAGACATCACAGAGACAACTACAAACACATCACTGACACCCATACATCCCTCACGCACCCCACATCACACACCCCACCACATCACCCAACACACTGTCACAAACACCCAACATGCAACACCCATGGCACCACAAAGGCACCCCTGTCTCACTGAGGAGGAGTTGAGGGTCATGGTGGAGGAAATTGTCAGGGTAGAGCCACAGCTGTTTGGAACACAGGTACAGCAGATTTCCATACAATGAAAATGGAGCTATGGTGGAGAATCGTGGGCACGGTGAATGCCGTGGGGCAGCACCCAAGAACAAGGGACGACATCAGGAAGAGATGAAACGACCCACGGGGGAACGTATGTTCTATAGCATCAAGGCACCAGCTCACCATAAAGAGGATTGGAGGTGGACCGCCACCTCCTCCCCCACAGCTCACAGCATTGGAGGAGCAAGTACTGGCACTACTGCATCCGGAGGGACTCGCTTGAGTAGCCGGAGGACTGGACACTGGCAAGTCTACATTTATAACCTATCACCGCCCCATACATGCATGCCATCTCACTCCCTCACCCTCACTCCAATCATTCCACTCCATCCCACACAGTGCACCTACCCATATGAAGCCCTGCATGCTATACCAATGCATGAACACCCCTCCTAGCCCTGCATGGACACCCATCACCAAAGCAAGCACAGCTTAGGGAAACTAACAATCCCACAATACATCACCATTCACAAGCAAAAGGTGGCAGGGCAACACCAACCATAGAGGGGAGGATAGGGATGTACAATATGTCATACACATGAAGCATAATACATCACCCCTACAGGTACCCCAGTCAATGTCAGCAGAGATTAGGTGCCACAACTGTCCAGTCCCCCAACAGGAGATGCCCGCAGTGATGACAGTAACTCTGGACTTCTGGATCTGAATGACATACCTGGCCCATCATTGACCACTGGACAGCTGGCCACCCAAGCCCACTGACAGACCACCACAGAGCCTCCCCCATCAGGATCCAACACCACAGCACCCACCCAGCACACCCACACATCTGTCCCCAGGACACATCAATCAGCAGTGTGCCCACCTGTACAGGGATCCCAGGCCATACCTCATACCCAAGACAATCAGAGACCTGGGGTCTGTGGCAGTGGGCACACGGTTCAGGGGACAGGGGCACAGGCCAACAGGGACACTGGGAGGACTGCTGTGCTCATTGCGGAGGACAGGAGCAGGGAACCGACTCTCCAGGAGGCACTCTCCGAGATCCTGGGAGCCTACCAACATTCCCAGGACACGATGGACCAGATCTTAGACAACATGCAGGAGAACAAGCCGCTGCAGGAGAGACAGTATCAGGGGATCAGGGAGATCTTGCAGGCGTTTAACACCACCTTGATCTCCATAGCAGGGGTGCTGGCAGACATGGCCAACATCATGAAGGAAGCAAAAGCACACCAGTGGGCCCCTACCACCAGCCTGTCCATTGACCAGCCCACCACTTCAACTGCCACTAGTGGCCCCGCCACAGGAACCACAGGCCATCAGCACCCCTCCCCGCAGAAGGTTAACCACCACACAAACGTTCCCTGCGACCCAGAAAGAAGCCAGAGACGCTTGCCAGAACCACTGCCAGGAAATGAAACTCTCCCGGTTGTCCCCCTTGTGTCTCACACTGTCACCTTGTCCACTTTGAACTGCCTTAGCACCCCTTGCTATGGCCACTTGGAAACTGGACCTGTGCTAAAAACAGACTGGAACAATGCCCTGGACTTTCCTCCATCATCACCCCATTCCATTGCACTTTGTTCTCATTTTTTAGCACTTAAATAAACACCCTTGGACCCAACTCGACTCCTTGTATGTCATGTGTTGAAAATCTGTATGCATGGAAACAGTTACAACCATTACAAAAGTACTGCACATTGTAGGAGCATAGAAATATTGACCTGCAGCTGGTTGTAGTCAGCACATCAGTACACAGTTGTTATATCACCAACATCTGCAATATGACAAACCATAGGTGACAGTAAGTAGAGTTAAAAGGAAGTGAATGCCATCTTGCCCCACAGAATACACCAATAGTCATAGGAATGTTAATCTACACTGACTCACCTGTGTGTCATTGGATGTACTGACAGATTACTGATGTTCTGTTGACCTCATCCTCATCCTCAGCATCTTCATCCTCACTGTCTTCAGGGTCCACTGCTGCCATAGGGGCATCTCCAGTCTCATCCTCCTGCAGAAAAGGTACATGCTGTGTGAGGGCCAGGTTGTGCAACATGCAGCATGCCACTACTATCTGGCAGACCTCCCATATGCCTCATTATAACGTTCTTCAGCCCTTGTCCTTCATTCCTCACAGGGGTCAGCAGCCACGATAGGTTTGGGTAGCCAGAGTCACCTGCAAGTATTAAGGGACAACATTTAGCCACACACAATCCGAGGGGGTTGACACCAAAAGCATACAGTGAGTAGGGACCAAGGCTCGCCTATTAGCCACACCCTGTGCCTCTGTAGTTGGCCCATCACATTTAGGATGCTGCTATTCCTCAGAACAAAGGCATCATGCACTGACCCAGGATACATAGCATTGACGTGGGAGATGTACTGGTCCGCTAGGCACACCATTTGCACATTCATTGAGTGGAAACTCTTACAATTCCTGAACACTTGTTCATTCTGGTGGGGGGGACAAATGCAATATGTGTACAGTTAATCACATCAATAATATTGGGGATATGTCCCATTGCATAGAATCCAACCTTCACTGAGGCCAAATCTTCCCACCTGGGAAAAAGAAATGTAGTTGAACATGTGTTTAACCAGGGCAGACAAAACTCTTGCCAGCACGATTGAAAACACTGGCTATGACTTTCCTGCTGCCAAGCCCACTGTCACTTGGAAAGGACCAATTGCCAGGAAATGGAGCACTGATAGCACTTGCACAAGAGGGGGGATCCCAGTCAGATGACGGATATCAGATATCAGGTCGGGCTACAATTGGGCACACAGCTCTGTGAGTGTGGCCTTGTCCAGTCTGTAGGTCAGTATTATGTTCCTTTCCTCCAGTGTAGCCAAGTCCACCAGTGGTCTGTACACAAGGTCATGTCTCCACCACATATTCATTCACAGCAGTAGGTATCTAAGGGACACAAGAGTGAGTAGGCTGTCACAATTGTAACAACAAAACCACAACTGCAGTCCACATTGCGCAATTATATATTAGGACAGTGTAAATGTCGAAGTATGTGCCTATTTAACATGTGCTGCAGTAATTGTCAATAGGCCTGCTACCCCCCCCGAAATGGCACCCGCATGTCCTGTATGGAGGCACAGGTGGCAGTGAGGTGATTCCGCCGATGTTGGGTGTTTTGGCGGTAGGTGGTCTTGCACCACTGTGCAATTCCTCATTGGATAATATTGGACCCTATGGAGTACAGTGGCCAATGGGGATGTACGCTGGGGGTGACGGTGCACACCGCCGCGGACGTGACTAGCATTTTATATCTGATTCCTCACTTGTTTCCTGACCTTCAACAGGAGAAGACCTACAATGCATGTGCTGCTGTCACCTGTGTCTGGAACCTACCATCACACGTGTGACCAGGGAAAGGGCCCCAGCCTTCACTTCGGAGTAGTTAGAGGGGCTGGTGGATGGAGCCCTACCCCAGTATGGACAGCTGTATGGGCCTCCAGACCAACAGGTGAACACACTTTGGCCACGATGCATTGGCATGGATGTATGAAGATGTGTGTGAAGGTACTGTGTAAGGGTGGGTGGGGGATGGAGGGATTGTCTGTTGGCAATCTATACGTTGTGCGCTGGCCTATGTGTGTGCCAATGGTGATGGAATCGGGTATACTGTAGTGGGCCATGTGCATGACAGGCTGGACTGTTTGTTTAATCAAGTTCTCCTGTCTGTATTACCTCTGCAGGTCAGCGCCCATCAAAAGAAGGGATTATCGTGTGCCATCGGCAAGGACGTGCGGACCCTGGGTGTCTATGGCAGGTGGAGCACCCACTGTCGGAAACAGTGGGAGGACCTGAGACGCTGGGCATGGAAGACTACGCAGGCCCAGCTGGGGATGGCCTCCCAATGAGGAAGGGGTGCCTGTCGGACCCTGACCCCCCTGATGGCCTGCATACTGGTGGTGGCCTACCTGAGCTTGATGGGCACTTGAGGGAATCACAGCAGCCACAAGGGGGTGAGAACAGTGGGTTTCATTACATATTTTGGCTGGTGGGGTGGTATCTGGGTGGTGGATGAGTGTTAGCGGGTGCCGATAAGGCCAGGCCAGACGTTGCAGCGTGGATCAACTGAAGGGTAATGGTTGCATGGCAAATACATGTAACCTAGCTTGTTAGCAGTCCATTTCAGGCAGGGCATCATGGGTACCAGGTGTGCTGCAGTTGGAAGTGTGTGGTCCTCATCTCGCCTTAGTGACTAGCCATATCATTGGTAGTGCAATGCATAGTGCTTAAGCCTGTTCCCTGCGTGTGACGGTGGAGTTCATGCCAATGGTGGTGTTGGTGCAGTCATTGATCCGGTGTATCCTTTGTCTCCTCCCCCTTTTTTTGTTTTGTCATCCTGTCCTTGTGTGCACTAGCATCATCTGGCGGAGGAGCAAGGGCACCGGCAACAGAGGGAGCTTTACTCCACAGGACACTGGAGGCAGAGTACACTGACACCGAGGGAACCAGTGGGACGGAGGGTGACGGGAACACCACGGTGGAGACTGGAGGAGACAACACAGACTCTGATACTTCCTCTGATGGTAGCTTCCTGGTGGTTGCGGGCACCTCTGTGACCACCCCAGCTGCAGGTACAGCCATCACCCCCCATACCAGCACCGCCCTCCAAATAGCCCCTCAGCGATTTGCGATGAGGAGGCTATTGACTTCCTGAGATCCAACTCTGTAGGGCAGTAAACCATTGTGAATGCCATCCAGGGGCTGGCATCCTAGATGCAGCAATACAAAGCATTCCTGGAGGATATTCACTGTGGATTGACGGCCCAACAGAGATCGATTCAATTCATGCTCTGGCCTCCTCTCTGATGGCAGCTATTGTCCCTGTTTCTACCGTCCCGCCTCCATCTACCACTTCCCAGTCCGATTCTCCTCAACCCCAACCCATCCCAGGCACACATACAAATGAGCATGCACACAAGACAACACCCAAGAGAGGCACAGGCAAACACAAGCACCACACTTCATCCCACAAGCACTCACACAAACACCATACAGCTGCAGACACGGCAACATCCACTGCCTCCACTGTCTCCCCCTCCCGCTCCACCACCTCCCCACCAGTCACGTCCACACTCACACCTGCATGCACTACATCAACATCCACTACCAGCATCACCACACCAAGGATAACACACACCTCACTGGCAGACACGTCCACAACAGACATGCACGCATCCCCTCTCTCCTCTCCCACCCTGTCTGCCCCCGTCTCCTGAAGGACACAAACACAAGCACTCACATACCCAACAGCAATCCACCTCACATCAGCACATCGCCCATTCACCTGCAACCAAGTCCAGCAGACATACACCTCCAACAACCACTCCCTCATCCTCCACTCCCATTACTACTCCCTCCTCCCACCCCACTGTCCCTAAAAAGCTTTTTCTTTCCCAATTTGACCTCTTCCCTACCCCTACCCCTGTCTTGCCCGTATGGGCAGGGTCCAAGGACACAGCCCAGCACCTCAGCCAAACAGTCCACAGGGACCGTGGTTGCAACACCTACTCATGATAGTAAGGATATCACGCTTCAATCAAAGAAGGAGAAGGAGCCAGCACCACCAGGAAAGAAGGGGAAGAAGCCAGCACCACCTTGAATGAAGGGGAAGGAGTCAGCACCACCAGGAAAGAAGGGGAAGGAGCCTACAAGGGGAAGGAGCCTGCACCAACAGGCAGAGAGGAGAAGGAATCCACACCCCATGTACTTGAGGAGACAAAGCACTCTACTCCAGCTGAGGCTGTCAGGCTGACACCTCCACCACCACCACCACCAGCTGTCACGGTCCCCCACCACCAGCTGAGGAAGTGCAGCCATCAGAAAGTGCTGAGGCTGCCCAGGAGGCTCCTCCATCCACCACCACAGTGCAGAAATTAGACTGTGAAGAGTCTGCCCAAGAGGCTCCTCCATCCACCACCACAGTGCAGCCATCACCTATAGTGGACGCCATGTAGGCCACACTCCAGGGGCTGATGTGCAATTTTCCACCTCCAGAACCAGTGGGAAAGACACACACTCAAGAGACTGTGGCCTTGCACTCCCCAGGACAGAGCAATGGGCATGGAGCACCCTCCAAAACCAGTCGGGTAGTCACCCACTTGAAAGACTGTGGCCTTGCTCTTCCCAGGACAGAACAATGGGTGTGGAGCCCCCTCCTGAACCAGTGGGGTAGTCATCCACCTGAGAGACTGTGGCCTTGCACTCCCCGGGACAGAGCAATAGGCATGGAGCCCCCTCTAGAACCAGTGGGGAAGTTGCTGTATTCAGCTGAGGTGCTCCCCACCCCATCCCCATGAGGTGTCTTCCCACTTGCAAAATGAGGCCCTTGCAGTGTTCTCTCTGATGTGTCAGGATACAGGTTGGGCCTTGGACTGTGCCCTATGACTTTGTGTGCACTTTTGACTTTGGACTGGGCATTGGCCCTTTTTTTGTGTGGTGGGTTTTGCTGTGCTAATACAATGTCAGTACTTCAGCAATCTGGTCCGTGTTTTATAATGCTGTGTGTCGTGTGCCATTGGTTTATGTGTGCAGCTGGTTGTGTGTATGGTGTGTGTGTCGGGTGTGTGTCGCTCTGGTTTTCCTCCCTCCCTCCCTTGTGTGGTAGGCAACTGTAATCACTGTCGTCATCTTCCTCGGCGTTGGTGTTCCAGGTGGAGCATAACATAGAAAATCATCAGGAAGACTTGCAGTTTGCTTTCCATGGTGGCGTGGTTCTTCCCTGTTTCTCCAGTGGTGAGTCCTTTCACTTCTGAGCTCTGTTTCCGCCAGGCTCTTGTTGGTATTGGTACTGCCCTGGAAAAGATGATGGTTTGTAGTGTCTTAATATGGTGGGCAGTACTGTGTCGTCCACCTGGCTGTTGACAGCTACCACCGTGGTGAGTGTTGTTTCTGCCCTGGTGGTTGGTGTGGCACATTGGCTGTCAATGGGAGTTATCACCGCCATGGTCATAATTTGGCGGTACTTACCCCCAGCCTGTTGGCAGTATTACCTCCACTTTGTCACTCACCGCCAGGGTCATAATTAGGGCCTATATCTTTCTCAGCAAAAACCTCACTCAACATCTTGTCAATTCTGAGATAAGTTCTATTTTAATAGTCGGTCACACCCCTTTCTCTACTGATTTTGATGTACTTCACAATGCCACACGATGATCCCATTAGAGGTCCAACAACCACAGATAGGGATTTTATTAATTATTTTGAGGAGTTTGTACATGAATATTTTAAGATTTTATGATATAGGAGAGTCTTCTTTTCACTTTATTTTGGGATGCATTTAAAGCAGCTTCCAGAGGCTTTATTATTAGGTATGCTTCCAACAAACGGAAAGCTATGGAGAAGCTATGGAGAAGGAATCGGCTTCCATTCTCAGGGAAATAAAATAAACAAACAAATATTTTACATAAAAAAATATTAAAACTGACCTTGATGCAGTAGTGTCAGGCAGGATTCAATTCACTAAAATACTACTATAGAAAGTATGTGTGGTACTCTTCTAAAAATTAATGCTAGATACTATGGAGGAAGCCATAAAACTGGAACTTTTTTAGCTAACTACCTTTTAACTACCTAAAAATAGGGAAGAGAAATCCTTCATCACCTCTATCACTACCCCATATGGTACTAAACTCTTTCGCTATCCGGGCATTGCTGGACGCTTTGTAGGTTACCAAACATTGGGCCAGATGTAGCAAAGTTTTGCGAGTCGCAAATGGCCCGAATCGCTATTTGCGACTGTGCAAAATCGGAAATGGGATGCAATAATCCCATTTCCGACTCGCAAAAAGTGATGCGAGCCGTTACCGACTCACAAAATGTGCGACCCCATTTTGCGACCCGCAAATAGCAAGTCACAATTTGCGAGTCGCAAACCATATGCAATTGCAACTCGTAAATTGCGATTAGTCGCAAAAAGCCCAGTTTGCATGTCCCATTTACCACTAACTCAGAGCAGGTGGTAACCATTACCAAAGTATAAAAGGAGACCCAGAAGGCATCTGGGTTACTCAAGATGGCAGAAATATACCTGATAGCAGTGAGGAGGAGAGTCCACACAGCCCAGCAGAGGAGGAGGAGGAGCCAGAGACAGGAGAAGATTTATAGAAGAAGGCAGACTCTTTTTCAGCAAACTGAGGAAGAGATATACGACAAATACCGCCTTGGCAGCGCAGCCATACTAGAATTAATTGAATTACTAAAACCACAGCTAGAACACCAGACTCTGCGCGGCTGCGCCATCCCTACGCATGTGCAAGTGCTATGCTCACTGCACCTCTTGGCTTCAGGGAGCTATCAGGGGGTCATTGCTGTGGCAGGTGGGGTATCCCAAAGTGCAGTGTCAAGGTTCCTCAGGGCCTTCCTAGATGCCATACTCACACACATGTCTCACTTCATATACCTACCCAGGAATGAGGCAGAAATTAACAGCACCAAGCTGGACTTTTACCGGATTGCCAACTTTCCCCATGTCATAGGATGTGCAGATGGGACACATATCCAAATATGTCCCCCTGCAAACCTGGAACATCTGTTCTGCAACAGAAAGTGTACCCACTCACTCAATATTCAGGTTGTTTGTAACGCACATTATGTTATCACTGACATTGTTGCAAAATTTCCAGGCAGTACCCATGACTCCTACATATTTAGGCACAGTGGGATACACCAACGCCTGGAACGTGGGGAGTTTGGAGACGGATACCTCCTAGGTAGAGCTGCATACACCTTGCAGGCATACACACAGGTCACTGTGCACACCAACCAGGACTTTCTAACAGTGTAATGTTTGTGCCCAACATGTGACAGTGCATATGCTCTACGGCCAAGATAATGGCTCCGTTCTTAACACCCAGCAATGAATCAGAGAGGCGATAAAACAGTGCACATAAGAGGACCAGGAACCTTATTGAACGCACCTTCGGATTACTGAAAGCAAGATTCAGATGCCTCCACCGCAGTGGAAGTGCCCTCCAGTATACCCCCATTACAGCATTCAAAATTGTTGTCGCATGCGCCATCCTGCACAATATTGCCACCCGACGTGGGCTACCTCTCACCCCTGCAGACCCAGATCCTGAGGATGAAGAGAAAGAGCAACCACATCACCATCTTGGGGATCGGAGTCTAGCTAATCAAGGCAGACTGAGACGGGAACACATCGCAACCCAATACTTTGGAAGGTACGTGTCAACTCCAACCATACTCACCTATTGACCAAAAACTCCATTTGTTAAGTGGAACAAAAAAACTATTTAATATGTGCAGAAATACAACTATTTACAATAACTAACTGTTCATGGTCTTCTAAATGCAAACCATGCATGGGGCACATTGCTGTCATGTGCCATATCATCAGGGACCGGGTTATGTCTATGTCCTACGGCGGACCCTGCCAGCCTGGCTGGTCCCTGGTGGTTCGCCAGTGCTCTGCCTGGTACTCCCACTCCGGAGCACCCTAGTGTCACTGGCAGAGACACTGCTCACTGTAGAGCCCTCCTCGCTGTCCTGGGGTGTGTCCCCTGTGCCCCTGGACAGATGACGTGCCTCCATTAAGTCAATCACGTGTGTGATGCTGCCCAGGCCCCTAGCCACATCTCCTGCAAAATGGCCCATTTCGACTTGGAGACCAACTGTCCTTCTCGACAGGCCAGTGGTGTTCACAGCCAGTCTGCCAATTGATGTGGCCATCCTATCAAGCCTCTGTAGCAGCTGACGGTCCCTGCGCCGGCCACCCTCGCCCTGTGCCAGTAGTCCTGCCACCAGATCCCTTATGGACAGGGCTAGGTCCCCAGTGTTTGTGGCAATAACGTCTATTCTGGAATTTAGCTGCTGCATGCTGGCCTCATTGTTTCTAACAAAGCGGTGCAGCACACCACTAATCCGCCCTAATATATTGTTTTGCAGGCGCTGACCACGGAGCAGCTGAGCCTCGCTGTTGGTGGTTGATGGATGGCCGGACGCAGCCTGCAGCCCTGCAGCCCTGCTCTCCTGTACCTGCGTCGCCTGCGCAGCGGTGGCTGACCTGTGTGCTCTACTGTGCCACTCCTGCCTGTTGCTGGCACAGCCTCCTGAAACACAGTTGCGCAGGTGTGGACATCACAGGGATGGGGTTGGTCGTGCAGGTGGGAGTGGTGGCAGCTCCTGTGCTGTCCTCATGGGGCTGGCTGCTGTGGGTCGTGGTGGTGTCTTGTGGGAGACCTGTGGGACATGGGGAACAGACTGTCAGTGTCTACTATCTGTTGCACACTTCCTAATAAACAATTGCCTATGAACTGTCTACTTGACTACATTTCCCATAATTCATCATTCTGGTGTTTGCTACCCTGAAATGGAGCTATCTTGGTTGAGCATGCCCCTGTGTACATGGTGGGTGGGGGTATGGCATTGATAGGGGTACAGGCATATCACATGGTACTCACCGGTTGATGTAGTGGGCTCAGAGGTGTCCAGATCTCCAAATCCTGACACTGCCTCCTGCTCCAGGGTCTCCTCCACCCTTTCTTCCAGGGGTGTGGGTGGTGGTACAGATGTTGGTCCCCCTCCAGTGCCTCTCATCTCCCGGAGCCTTTCAGCCACCCTCTCCTTGGTCCGGGAGCGGAGGTCATACCACCGTTTTTTTATCTCTTCCACACTCCTGTGGTTCACCCCCAGGGAGTTAATTTTTTCTTGGATCTCCTGCCAGAGTTGTTTTTTGGTGGCTTCTGGCACATTGAGGGCTGCCTTTCCGAATAGTTCATCATAGTGCTGACAGCATTCGTCTGTCAGCACCTCCAGCTCCTTCTCTGAGAATTTTAGTTTTCTTTTTCTAGGAGTTTCTTCCATTGTAGCTGCTGTTCCTCCTGTTTGCAGTTCAGCAGTTTAAAATGGGTGTGGTCCTCCCTCCTCCGAGGTGTATTTGTAAACTTCCTGGCTGTGATGTCATCATCATGTGCCAGGAAGTGTTTCCAGAGTGTTCTGGAGTGGTTTCTGGAGTGTTCTGCAGCACCTGCAATCAATTTACATGGTACTCGCAATTTGCGACACCCACTCGCAATTTGCGAGTTCGTTTTTTGCACGGTCGCAAAAAGCAACCTCGCAAACAGCGGACTCGCTATATGCGTTGCGACTCCGGGTGCGAGTCGCAAATTTTACACTGACATTGTACCTGCATTTCGATTTGCGACACGCAATTTGCGAGTCGCACATACTCGCAAATTGTGAGTCGCTAATTTTTTTGTACCTACATCTGGCCCATTGTATACCCCTGAAGCCACATCTTCTGAGAACTCCCTATCCTCCTTTTTCTGACTCTTCCATATGTAAGCCTTGCCAAGTTGACTTGGTCCCTCTTGAAGGTCCATTACGTGTGGAGGAATTCTTCTCTGCTGTCAAGCGTCTTCCACTACGTAAAGTGTTGAGTCCAGATGGATGTTTTACAGAGGCAATGATTTGTCTCACCGCTAAAAAAAATCGGACCCTCATTGAGTAAAAATTACCGCCCCATACCACTTAATACAGACTGTAACATTTTCTCTAAAGTGCTTGATGCCTGATTGATGTTGCGCAGTCTGATTCTGTCAAAAATAGGACTATAATTGACAATTTGAGGGTCTTTTTAAATATCCTCAGTAAAGCAGCAAAACGTAACCACCCTAGCAGTAATGGCTGTAGATTCTGAAAAGACTTTTGACTGAGCAGATTGCACATATCTAAAGTTTGCTCTTTGTTGGCGTGGATTCCGCTCCAGTTTTCTTCAATAATTTTCTTTTTATACTCCTCCCCATGTTCCTCTATTTTGGGCAATGGCATCCAGTATTTTTATGTCGCCCTTCACAGGGGCACACAACAGGGATTCCCTCTGTCACCCATTTTGTTTATTCTTTCACTTGACCCTTTTTTTATTTAGATTGAACACTTGAGACACCTTCTTCGGCTTCTGGGCAAATAAGGTTCATATTGAATATACACATCCCGCAGATGAAATCCTCCACCACAACTCCAAACCTGAAACATCTCTACTTAGTTTTTTTAAAGAAACAAAGTCTTATTTAAAAATAACAGGTTACAAGCTTGACATAGAAAAATCTGAAGTGATGCCCCCTCAACAAATTCTGTTCTAAAGCTCCATTTACTGGGATGAGTCTATCCTGGAACTCTGATAAGATTAAGGGCCAGATTAAACAGCCCGTAGCATTTAGTGATGTTCCAGTGGCACTAACCAATGCTCCATATTTTTTCAAGGAGGTAAAATGCCACTTTTTGTGGTGTGACACCTACTTGTAAATAAGGGCCCCTCCAACGCAGTCAATTTTAGTGATGCTCCGGTGGCACTAACCACTGCTCCATATCTACAAGGAGGTGTAATGCCACTTTTTGTGGCTATACACCTTCTTGTGAATATGGGTCCCTCCAATGCAGTTTTCTGTGTCAGAGGGGCGTGCAATGGGTGTTGCAGTGGGTGTTCCACCTGAACACACATTGCTATTGACGCTGCCTCAGATTTACAAGTTGTCATAAACCTGAGGCAGTGTCAAAAACTAACACCACCCCAGGGGTGGCGTTAGCATGACAAAAGAAGGAGGAATGCTTTTATTACTCCTCGTTTTTTGCTTTTTGTATGTGTGCTGCAGAATGCAGCACATATAGAAGAAGCAAAATGTGATGTGATGTGCCCCTTCCTGCACATAAAATGACACTTTGGTACTTCTATGTGTGCTGCATTTTGCAGTACACATAGAAGTGCCAAATCGCCATCATAAATTGTTTATGCTCATGAAGGGGGCGATATCTTCCTGCACATAAACAATCTATTCCCCAATGGACACACCCTTGTACTATGGTGCATTGGTGCAGGCAGCTTAATTTAGTGCCGGCGCAGGGGGAAATTCAGGGCTGCACCTTATTCCTGTAAATAAGGCACAGCCCTGCATTTCAAAAGTGGTGCAGTGTGGCTCTCCTACCTTTGGTGCAGCACCATGCTATGCCACTTTGGCTTAAATCAGGACCTAAATGTCTTGGTATCCTATGATGTAACTCTCAGAGATACTTTGAAATCTTCTAAATTTAAAGAAGCAAAATTTAATTTGAGAAGCAAGGTTGGTCCCCTCTACTTCCGTCATGGCGAGGTCTCCTGAATACTAATACAATGATGGTTCTTCCAATTCTAAATTTCTTCCTTATGAAATTCTGGCCAAATACTTTCTAGCTATTGATAGGCTTTTATCTAAATGTTTATGGAATCGGAAACCCTCCCGTGTATCCTTACATTGCCTTAGGTTATCAAAATCAGCCTGAACGATTAACTTTCCAGACTTCTCTTCCTTTCCTAAAGCCTTAGATATTAAACATTGTCATAGCTGCTTTTTTAAATCTTCAGACCCTTCAATCAAACTATGGATTTTTGCTGGAAATGTCTCTTATCTCTCCTTTCTCTCATACATATGTCACATCCCCCTAAATACTGGCCCGCAGTCATCTCTCAGTCTTGTTCTCCATTTAAGCCATTTTTGGTAGCCGATCTTCCCTTGTGGGATAAGTTTCTTCAGAGTATCTTGTATAATAAATGGCTACTTGCAAAATGGTAAGCAACTTTTATGGAGGACCTTGTTGACCTTGTTGAAAAAGGGTGTATTTACTGTTTCTCAATCGATTATACAAATTAATTCCATTATTCCATTTACCAGCCTCTTCTATTAATCTCTCCCTGAAAGTTTACCATCAATATCAGATTTTCGAATCCTTGTTGGCTTCTACACTGACATCTTTTCCTCCCTCTTTCATTGAGATAAGCTCTCCGCACTCCAGTCACAGATGCATATTTCATGCTTCAAAAACCTCAGTAATTTATAAACACGGATAAACCTCCCCTTAAAAAAAAAGAGCTCCAGTGGGAATCAGATTTAGGTTCATGGTGGTCTACCCCACTATGGCAGGAAATATGGGAGAAAATGTATTCCACAGCACATCCTGCCATCCTCACCCAAACATTACATTTCTTCTATAATAGGATATATTATATACCAGGACATCTGCTCAAGCTCAAATTACTCAAAAGTGATTCATGATAATGTTGCTCCACTCATACCGGTACACATCTTCGTAGGTTCTTTCTATACTCCAAGCTGTTCTTATTCTGGGAACAGTTATGGACAAGAACAGGATTTAACACCAAAGTTCACATTCCATTTTCCATCGAGGTTTTATTTTTAAGTGGTTTAAGTAGTATCTAGCCTCAAAATACGTTACTGTGCAAATATGCTGATATGCCATTTGCTATTGCATTGCAGGTGATCACCACTAGCTGGAAATCTGAGGAAAATATTTCTTTACAGCAATGGTGGAGCTTGGTTTGTCATAACCACTGAGTTGCTCGGTACAACCTTCACTCTTCATCTTTGTTGGCAAAACAAAATAAACTTTGAGAACCGTTAACTAGTTATTTATCCAACCACGTTTGCACTATGAGTATCCATTTAACACACTTAGGGCCTGATTCTAACTTTGGAAAACCGTCCCAAAAGTGGCGGATATACCACCTACCGTATTACGAGTCCATTATATCCTATGGAACTCGTAATACGGTAGGTGGTATATCCGCCACTTTTGGGACGGTTTAACACCGTCCTCCAAAGTTAGAATCAGGCCCTTAATCATTTGAACTATGGGTTATTGTTTATGGATTTTTCTTTCTTAATATGGTTCTTACTATTATACAATAATTGGAAGTTTTGCTAAACATTGCTAATCTATTTACAGCTTATTTTCTGCCTCCTCTTCTCTCTTTATTCTTTTTTCCTCTACTTTCCATGTTCCCCCTTAACTATTCTTTAATAATAACACGTTCAATCTGGTTATCTGTACTCTACGGTTATTTGTATTTATAATGTTGGTATGATCCTTTGCATTTAATTTTTCGATTGTATCTCATTGCTCCTTATGCACTGGTTTACCGGAATTCTTGAATAATTTATCACTTCAATAGAAACAGTAAACTCAAAACAAAATGCTCTAAATATCTAAAACCTGATTCCTTCAAGTCTGACTTAAAATATTTTTCATATAAAAGGCATACCAAACTGGCGGTTAATTCTGTTGCACTATTTGCTAGGCGCCAGAGCAAAAAAATAATATTCCAAAGGCTGTGTTTCGGACTTTTTGAGTTAGGGGAATTTTGGAATGGCTGATGGAATCTTTCTTTCATAATATTGGTGGTAAACGGTATTTGCACCAATCACTGCCTTCACTTGGCACAAATATAGTGCCATTTGTGATCCGAACCCGGACAACCAGTTGTACCAAATCATCACTCATTTCTGCTTCAATTGCAGCAACCTGTGACTAATAAGTGTAGGTTTACTTAAGGTATGAATACTAATATCACGCAAAATAAGCCATCTTGAAATCTGCGTTAGAAAATGCTGGGACAATGTAGGCCAGAGGAGTATGTTTCCTTTCTAAATTGTTGGAAACATAAATTTAATTTATTTCATGTTCGGAACATGTTGTGTTTAGTAGTAATTCAGGGTTTGGGACAAGCGAAATTGCGTAATGGGCCTTCTCATCCCTTTACTAAGACTATGGAACCATATTATCGAAAACATTAGGGCCCGTATTTATACTCCGTTTGCGCCGAATTTGCGTCGTTTTTTTCGACGCAAATTCGGCGCAAAACTAACGCCATATTTATACTTTGGCGTTAGACGCGTCTAGCGCCAAAGTATGGGCAAATAGCGTCATTTTTTTGCGTGAACGCCTTCCTTGCGTTAATGAGATGCAAGGAAGGCGTTCCCGTCTAAAAAAATGACGGCGACGCAAATGCGTCGTATTTATACTCCCGGGCAAAAATCACGCCCGGGAGGTGGCGGGTCAAAAAACCCTGCATTTGCGCCACTATTTAACGCCTGGGTCAGGGTAGGCGGTAAGGGGCCTGTGGGCTCAAAATGAGCCCACAGGTGCCCTCCCCTGCCCCCAGGGACCCCCCCTGCCACCCCTGCCCACCCCAGGAGGACACCCAAGGATGGAGGGACCCACCCCAGGGACATTCAGGTAAGTTCAGGTAAGTATAATTTTTTATATTTTTTTACTTTTTTTTGGGTGGCATAGGGGGGCCTTATTTGTGCCCCCCTACATGCCACTATGCCCAATGACCATGCCCAGGGGACACAAGTCCCCTGGGCATGGCCATTGGGCAAGGGGGCATGACTCCTGTCTTTACTAAGACAGGAGTCATGAAATGGCGTCTGGGCGTCGTAAAAAAATGGCGCAAATCGGGTTGAGGCGATTTTTTTGCCTCAACCTGACTTGCCCCATTTTAAGACGCCCTAACGTCATTTTTTCCCAACGCCGGCGCTGCCTGGTCTACGTGGTTTTTTTCCACGCAAACCAGGCAGCGCCGGTCTGCTTGCGCCGGCTAACGCCATTCCATAAATACGGCGCCCGCATGGCGCTTCAGAATTGCGTTAGACGGCGCTAAATTTTTTTACGCTAAACTGCGTTAGCGCAGTTTAGCGTCAAAAAGTATAAATATGGGCCTAGATTTAATGCGGACCTATGGTCATTTCCTAAAAAAATGAAAGCACACCTCTTCAAATTTTTTTTTACTAAGGACTAAACATCAGCATTCCCATCATTTTCTATTCTATGTTCATCCTCTTCTATGTTTTCTTCTGTTATGCTGTTTGTAATGTGTTAATTTCTCTTTATAAGCTGCTATTTTTATTTTAAGTTCACGTTAGATCAAGAAATAAAATTATCTCTATATTAATAAATACATACATACATAATAAGCATTTCATTTTAAAATAATTGCACACAATAAGCATTATTAGATACTGTTTTGAATTATCTTTTATGTTTTGAAATTGATTTTTCAATTATTTAAATTGACAGAGCAATAAAGAAATACAGCCAGATGCAGACAACGAAAGAATATGTCCAAGCAAATATGATTTCCGAATGTCCAGAAATTACAGAACTCAACAACCAGAGCAAAAATATTTTCAGCACAATTGGGCATTGCATAAAATATTTTTACACATCCTGTCCCAAATTTCAGCAATAGGTCAACGGTACTTAACCAATTCAACTTTCAAAAGAACAATGAGATCGCTGTAAACATTGATCAGTCTGAACACTCCAGCATCACTAGTAGGCATACTCATCTACCTCTAAGAGCCTCCTTCAATGTATCCTCTCTGTGGGGCAGATCTAAACGCCTCTCTGAAGGCGGCATCTCTCCCTCTATCATGATTCAGCTACTTTCTGAACCCTTACCTCAACATTTGATATATACTCAACGCCATCGATACTCAAAGCCATTTCCCTGCAGCTTTGCCCACTCCTGCCATTTCTTCAAAAATGCCATAATCATGCCGTCAAACAGTAGTCTACTGACACCTTACTCACCTCCATTTCGCATGCAAAATTGTTACAAAAGTAATGTATATTCCAAGACAGAGCTCATTTGGGCTCTCCTAACCTCCTTGAAGGCTAATAATGGAATTCAGGCCTGACTACAACTCTAAACCCACTACTATAGAAGAGGACAACACCCACTCTACAAGAGACGAGAGTCACCTGTGCTAGCTTGTTCTTCTTGTCTTCTATTTGAGGTCAATATTGCTTTCCTGAAAACCCTTGCAGTCAGCTTCAGGAACCAGTAGTTAGTGCTTGAATAGTTTGTCTATTTTCTGGTAGGGGGATCTGAAATTGCTCAAGTAGAAACCTACCACCCGATCACATATGAGGACTTCTAACTCCTGCATAGCATATTCATAGATTGACCCAATTTGAGTCATGGCTCAAAATAAAGTTGTTTAAATACTCCAGTACACCAATGATTCCAACTATACCACAGAATATCCTCTACTGAAAGGCAATACTTTAGAAGCAGCTGCACTACATTTCATTGCTGAATATCCTGAATGTATATTAAAATCAGTACTCTAAAGACTTAAGGACTGATTTAGATATTTAGGGACAAGTTACTGCATCACAAAGGTGAAGGATACCCCATCCCACAGCATACAATGGGATTTAGAATGATTACATTTCGGTGGACAGGATATCCATCACCGTTGTGACGGATTAACTCATCCGCAAAAATCTAAATCATGCTGATAGACTGTCAAGGTTCTAGTGACAAGCACCACTCTGCACATCATACTATGGCTGAATGATATGAGCCTCAATGGCTCTATGTCAACTATTACATCATTAGGCAAATTCTCTACATAGTTAACTGTCTCTCTTTTATATACTACAGGGACAATCTACAATTCTCGCTTCTTCGCAAATCCAAGCCTTAACACCAACTGTGAATTGGTAAACTCCTGTGATTGTTAAAGTCCTGATCCTCATTGTCTTGTACATCGAAATAGTCAATGCACTTTTCTCTGATTCTTAAGACAACTCTTTTCACGTACCTAATAGCTATATCTAATCATTAGTTTGCTCCATATCAGGAACTCCTAGATAATACATCACTCCCCCCACATTGCTCTCACTTCTCTGTCTTCCACTCCTGCTACTTGAACCTTATCTATACCCCATTAAAGTATTATAGATTTTGTTTGTCTTCCAGTTGCATGAATGAGTCTTCTACCCTCCGTCAGACCAATTGTTTATGAACCACACCTTTCTTGTATCTGTGTAAATGATTCACACTAAGGATGTCATTAAATCAAATAATTTGAAGTATTATAAAAGTCACCGTCAAGACAATGTTTTTCCATGATAATATTAATTCATTGACAGGGCCTAAAAAGTTGAAGCTTATGTTTATGACTCCTCTAGCATCTTGGACAGGTGTACGATTTTCAATGCCACAATCTAGCTAATTTCACTGAAGACCAATATATACCAAATATAGGGCCTCGTTACAAGCTTTGTGGTCTTCAGACTGGCAGGGTCACAGTGGTGGTCTGACTGCCAAATTATGACCCTGGTGATTGCGTCAAAGTCGGATTGTCAGCACCACCAGTTTCCCTCCACTGGCGAGACTGGCGGTGTGGGCGGTCCTTATGCACAGCAGCACCACCCTAGGGATTACACCCCCCAGCCAGCTTTTACATGCCAGTTGCACCACCATGTAAAAGCTGGCAGACACGGGGTGCAGGGGGCACCATAGAACCTGATATTTGTAGGATTTCGAATTACATGTAGTCTTACTGTCTTGACCATGAAAAAACAACAAATGTTTTTTTTTTCTCCATTTGTTTGTATTTTGAAGTGGGACTTTTCACTGCCAGATTTCTGTGAACATTAAAAAAAACCTCTGGAAACTCTGACATTTTTACTGTCTCTATCGTTCCAATAATCCTAATCCTAATTTCTTCATTAGGTCAAAATTTCTCGTAAAAGAAGTCTGAATTAAAATTAACGTTTCTCATAACAATCACAATCCAAACCCTTAAGTATTTAAGTTATCCTTTAGTGTAATCAAATCCCTGTGGTTCAACATGTTCCACAAATATCTTTCTACATAAGGTGGAGCATACAATTTTCTTGAAAAAAATGTATAGCCTGAGAAAGTTCCACAATCACTAATCAGTCTCTTTAGACATGGAAGATTCAAATCTAAATTAGAAAAAGTCAATAAAGTGCCTTCTATGTATAGCAGAAGCAACAATAGCACCAAAGTACCACCCCTTTTGGCACCTTTAGATATGTTTAGATAATGTTCATACACAATTTTATTATGTTTTCCTTATATTGAGATGATGCCACCCTTGTAAATTGATCATATAAGAAAGTGGAATTTTATTAGGGATGGCTTTATGCCTACCTCCAACAAATAACAGTATCCAATCAGGGTGAACCTAAAAACCCACTACATTAAACAGGGTTTACTTAAAGCAATGTGTAACCTTTTTAAGCCTTGCCAAACCAGTAATAAAGTAAAACACAAAACAATACAGAAACCAAACTGAATCAGAGAAATAAAGTAAATTTACACAAAAATGACAAAAATCCAATAATGCAAACCAGTGATATGAGTGTATGATCACACCAGACCGGGACCTAGGCACAAATTGAGGCCGGCTGCGATTGATCCCAAGATCGGATACACCAAGTGGGAAAACCCAGTTGAGGGTCTAACCTTCAGAATTAGTCTGTAAAATGTAAGACAGAATCTCTCAGTGGGGCAAGGCAGCAGACTGTATCCATAAAGGCCTCACTAAAAAGAGATAGGGTTGAGCCAGGCCCAGCTGAAACTGTGAATTTTCTCTGGGTAGGAAAAGTCATGCTTTGCACCAGGGCCATCGTCATATCCGTGCAAGCTTTCGGCATCTTCGCTCAGTCAAGAATTCTACCTCACTACTCAGATTTCCAGAGGAGGACAAGGCAGCAGGTTAAATTCAAAGAGGATTCCATGGGAAGGAAAAAACACCCCATATGAGGTCATTGTTTCTGCTCCTAGAACAGTTTTCACATCTCTTTATGGTCACGCATGGGCAAACTAGCTTGCAGTAGGCTAATGTTTCTTAGACTACTGAGAGCAGTAGACCTCATAGGAAAAGTGAGGGGTTCCTAACACACATATATTTGTTCCTTAAGTCACCTCTAATTCCTGCACTTTTTCTAGGTTACCGCGCAAAGCAATGTTGTTTGGTATATATGCATTACTCAAATCCTTTCTGCCGTTCAAAGGCAGTTTTAGGATGAGCTATCTCCTTTCAGCATCTCTTTTGATATAAATAATTTGTGTGAATTTGTGATTTTTTTGTTAATGTTGAAACAGATGTTTGTTGTGAATTGCACTCCCATATATCTGTTTGGATACCCAACATGTCTTTAGTGTTCTAGCCTCTTTGACTTCTTGCATTATCTTTATGGATTATTCCATTACCTACCTTACCAATTAATTTTCTTGGGGGGCTAATCATTTCATGGCCAAACATTCCAAAATTGAATTCTCTCTGTGTAGGGGGATGTAGTGCTTTCCTCTTATCTAGTTTCTAAGCACTAACATAACACAACAGAAATGCACTTCTGAGGTCAAAGAAGACTTTTATTGTTGTTAATTCTTCCCCAACCACAATATTTATGAATGACGAATTAGTAGCTTTCAAGTCCGCGTTAATCAAACAAAATATATCAGTTTGCAATATACACAGCAGGTTATATTTATAAGATATTGAATGCAAAGCAAAACAAATACTTCACTGTGTGGGAAACTATTTACAGCTTCATCTTTCTAAGGTATGCAAGCTGATGACCCCTGTCAGCCGCGAGAAAGAGATTCATCTACCCACACGGGATTGCTGGCAGCTGGCGCCAAGCTCCAGCACGAGGTCCGGCAGATTCGAATCTGACTCTCTGCAGCCTGTTACATTTGTTACAACGGTGTGCCCCCTCCTCTCAGACCTGGGAAACTGAGCAAGCCTTTTGGAGACTGGCCAGGTCTCCAAGACTACTCCTGTTCCCAAGCTCAAGCGAAGAAAAACAACACCCATGTACCCTCTCTTATCATGTCTAGTCTACTGTGAGAAAAACATCTTGGTTCTCTGGTGCAAAAACACAGCTTGGAAAAATACAGCTTGGATTCTCAACTGCAATGTCTAACTCCACGTTAAAGGCAATAGGCAGTTATCCTAAATATCAAATGCAATGTCATGTTAAAGGCAATAGGCAGCTAACCTAAATATCAAATGCAATGTCTAGTGTCATGTCAAAGCCAATAGGCAGCTGAGCTGAATACAAAATGCAATATATAATATCATGTCAAAGCCAATAGGCAGCTGAGCTGAATACAAAATGCAATGTCTAATATCATGTCAAAGCCAATGGGCAGCGGAGCTGAATACAAAATGTAATATATGATATCATGTCAAAGCCAATAGGCAGAATATCTAATAGCATGTCAAAGTCAATAGGCAGCTAAACTGAATACATCATGTCAAAGCCAATAGGAATGCAATGTCAAAGCCAATAGGCGGCTAGACTGGATACAGCATGTCAAAGCCAATAGGCAGAATACAGAATGTAATGGCTAATGCAATGTCAAAGCCCATAGGCGGCTCAACTGAATACAGAAAGTAATGGCTAATGCAATGTCAAAGCCAATAGGCAGAATACAGAATGTAATGACTAATGCAATGTCAAAGCCCATAGGCTGCTAAACTGAACAAAACATGCCATTTGCTACTGGTGAACATTGAGCAACTAATATGCGCAGTGGTGAAACACAAAGTCATTGGTCAAAACAAAATTTAACAAATGGCAGTACATTCCGCCCTTTGACCAATGAATTTTTGTTTCACATATCTCTTGTTTCAAACAAAAACAAAAAACAAAAAAAACATCAGCACAAACAAAAAAAACATTATCAGCAAGTCAGATTTGAATGATCAAAGCAATCCCTGTAAAGCAATAGAAGTGAATTAACACATTGATCTCATAACCTTTCACATCAGATAAATCTACATAGAAAAGACTGGGCAATTTTTATACTCTGAGTGAGTCTCTAATTCAACAGTGTTAGCAATTTGATGTGGCATGAGTTCTACTCATGTAAAGGGGCACGGTCCACCTGAAAGGTTTGCTGGAAGATAAGCAAAAGTCAGAGTTCCATACGAGAGGGAAAAAAAAAAAAAAAAAACACAGCTTAGTTCCAGTGGAAGAATGCAATCAAACAAGTTGAACTTGAACTGAAGGCGCAGTTTGCGCAAAATGGATCCATGGTGCTGGCACTTTACTCAGCCAGGTTCAGGTTGGGGATTCAGTCCCTTCCCCGACCCCACACGCACACACCGGAAGGGGGACCACACAGCACACTCAGGGACAGTGGCGAAACGTGGTAGGATCTGCAAAAGAAACAAGTATGACTTTTCTTGCAAATAACATTTTTCATTTAAACTGCACCCTTTCTCTTTCTTTCCCTGTTTTATTATCAGCAGGACGTTTTTGGGGCCCTTTGTTATATTCTCTGCAGGTTCTGGAGGGTCACTTAGGGCTTCAGCCCACACACCAGCACTGAGGTTTGTATCTGCTGCACCACAGCTTCCCTTTTCTTGCACTGTCAGAAGGGCAGGGGCAGACTCATTCTTTACCAAACCTCCATTCACTGCATTTTTGTCAAGTTGGGCCATTCTGTCTCCAATTTGTATGAATGAATCAGATTCTTTTCTAGGTATCAGCATAATTTCGATTTTCCTTGGTAATTTGCAGCAATCACTCTCCCTAAAACCTGATCAATTTGCCATTTCTGTCCTGGTAACTTTCCTCTCCCCAACTGCTCTGTGACTGCTTGCATGACAGATTGCTTTTGTGCGTGCTGCACAGTTTTTATCAAATCTAGGGGAATGTGCATCCCTCTCATCTCTGCCCACCTGTAAGTGGCTTTTTCTCTCAGCTGTTCACATTTCTGGGGCACCCACTTAGCCATCCCCACTAAGGCAGAATTCTGGGTGTACACTTCTCTCTCTGAATTTTTCTCATTAACATCTGCAAGGTAATTGAACCAGTTAGGTGCTAAAACATTAGCAATGAACCAAAAATCAGCGTAAAAATGACACATCTCGCGTAGCTCTTGCTTTAAAATCTGACACACATTATACAACGCTGTTCCTTCTACTGTGCCAGAAAACAACATTTCAATCAATGAATCATTAGTAAAACAAACATGCTTTTTATCTTCAGTAGACACGAATTCAAATGGTGCACACAACTTCATTGATAACTCTTTTACCTGTGGTACTCTAGCCCTGTCTTGCAAGTTCCAGATCCATTGTATGATTCTAGCTAGGGGCACTATTTTCTTCCCTTGTTCTTGAATTACATGTACATAAGTATTTCCTTCTTGCACAGTGCAGAAACCTAAAGTCTGCATTATTTCATTTGCCAAATCACAAGCGCGCAACTGCATATAATTTTTCACAGTGACCATATACAAAAGTGTTAGGATTTCTCTCAAATGAGGGCTATTCTTTTTCCAAAAATCAAACAAGCTAATGAAACTCGGGGTGTCTTGCTCTAAAATCCTTCGTTTTACTTGTGCATTTTGCAACGGTAACTCGTAAATCACATTCTGGTCTCTCTTCGTGTTATCAGTTAAGGAATGCACTTTCACTGCCAAAAACCCTGGCTCACACGGCTCAAAGCAGCTCGGAGCTGTCTTAACCCCCTCATTACTGGAATGGGAAAAGAAAGATTCTTCTACAACAGCAGTTTTATAACTTTCAGTCTTATTTCGAATTATTGTATCCTGGCTAATTTGCTCACGTAAATTCCTATTTTCATGTTCCAACTTCCTACATTTCTCCTGCATTTCTCTGTAAGCAGATAAAGGTATCCAGACCTTTCTGCCATCATTACTTCCAAAAGACACATTTTCTACATATGTACAACAGGAATTATTTATCCAAGCACTATCAGGCAGTTTAACAACACATGCATTCCCAGACATGGTCTGCCGTGCTACTGTGATTCTCCAAACAAAAAAAAACTATTTCTGTAATTCTCCAAACAACAAAAACAATTACACTTTTAAAGTGTGCACTTAGAAATCTACCAACTCGTCAACACCCTCTTAATCACCTCTTAATGACCGGCCCCACTTCTGGTACCAATTGTAGTGCTTTCCTCTTATCTAGTTTCTAAGCACTAACATAACACAACAGAAATGCACTTCTGAGGTCAAAGAAGACTTTTATTGTTGTTAATTCTTCCCCAACCACAATATTTATGAATGACGAATTAGTATCTTTCAAGTCCGCGTTAATCAAACAAAATATATCAGTTTGCAATATACACAGCAGGTTATATTTATAAGATATTGAATGCAAAGCAAAACAAATACTTCACCGTGTGGGAAACTATTTACAGCTTCATCTTTCTAAGGTCTGCAAGCTGATGACCCCTGTCAGCCGTGAGAAAGAGATTCATCTACCCACACGGGATTGCTGGCAGCTGGCGCCAAGCTCCAGCACGAGGTCCGGCAGATTCGAATCTGACTCTCTGCAGCCTGTTACATTTGTTACAACGGTGTGCCCCCTCCTCTCAGACCTGGGAAACTGAGCAAGCCTTTTGGAGACTGGCCAGGTCTCCAAGACTACTCCTGTTCCCAAGCTCAAGCGAAGAAAAACAACACCCATGTACACTCTCTTATCATGTCTAGTCTACTGTGAGAAAAACATCTTGGTTCTCTGGTGCAAAAACACAGCTTGGAAAAATACAGCTTGGATTCTCAACTGCAATGTCTAACTCCACGTTAAAGGCAATAAGCAGTTAACCTAAATATCAAATGCAATGTCATGTTAAAGGCAATAGGCAGCTAACCTAAATATCAAATGCAATGTCTAGTGTCATGTCAAAGCCAATAGGCAGCTGAGCTGAATACAAAATGCAATATATAATATCATGTCAAAGCCAATAGGCAGCTGAGCTGAATACAAAATGCAATGTCTAATATCATGTCAAAGCCAATAGGCAGCGGAGCTGAATACAAAATGTAATATATGATATCATGTCAAAGCCAATAGGCAGAATATCTAATAGCATGTCAAAGTCAATAGGCAGCTAAACTGAATACATCATGTCAAAGCCAATAGGAATGCAATGTCAAAGCCAATAGGCGGCTAGACTGGATACAGCATGTCAAAGCCAATAGGCAGAATGCAGAATGTAATGGCTAATGCAATGTCAAAGCCCATAGGCGGCTCAACTGAATACAGAAAGTAATGGCTAATGCCATGTCAAAGCCAATAGGCAGAATACAGAATGTAATGACTAATGCAATGTCAAAGCCCATAGGCGGCTAAACTGAACAAAATATACCATGTGCTACTGGTGAACATTGAGCAACTAATATGCGCAGTGGTGAAACACAAAGTCATTGGTCAAAACAAAATGTAACAACTGGCAGTACAGGGGAACACACAAACTACTTCAACTTTGTAATCATAATGTGGTACTCAATGCCCCTTTCCTTTCTTCTCACATCCTTTTTACCTAACCTCAATAATAAACTCAAGAAGTGAAGCTTCAACAAGATCTTCTCTTCTTGTCATCCTTCAATCTGATGCCTGTTGCATGTGCCACCGTTTTAAGGATTCCTAAAAGTAAGCACAATGAAAGAATGGATTCATGACAATAGGCACACTGCCACTCTGAGGCTATGCTCAATCCACATCTCAAATTCACTGCCAATCTAAATATGCCCCTTCCACTCTCACTTATTGTCTTGAGGGTTCTCAGGAGCCTAACTCTGAACTGATCCTTTAATATTCCTGCAACATTGTCCCTTTTGTTACTATACCTTTTTTTACAATTTTCTATCTCTATAAACTGGACACCATTGTTTTTCTAAGGTAATTAAGTGCTTCACAAATTCAACAAAAAGATAATAGAATTACATAGAACAGGCTTCTTTAGCAATGGTGTGCATTAGAACTTAAATATTGGTATCAATCTGAAACCATAAATTTTTGAAGTTGACTCCACATTTGTTTTAAGTAATTTATCAGTATTTTTGTGGATTACAACATTGGGTTTAAAAAAAAAAAAAGTTTCCTTGTGACATTCTAGAAAGTTCAAACAATATCAACCAGAAAAGCTACTGAGTTCTGCATTTGTCTCATCTATAGAGTAGGAAAAATAAACTGGAAAATACGAACGATTTCACCCTGCAGCTAGGAAGTCAAGATTTAAGCTTTGGAAAAAGGAAATAAAAAACATTGCATGAGTTGTGGACAAAAGAACAATTTCTCAAATGCTATAATTTAGTGTAATGATTATTCAATTTTATTCTCATTGTATTTTCACAGAGCAACATCTATGCTTGGGACTTGCAACCTTAGGCAACATGTTCATGAATTACATACATTTCCATGAAAATGTAAGGCCATGTTCAGATAATAAATGACGAAAATGAAAATGTGTATTCAGAAGTAAACCAGTTAAATTTCAGACTGGTTTCTTAAAATATGACAGCACATTGGTGGAGGAGCAAAACGCTCTGGCAAATGCACAGCTCAATTTTCTGACCACACAATTCATGTATCAAGTATCTGACTGTCCAGTCTAGCTGTGCAGAATATGCTACTAAAACACACCTGGCGCACAGACATCACTATTCATGACTAAGATGGGCAGTGTTAGTGGGTCATAGGAAGAGATTTCAACCTGTGAGTAGCTGATTTATTCATGCTTTTAAATTTGCAGTATGGCATTTGCATTTTGGTTTTTCACAAAATAAATGCAGGATTATGATTGTCCTGATGCAAAGAAAAAATAGGACTGAGAACACACCTACTTCTTGACAATGGACAATTTGATTGCTCTATCAATTGTGCAAATCCAGCAGCACATAGTAATGAGAAGAAGATAGCAGTACAAAGGGCATAGGCCAGCTCTTCTTCTACCTCCTGCTCATCTTCTGAACCTCTTAAGCGTGAATTTACTTATCCAGAGGTGGGTTTATTCTTTGTCTTGTGTTACCTATTGTGTTGTTTCATTTTTTTATTAAGATTAGATCTCCCAGAATGCAAAGGAATAAACATATGTGCATGAGCTACTAATCTTTGAAATAGTCCAATTTTATGTCTTGTGTTTGGAGATGTAAAGGTAATGAATTTGTTGCTGGTGAATATGTCTGTCTTAAAATCAAACATGCATAGCACTAGAATTGCATGTCTAAACACTGCACTCCCAGCAAGTTTGCACTTATTTCTGGGATGTCATAGAAGATGCTTTGAATGTGGATCAATCCTTAAATAGTAGCACTGTAGGGCCCAAACACAATGTGGGCCTATCTTTCTTTTGAAAACAGCTAAATAGTGTTATCAGAAGGTAGCAAGTTGACTGTAATGTATCAGAAGCTTTAGTATAGTCACTCATGTCACAGAGATCATCTATATGTGACAGTTCGTGCATTATCTTACCCAAGTACTAATAGTTTGGCTGTAGAGTGATGCACTAAGAAGCCATTTTAGTGCACATTTGTATTGACTAATGATTGAAACATAGGTGGTATTGAGATTAAATTACATGCCTGAAGAATTAATTTCTAATTATTTTATATTTAAGAGTCTAAACTAATAGTCTGTATTGAAACAACATTGAATTTATTATGGTAAATAATTTAAATTTTCATGCAAAAATAGAAGAATGCAGTTCTGAGCCATGTTTACTGAAATGTACATATGTCTAATCATCTTGCTAAGGTGTACCTATCTTTCAGACTTAATTCCCATGATAAGACTAATTTGGTAAAAGATGTCTATGGTTTTACACATAGAGAGTTCTGAGAAACTGATCTTGGAGGTAGCACATCCAGGACTGTTTAAACATTTGTTTCAATCTTGTGTCGAAATACACAGATGAACATTGTTCTCATGACAAAACTGGGAAAGCATAAAGATGTTTCAAGTTGGAGTCACATGATCAATTTCTATTGGATGTTGCCCTTATAATTTCAGAGGAACTGTTGCATTGACAAATCAGCTACCCTTATGAACTTTAATCTGTCATACCCAGCTGGACTTTGGTCAGAATCCTTACAGATCCCAACAGAGAATCCCTGGAGCTCAGAAAAGAATCCTTTGCACTGTATTCTGAGTGTTGAGCCTCTTAAAGAGGTAACTTCCTCTTTGAAATGATTTGCTGAAATTTAAAGATTTTCTTCCTAGCTCTCAAAGAAGACTCATGCCCTAATCTCTGATAAGCAATTGCTTTTCCATTTTATATAGTAACCCGTTGCCCAAGATTAACTTTTCCCAAATTATTTTTGTACTTTTTGTTCTTTTTGTCTATTGCCTGCATATGTTACACTTGCACATATTAAATTTAACTTTGATGATGTGAACTGCCTTAATGCTTATGAAATCTGGGCAATACTATTTTATTCATGTTTTGTATTGTCTTTTTTGAATGCCTAATTCTATTAAAGTTAGTCAGGCTGAAATTATTTTGTCACCTTGGACAGCCATTGGTACTTCTGTATCTTTATATTTTGTCTTGAGAATTGTCTACATGACTTTGAGCTTAAGTTTGTAATAAACTCTTTAACTTTCTTTCTGACTGGAGTTTTCCTAGTATGGCCACATTGCTCATACTGTGTAATTTAATAGGTTGGTATTGAAATTTTGATGTTTGGTTCGAAAACATCCTATGTAGAATCCAAAAAATCTGTTGACTTAGCTGAGCATTGATTCCTACGAAGGATGTAAATTCTCCAGCACCTGCACATCAATTTTCATGCAATGCTGTCATAGAGCAGGGGACATGCTACAAGGGCCTTATCATGATGGGCTTTCCTGGTGCAACTCATAGGCAAGCATCTATTTTATGCTCCTGAAGTGTGTAACTACAATTAATTTAACCCAGAACATGGAATTTTTGAAGAGCCTTCTGTGGCAACATTTTTAGGATCAAAGGAATTTTTTTTAAAATTGGGATACTCCTATAGGCCCCTGGATACCATTTTGAATCAGTGGTCGGTGGTAAATCAATGGGCCATCCCTTTTAGTATGCACAAGCCCTCACCCACCAGGGTGACATGCTTCATCATCAGGATCTGCTCATTGCTGGGTGGTTGCAGGAGCACAGGGGGTTCCGGATGGGGCTCTTAACCAGAGATCTTTTGGGATCTTTTTGCATGTTGTTATAGATGGCATTTGACAGTGACTTTTTTCTGACTCATGAGGGAATTGTCATAGATTGGGAGAGAAAGTGATATAAAATTGGTAATGGACAACCCTATCACTGGAGAATTATTTTCAGAGATTGCTAATGTCAAGATTAAAACAAATAACATACAACCTGTTGAATGGGGTGATAAGATTGTGGCTATAAAATGTGATGAACATAATTCTTGCCCTGAACAGGTCTGTGGCAATTCATCAGGACTTAACCTGTTGGGTGACAAGGACATAACAATTACGTCCTGGACCTGGCCCTCGAGGGGAGCGCTAGTGCTCCCCCCAAAGGGTCTCCCATCTCCCTCCCCTGGGCAGGGATGGAAGGGGAATTGCTTCCCCTTCCACCCCCACCCCCATACTCAGTGACATCTAATGACGTCAGCGAGCCACTCAGCTTCCAGCGCGATCGGAAGAGAAGTGCAAAGCATTTCTCTTCTGATCGGGGGCTGGGGGCAGGCAGAGGACATGAAAGGAAAGGTTTTTCCTTTCCTTTCATCTCAGTCTGAGCATTTCTGCAGCCTGACCGTGAAACGATTGGGCTGTAGAAATGCCCACTAGACACCAGAGATTTGTGTTTATATTTTACAAATAATTTTACAAACCTTTGGCAAAGGTCGCTCCCCTGAGGGCAATTATTTATTAAGCCTTTTCTGCCCCCCCTCGGGCATATCGGCATATTTTAATTACGTTGATCTTCCCCCGGGCGGTCAGAAGGCACTAGACGCCAGGAAGTATTTTTTTACATAAACAATGAAGGAGAGCAACCCTGGGGGTTAATTATTTATGAGGTCTTTTATGCCCCTGGGGGTAGATCACCCTATTTTAATTAGGCCGATCTGCTCCCAGGGGGGCAGAAGCCACTAGGCACCAGGGATAATTAAAAAAATAAAATGTTAGAGGTGGGGAGCTATTCCTTAGGCAAGGGTCACTCCCCTGGGGGGCGCATTCTTTTTAGGCCATTTCTGCCCCCCTTGGAGGCACATCAGCCTATTTTTATTAGGCCAATTTGCCCCCAAAAGGGGCAGAACCATTAGTCCAGGGATTTGTTTACGTCAGTTTCACGCAAGGAGAGCAACCCCATAGGCAAGGATCACGCCCCGGGGGGGCAAATTTATTTTAGGCCACTTCTGCCCCCCTTAGGGACAGATCGGCCTATTTAAGTTAGGCCGTAGGCACCAGGGATTTTTTTTCAGTTTTCTTTTTTTTTTTTTTTACAGATTGGGAGTGAACCCTTAGGCAAGGGTCGCTCCCGGGGGGGATTTATTTTAGGATATTTAATGCCCCCCGTGGGGCAGATCAGCCTATTTCTATTAGGCAGATCTGCCCCCATGGTGTGGTTGAAACCACTTAGGCACCAGAGATTGGTGTGTGTGTGTGTATGTGTTTTGTTTGGGGGGGCAGCCCCTTGAGCAAGGGTCACTCCCCATAGGGGCACATTACTGTGGCCATCGGCCTATTTTTGTAAGACCCATCTGCCTCCAAGGGGGGCAGAAAGCCCACCAGACAAGATTTTTTTTCAGAAAAAGAGGGTGGGGGTATGGTCATACCCCCATCCCAAAATAGGAACAAAGTTGTTCTGCCCACTGGTGCATAAATGGGGCAATTACCCCTGACCACTCCCTAAGGGGGCAGAAAGCCTACTAGATGACAGGGTATTAAAAACAAATAGTGGGGTGGTGGCTACTAACTAGTTTGGGCATGGTTATGCCCCCACCCCAACTAAAGGGGGTTACAGTCTTTCTGCTCTCCCCCACAAACTAAAAAATCTTATCCCAATGGCAAGCAAGAGGACATTTGATTGTTTTGGGTTTTGGTTTTACATTTGGGCCAGGAGAGCCTGTCTAACTCTCAAAATTGTCCCACTTGGAATGGTGAGAGATGCACTTTTGGACTTTGGGACGCTGCCATGTAGAAAAATCTACGAGACCTAGACACATCTAAAAACTAAACACCTGGGTGAGTCCACGGTGGTGTGCTTCACATGCACCCTGCACCGTTTTCTTACCCTCAATGCCCTGCAAACCTCCAAATTTGCTTCAAATCACACATTTTTCCCATATGTTTGTGATGGAACCTTCCGGAATCTGCAGGAATCCACAAAATTCCTACCACCCAGCATTGTCACTTCTATACCGATAAAATTTCTTCCCCACTTGTCAGCCTAAAAATTTTCAGAACTGCCCTTTTGGACCCTCTTTTGGTTCCCCCTCAATTTCAACATGTTTTTGGCTCTTCCCAGTCACAGGCACTTGGCCCACCAACACAAGTGAGGTATAATTTTTATCAGGGGAACGTTGGGTGGTCGGGAATTTGTGCCAGTGCGGTAATCCCACACAGGATGTGGGCAAAATGTGAATGTTTTATCTAAAGTTGAGGTTTGCTGAGGATTCTGGGGGATCTACACAAGTCACACCTCCCTGGACTCCCTTGTGTGTCTAATTTTAAGAAATGTCTGGGTTTCATAGGTTCCCCTAAATGGCTGCTGAGCCCAGCACCAAAAACGCAGGCACCCCCTCAAAAACAGGTGGTGTGTGTAGTGTTTTGGGGCGGGCACCAGGCTTCCCCACACAAGTGAGGTACCATTTTTATTAGAAGACTTGGGGGAATGTGTGGCTCCTCTCAGATTCCAGAACTTTCTATCACCAAAATGTGAGGCAAAAGTGATTTTCTTTGCCAAATTTTAAGGTTTGCAAACGATTCTAGTTAACAGAACCTGGTGAGAGCCCCACAGGTTGCCCCATCCTGAATTCCCCTTAGTGTCTAGTTTTTAAAAATACACAGGTTTGATAGGTTTCCCTAGGTACCAGCTGAGCTAGAGGCCAAACCTCACAGCTAGGCACTTTCCAAAAAACATGTCAGATTTCAATGTAAAAATGTGATGGTCCATGTTGCGTTTCCTGTCGCGGGCATTAGGGCTACCCACACAAGTGAGGTACCATTTTTATCAGGAGACTTGGGGAAACACAGAATAGAAGAACAAGTGTTATTGCCCCTTGTCTTTCTCTACATTCTTTCCTTCCACATGTAAGACAGTGTGTAAAAACGATGTTTATTGGAGAAATGCCCTGTAATTCACATGCTACTATGGGGACTCTGGAATTCAGAGATGTGCAAATGACCACTGCTTCTCAACACCTTATCTTGTTACCTATTTTTGACTCTTTATATTTTACCAAATAAATTGCTGTACACCCAGTATACAATGAAAACCAATTGCAAGGTGCAGCTCATTTATTGGCTCTGGGTACTTAGGGTTTTTGATGAACCTACAAGCCCATATATATCCTCACAACCAGAAGAGTCCAGCAGACGTAACAGTATATAGCTTTTGAAAATCTGACATCATAGGGAGAAGTTACAGAATAAAACGGGGAGAGAAATTACTGTTTTTTTACCTCAATTTCAATATGTTTTTATTTCAGCTGTTATTGTCTGTAGGAAAACCTTGTAGGATCTACACAAATGACCCCTTGCTGAATTTAGAATTTTATTTACTTTTCAGAAATGTTTAGCTCTCTGGGATACAGCATTGGTTTCACACCCATTTCCATCACTAACTGGAAGGTGGCTGAAAGAACAAAAAATAGTAAAAATGGGTACGTCACAGTAACATGTTAAAATTGTGTTGAAAAATTTGGTTTTCTGATTCAAGTCTGCCTGTTCCTGAAAGCTGGGTAGATGGTAATTTGAGCACTGCAAACCCTTTGTTGATGCCATTTTCAAGGAAAAAACGCAAACTTTCTTCTGCAGCTCGTTTTTCCCTCTGTTGTTAAAAAACACATTTTTTTGCTGTATTTTGGCTAATTTATTGGTCTCCTCCAGGGGAATCCAGAAACTCTGGGTACCTCTAGAATCCCTAGGATGTTGGAAATAAAGGGTGCAAATTTGGCATGGGTAGCTTATGTGGACAAAATGTTATGAGGGTCTAAGAGCAAACTACTCCAAATAGCCAAAAAATGCCCTGGCACCTGAGAGGGAATAGGCCTGGCAGCGAAGGTGTTAAAGCTGGAAATCCTAATCTACTCTCTGGGTTCAGTTTGTTGGGATGCTTAATAGGGTATACTTTTCATATCTAGAACAAAGAATGTAAGCCCTTTCATGGTTTAATGATAAAAACAACAGCATGCTAAGCTCATGATCATAACACACATCTATGGTGACAAATGTTCAAACCATGCTTATTATGCTGGTATATATGTACTCAGATATATGAGCCACATAGGATATCGCTGCGCCTCTTCTTGTCAGGAAATATTTACTGCAACTGGGTAAAGAAGAACATGTGATGTTCATGAGACAGTGTTCACCATAAGAGTAATCGTAAGGTGGATGAAAGGTTTCCCATAGCAACTAAATTACCAGATTTACTGACTGCTGTTTGAAGAGATACAAGGTGTTGTCTTACACATTTCTGAGATGCCTGCACAGTGCAGGGTCTCTGGACAGAGTGATATTTAAACCACCTTCCCTGACCAAACACCCCTCAGGGATGAGGTAGCATATCATGTGTTCAACTGTGTGTCAGTGACAAGGGCATGCCCATTCATGCAAGCATCATCTTGAAATGAAGTGAGTGAATGTGTTAATGAGCCAGTTTCCATCTTTTTAGAAGCAGGACATCTGAGTGGTTATAGTACCAAATTGTTATAGAACACCGGTTAATCTAATACAGCTTATTTTTGGTTCTATTGAAAAAGTAATGGCTCAATATAATAATGAGGAGTGAAGGCTGAATTCCAGTTAGAGCTGTCAATTGGAACATACTCAACATGTTGGTTAAAAACAGACATCTAATGAAGTAAAATAGACCTTCTTTAGCATCCTTTTGGAAAAGACACGGATTGAATTAATAATTAGGTGTGAATAGCCAAATTCCAGCATATAGAGTTTTGTAAGATAGAATCTAACCATCACATTGATTTATTGAAAATAAAAATATGATTTCTAGTCTATGTTAGGAATTTAAATTAGAGAGGTCAAACTCATTGTATTAAATAGTAATGTGGGAGTCTGGAAAAATCTAAGACAAGGGGATGTAGTTTATGTAAAATAAATGAACTTAAACTCTGTAGGGGGCTAGTGCATAGTTAGCTAATAAGAAGGCTTCACCAAACAGAAGGGTATATTCTTTTAGGAGCAATTGGTAGACTTAGTGAAAGTGAAGGTGTAATATGCTCCTTTCCATTACTTTATTTTCATACCAGAGTAGAACACGGCATTTTATTGAGTCCGTTGTCATTCACATGTAATCTAAACACCAATTGCTGTTCCCCATTTAATAGCCTTTCATGAATATTGAAACCATCTGTTAGCTTTTCCAAGACTATCATTTCAAGCCATTCAGACTGCTGTAATTGTTTTTAAGAAAGGGATTGATGAGTTTAGTGGCAGATTACCGGCCTCTGGTTGTACTTCCATACACATTTATTCTGATTTTCACAGGTCTTGTTGTCATGCCTATACACTGCAGTTGGCATGTTCAATGTATCAAATACAATCAATTATTCAATTATTTGTGTTAAAACTGGTGTAGGACCTTAGCGTGGAAGACCTGGGTGAATTTCCTTTGTTTCTTCTGTTAGATATTGTAATCCCCCCCACAGATGGCCTCTGCTGACTCTTGGAAGACTCCACTGTAATGATGATTGAATTTCTGTATGTTACTGTGGTCTTGTGTACATAGTTTCATCTCTAAGACGTCTTGCTCTTTTAGAGGTGAAGTGATGTTTCTATAAGACAAAATTACCAGTATTGAGAATATCCCATTTATTGTTGATGATTTGTTTTATATTATTAGAAATGGGAGTGTACTTGGTTTCACATGTCATTTTCTCCGAATGATTTTTTGGTATTGTTAGACCTGGCATCCTTGGCGTGGTTTCCCCTAACTTTCTGAACACTGACCTCCTTTTTTCTGACTTCAATTTTGCTGGCTTTAGAATTCCATGTACTTTACCACTACCGACCAGTGCTAAAGTGGAGGTACTCTGTACTCTAAACATGGTGATATTGGTTTATTCACAATTGGCATATGTAATTTACTTGTAACTCCCTAGTAAAGTTCACTATATGTGCCCAGGGCCTGCAAATTGAATCCTACTAATGAGTCTTCAGCACCAATTGTGCCATCCACTACAGTAACACATTATACATGCCACTGCAAAGCCTGCGTGTGCTGTTTTAATCTGTCATTTCGGCCTGGCAAATGCACCCAATTGCCAGGCCCAAACCTATTATTTTATTACATATATGTCACACCAAAGGCAGGTCCTAATTATCCCCAAGGGCAGGGTGCAGTGTATTTAAAAAGTTGGACATGTACCTTCAAGTTTAACATATCCTGGTTGTGAAAAACTGCTAAATTTGTTTTTCGCTACTGCATGACCTATCTCTCCTGTAGGTTAACATTGGAGTGAGTGACCTTGAAGCATCCTTTAAATTTAACTTTCAATTGGGAAAAGATAGAAATTCAAACTTTAATATTGGTTGACTCACAGCTTATGGTGAAGTCAGATTTTAAATTGTAAGTCTGAAAACACCACTTTTAGAAAGTTGGCATTTTTTTTACTTTGACCAATTTGTGCCTCTGCCTTTGTCTGGATACACTTCTGGGGTGGATGACAGATGGGATTTGTGCATTCATTAACTCTATACAGTCACACACAAAGGAAGCTTAGGTGTAACATTTGCATCCAGATGGGCCATCAATAGGCTGACAGGTCTTCTTGGGCTAGAAGGGAGGGAGGAACTGACACACCTGAATAGGGCTGTGCCTCTCCCTGCACAAAGAGCTGCATAACCCCCGGTGGAGTGTCTAGAGCCCGGGAGGGAAGGGCAGGAACCTTGTGCCTAAGGCCTCTCTTTGAAGTCTCCCCCACTTCAAAGGCTCAACTGGGTATAAGTACAGGACCCAACCCCCACCAAATAAGAAATTTGATGGACTAAAGGACATTCTGCCTGGAAAAAGACTGGGATGCTGCAGAAGAAACTGCCACTTTACTAACTGATGTGCACTGTTGGCCTTCTGCCTATTGTTTCTTACCTGGGTGCCTGGGAGAGGGAAGGACTTGACCTGTTCTCAAAGGGCTTGCTGGCTTGCTCACTGTTCTCCTGCAGTCTCAGTGACATCAAAGACTGCCTACAACTCTCCTGGTGCTGCTGGGTGGTGTCATTTGTGGGTCTTACCCTTGCCTGAGGGGCCGCCTCTAGTCCAGGGCCTCAAAATTGGATTTTGCATCCACTTTCTGCAAAACCCAATACATTTTCACAATGACATTGCCCCTTCAGTGCTGATACAGAGGCTGCTCGACAACAGCGGATCCAAATTTTGTGTTTCTCCATGACGAGTCTATGTGTGGCTTGTCAACCACACATTGCGTTCATCACTACGGACTTTGAAGCTGAAGCAGAACCTCAATGTGTGGAAAATGTCACCACAACACCTTCACATTTGCTCTTTGAAGTTGAAACTTGCTTCGTACTTGTTCAGCAGATTCTGTGTGGGTTCTGTAGTCAGCCTACCTTCCCTTACAATCACTCTGAACTTTGGATTTGCACTGGCCCCTCATGACACCAAGTAACCTTTTGACCACCAGTGATGTCTAAGCAATATTTTGAATTTATTATTTGAGAATTCATATCTTGACTGCTACTATTTCATTTTTATCATTTTTACCTTGTTCTATTCAGATACATATTTTCAATTTTCTAAGCTAGTAGAGTCTTTTTGTGGTGTCTTTCACTGAGTTAATGTAATTAAGTGTTGCACTACTGGGGGGACATGAACACAGGTGCCATGCACATGGCTTCCTTCAGTGTGTCAAAAGCTTTCTGACACGCCTCTTTTCAGATAATCTAATGTGGCTGCTTCTTGGAAGGTAGCTGTGTCAAGAGGGCCACATCCCTTGTTGAATCTCCTGTAATATCCATTGCAGCCTAAAAAGGTTCTCACCTCTGTCTGGGTTTTGAGGGGCTCTCAAAACATAATGGCCTCTATTTTACACATTGCACCTTACGTTAAACATGGCAAGCTCTATGCCAAGCTACCAAAGGATGAACACAGGTTATTTTAGGTTGTGTATCTGACTTTCCCTGACTAGGATTGTGGTCCCTATTAGGACAGGGTGAATACCTCTGCCAACTAAAGAGACAAATTCTAACAAGTGTGTATCCAATAGGTAATCTCTATTGTTGTTCTTTGGGTGTTTTGTTTCTTCATGTGTTTGTTTCAGGGATAGTTCTTGGTTTCGTATTTTCATGAGATTATTTCAGCCTGGTGGTCACAGTCTTCTGCCATGCTGCAATTTCTGTATAATGACAGAAACTGGCTGTATGATAGATTTAAACGTTTAAACATAGTGATGAATGCTGGTGATGAACTTTCATTTCTTAAATTACTATTAAAGTCTGATTTTTCATGATAGACGTTAGTAGTGATAGTACTTCCCTCAATATTAATAGTTAGGTTAAGAAAGGGAATTTCTTTTTTTTACATGGTGTGAGTAAAATTTAAGATAGGTTATTAATCTATTCAAATAATTCTCCAGCCTTAGAGAGTTCTCGTTTTCAGATTGGCAGTCAGGTCACCTGCAAATCTGTACCATAATAGCATTTGCTTTTTTAATGGATTAATATTTTTAGAGATAAAGGTGTCTTCGAAGTTGTGCATGGAAAGACAGGCAAGACTTGGAGCAAAGGTGCTCTCAATGGATTTTCTTGGCATTGTAAAGATCTAATAAATGCTATTCTCAAATTGAAAAATTGTTTTCCTTTAGTGTCATAGTGATGCACTCCATGATAAAATCGACCTCTGTTATTGATGTCCATTTGCAAGCAAGTTCCTCAATAACTGTAAATGTGCTGCCTTGTGGAATAGTCATGCAATTAGCTTATCTATCCAGTGTGATCAAGATGGTTTCAGGGCCTTCCAAGCACGTGTTATTCAGAAGATTCAGGACATCCTTGGTGTATTTGAGACAAAATAGTATATTTTTCAACCAGTGGGTGCAAAGATATAGAGTGGTTCCAAGATGGAATTGATGTTAGATATGATAGCTGAATATGTGACAGAACAACTAGGTCCTAAACAACTATAGCCTAAACCACTACTGCTAAACAACTAAAAAGTCTCTACAACTAAGTACTGAACAACCACTGTCTAAACAACAATTGTGCCTGAATAACAATTTCCTGAACAACTAATATATATATATATATTCTAAACAACTAATACACCATAAAAAAACAAAAAGAAAACCTTACCTTAAAATTAGTTGTTCAGACAATTGTTATTCAGACACAATTGCTGTTTAGACAGTAGTTGTTCAGTACTTAGTTGTAGAGACTTTTTAGTTGTTTAGCAGTAGTGGTTCAGGCAAGTAGTTGTTTAGACCTAGTTGTTCAGGATGTTTCCCATGATAGCTCTCTCTGGCAGTGTTACTTTCCCTATTTGAATCTTTGGTAGGATGTAAAAATTTGGGATGGTGGAGATTTGTTTTCGGAGGAAATCTGCCTCTATTTAATGCAACCCATATTCTCTGTCTAATACACTATTTTCTTGATTCTGTTTTTGAGAGTCTGTCTGGGGTCGCTGACAATATTCTTGCAACTTCTAATTTGAAAAGAAGTCTTAGGAATTTCTTTAGATAGGCTTCCTTTTCCATGAGAACAGTGTAATTGTCTGATGGTTCTATTGTGATCGCCCTGCCAGTGGGCACAGTGCACTTGTCTTCCTTTTCTTCTTCAGCAAAGTTCTGGAATTCTTTCTTAGGTTTGAGGGTAGAAATGCCCTTGTGGGCAGCCTGCTCCAATGTTACTATTTTAATCGGTACTACCTAAAGGGGAGGCATGACATGGAGAGATTTCTTAATCCTGTGTTCGCGTTTATCACTTTGTTCTGTTTAGCTTTCAAAAATGCATGTAAGCCTAGCTGTTTTTAAAATGCTGATAATTAACAAGGTAGTCTGAAGAGGTCCTCTTTTGGTGTAGGGACAAAGCTCAACCCATGGTTGGGAACGTTTTCTTCGCTTTCTGTGATTGTTCTTTAAGAGTGATTCACTACAAGGATGTCTTACTTGAGATTGTGCATGGAAATCCTAACATTATTAAGATCTTAATTATTTACATAAAGCACATAGCGCATGTTGGCATAATGTATTTTGAGTGACATCAATGGGTTAAATAATAAACGGAAGAGGGACACCGTTTTTGCTTGGTAGCTACAATAACTTGTAGCAACATTATTCTCTTACAGGAGACACATATATTTAGACAAAAGGAAAGAGATAATTTGAAATATCCCCCGAACAAAGACTATTTTGTATCACTTGCAATTGCCCCTTATATACAAGCTGTACTATCTGTACACAAAGCACTAAATAAGATACATATTGGATTAAATTAATTCAGTTTACAGTGTGCAGGCACATATAACAGGTGCTTTGCTCTGCTCTGCGCCTGCAAACCCCAAAACCCCATCATGTTAGGGCTCCAAGTGAAGATTTTGCTTCTGTTGCAGCTAGACCTATACCTACGACTGAAAAGCCTAGCTCCATGTATGCCTTTTGTGCTGAGACTATCCATGTGTGCAATGCATTTTGAGAATTAGCAGCACACGTGCAAAAATAATTGTATTTTATCAATCTGTCCTTGCTCAGATCGGAAAAGTATTTTGTGAGTCTTGCCCTCTGTGGACAACAATGCATTTAGCACTTGTTGCATTTTACACTTTAAAACCTTTTTGTTTGGTCATGAAGCAAACTATATTACAAAAGACAAGGGTCGTAACTGTGTCTGCACTCTGTAAATAACTAGTTGGACCTAAAGGCCTCATTTAGTAGAAACTGGCACATCGTGATCAATGCACCAGTTTTCTTGTGTTACCCTGCGGCCCCCCCTAATGACATATTGGGAGCGTTGTAGGCAAATACGCACAGTGTCCACAACTGCATCAGAAATTCTAACGCATTTGTGGCGCTAAGCCTTAGCATTGCCGGGCTACCGTAAAAAAAAGTTGCCGCTAGTCCAGCAATAATAATGGGCTCCCATTAAAAACATCACAGTGTCACTTTAATGCCTGCACTGCGGAGGCATTAAAAAAATGACGCTGTGACGGTGCAGAATGGTGCAGTGAAATATTGTGGATTGCACCGCTTCATTCCTGTGGGGCTTTTTGCGGGGGAACGTCTACCCTACATAAATTATATCTGGCACAGATATAATGTGGCACAAGACTTTAAAAACTGGCGCAATGGTACCATTGTGGCAGTTTGTAAATGCAGCACTGTATGGGGTTCTGTTTGCACTGCTGTAGCGTTAAATAAATGACGCTACAACAACGCGAAATCCTTCTAAATGAGGCCCTAAGAGTGCTGAAGGATAAGATTAGATTTACAGCAGCAATCATTTTTGACACACGAGAATACTTTAATGATTTTATATGGCTACAGACATGGCCCTAGCAGTCAATACTCCTGGGTAAGAAAATCCATATTCAGCCTTCCATGCATATTGATTTGTCATTGTCTATTGATATTCTTTAAGGAATGCAGTGCCATCTTTAGCATTTTTCAATATATTTTTCATATAGCTATAAAGTTGAACTATGGTTGTTTTGCAGATTTACGAGTCCCTAATAGAATAAATGCTGTCTACTGGGAAAAGAACACTTGGCCAATGAGATTTTAGCAGCCTAAGAAAAAGATTGACTGATTGCGTAGTTTTCAAGGATTAGAGTCTGTACTACTATAGTTGTCAATGCATTACGGAAGTCGAATTTTACTTTTACTTTATTCCTTTCACATGAAAGCTCATAGGTTTTGAGACAGCGTTTTCTTTATAATATAGGAGGAAGGCAAACTAGATCCAGTGGCAGGATTTTTCACGTTCAAGGCAGTTTGTAGATTTATACGTCATCGCAAGCTTTCTGACAGCACATACAACATATTCAATTAGTGTGATTAATTTCCATGCGTCTCACTTCCATACATTATCTGTTTGGGATTACCATTTAGGAGGATTTAAACCTGTATTAATCCCGTTATCAATGCTAATGCACTCTTTCAACCCTTTGCAGTGCATTTATTAAGTCTGGGACTCTTTGGAATCCCAAAATAAAGCTCTGACAGAAGAAAAAGACTGATTCACTTTAAACATAGATTTGAATTTTATATTTCAGGTTTAAATCTTTTAGTCACTTTAATAGAGTTAGAAACCATTTTGCAGCTGTAAATGTGAGAAGGCACATGCATAGAACTTTGTAGAGTGGCTGGTTGCCAGTCAAAAAAAGGCTGAGCTCTACTCTGTTGCTTGCCATTACTTTTTATCATGAAAACCTAATTACTGTCTTTCTGGGTTCTTGGGTCAACAAATCCCTTCATCTGCTTGTTATTGGGTCATTTAATTGGTTGACCACTAGGCATTTGTTGTTGATCCTCTGGGTGAGAGACAATGTGGGGAGACAAATGTGTGGAGGTCAATGGACGAGGAGGATTTAAGTGCAGAGTGTGGAGAGATCACCAGGTTACTGATAGAGGTCGCAGACTTCTTTATCTTTACTGGGCAAATGTACATATGCTTTCAGCCAACAAAAGAGGGCTACAGAGAAGAGCAAAGGCAGACGTTTAGGAATTGTTGGTAGGTTAATAAGAACAGCGATATAACATTGTTAAATGTAGTAGAAAGGCAAAGAAAGTTTGAGCTGGGCGAGTGCACCCCCTGCTTTCTACCGCATAAGTACAATGTAAATTGTTATAGTGGTAAAGCATCCATGAACCCTCTTAGTCTTGCCTCCTTAGGGACATGTATTGCAGGATAGACCTTGTTCCCTGCTTTCCATTGTTCTGTCAGTGGTGTAGAGCATGACCACTTGTTGAATGCCAACAAAAGAGGGGAAACACTAACTTATGGGTGAAGATTTAACATTAAGGTATATATTGGGAATCATCTCTATATTTTATTTTTCTTGTATTTATTAGAACACACATGATAGATGTATAGAAAGAAGTATAGAAGCAAACATGCCAAAGGGTAAATACAAGAGCCATACAAACATCTTAAATCAACTTTGAAGCAATCCTCTTGCAGGAGCAGCCGCAAAATACTATCTTCTGTATCAGCGAGGAAAAGTAGTATTTTCTACATTGAAACTGATGTATTTACGACCCATATTTAATTTGAAATGACTTTATAGAAGATGCAAAACGCATTTATAATTCTACATATCGGTGTATTAACAATTTTTAGAGCCTCGTGATGGAAGGACAATCATGAAGATAGCTTTAGTCCTCTTCCATTACTGTGCCCCAGACAGGAACAGAAGTGTCTTCTGAAAATCGACTAATACAGGCAGTAGAACCATGTATGCACCTTTTGATCTTATTTGCGATCAGGGAGTGGCTCACACACTTTTTCATAAGTGGTATAACTTACATAATCCTCCACTATCAATGAAGACAGCATGACCAAGATGGTGGCTGCACATTACGCTACTGAGTTCTACAATATGATTAGTTTTTTTGTTTAAAAACATATTATATAATCAGTAGTAAACTGATGGAAATCATTAGACCATTCCACTTATTTCCCCTGGTTTCGAATTCACATGCCCCCCCCCCCCAAAAAAAAGAAAGATATGCAAACACTATGCCCAACTGCAAAAGAATTGATAATTTCACTTAAAGAGGAATGCAGGAAATGAGGAACTCTGTGCCATCTAGCACTGTTAGTGGCTGGACACTGCAATTAATTTAGTGGTGATAGCATTATGTTAATTAAACTGTCTGGTCACTGACAGCGCATCATAACATGTGCCCATGAAGGAGAGCCTGCGCTTGGTACCAACCTCCAAGAGCACACTTGGGGCCCCAGCAATGTCTTAAATTATGTCAATTACTTTTAAGGTAAGTACTTTCCCAAGACCCTCATAGTGCTCCTTAAAGCAACTTTTTGGAGCTTTCAATTTTTCTGCTTGCACAGTAGCAGAGCAAATGTGATTCTACTCCACAGGCAGCAAAGAACTGGTGCATTTCACTTTTCAAAAGGTATACTAGTATTTTGCCAAATCCTACTCTATAGTACCTTTGCCAGGAATGCAGGGGGTCATACAAAGTGGCCACACAAACACTCCAAGAAATGCAGTGCACGAAAAAAGGAGTCAGGATATTCACCATAACACCACATCGAAGGAGTGATGGAAGACAAATAAGCCCATTGTTTTCTGTGCATGGGCCTCACACTTGCAATTACGTGCAAAGGTGGATGAGTAGGTAATGGTTCAGCATGCAATGTGAAAGGACAATGGTTAGTAACCTACAAAGATAGTTTATCCATTTCCAATTCAATCAGACCTGAACCAAACAAGAAGAAACAGTCTCCTGTGGAGATCATGCTGTATGTTGATAGATGAAGTGAGACAGCAGTCGGGCTATGTATAGAAAATACTGTGACTGATAAGAATAGCTGTCATTCATGTTAGTTTAGTTGGTGAAACAGCCAGATAAACCGGTGCTTGTGGAAGTAGTAGTGGGAGAAGTTGAATAGTCAAAATGGAATTTCAGGGTAACTTCAGAAGATGAGCCAATAGGAGACTCAAACTCTAGAAAGCACTAGGGGAAATACCAATGCACCACACATCTTGAAAAGTGTTCCTATGAAAGGTCTTGAAAGAAGCTCATATTCTAAATGATGCAGACCAGGGCATTCTATTTGGCGGAAAGACTTCTTAGATTGCAAAGAAACAGTAGATACATGAAAAACTAAAAAATAAGTAAAGACGAAGGGGAAACTTATGATCTTCAGGACCAGCAGTGTCACTAACAAACTTGTCTTGTGAAATGTGACTTTGAAGAAAATAACATATCCAGTCAAACTAAAGTGGAGAATGTATGAATGCCTTTCTTAGAGGCTCTATATTTATTTTCCGATCATATGGAGGTCAACCTGTAAATTTTACTAGCGGGTCAACAACAGTAGAGAGGAGAGTATACAATTAGCAAGGATTTCAGAGCCTATCACAATTATGGGTCTCAGAAAGTAAAACAAGTGAAATATAAAATTCAACAGATTCACAGTTGGTTCAATAATAGTTGAGGAGAAGAAAACGAACCAGGCAGAAAATGAACAAAACAAAAACTCCCCCATTAGAATAATGATATATTTGAGGCTTCCATCCACAGAGTAAAGATGATCTGGACGGGTAAGGTAGCATCTTAGCAAACATTATGAGGAGCACCACAAAAAGGGTGTCATGAAATAAAAATAATGCTACTTTCAACTATTTTTACCCAGAAATTAATGGACCTAATCAGCATTAATAAATCAACCCCGGGAGAAAAGAGGAAGAGTAATAATACACCTATTTTATCTTTTCTCACGCTTGAGATTAGTTATTAATTGATTTGTCTAAACTTCAGCAAAGAAATAATTTCATTTGGAGTCACCCCTGATGCACCACTAACACTTAACAGGATTTCCGATAGCCTGAGAAGCGGCAGCCCACTAAGGCACTGTGAGACAATAACGCAACCGATTCCCTTTCTAGCTGTGGACCCGGAAACAGTTGTCTACAACATGCCCTCTAAAGAAACTTTGATGGTGGTAAATAGTTCCTATTTCAAATACTCCTACTTCATGAAATAAAGCAATTAAGAGAGCTGAATTAAAAGCCTTATAAGACTGACGTGGCCCACCAGAGATGGCTCCTCCATTAGGGTGAAGGAGCATTGCCCGTGCCAGCAGCTGCAAAACCTTTACAAGAAAACAATGATAAACTGTATTTATTATCATTTTCTTGTAAAGGGGAGGGGACTCAGGGGTGACGAGCATGGAGGGGGAGTGCACAGCACTCCCCCTCAGTGCGCATGTATGTTTGGCTGGCCATTTCAGGCCGGCCAAACACACATGCGCAGTACGCTCTCTCCAGCTCAGCAACACAGTTGCCTGGCTGAATAGAGCATGCACAGTCTCCCAGTCTGCCTGGGAGCACCCTGGCTGGGTGCTCTCACATTATCATAACGCTACTCTGACCAGCATGAGGATTGGCCACAGGGCAGCCTGGAAGCCTGTGCCTGCAGCAGAGGAGCAGATGGAGCAGTACGGCAGCGGCAATCGAGGTGTTTATTTTTTTATTATTAATGTAATATTTTATCCTCTCCCCACATTCACCGACCCACCCCTTCCATGAGCCGCAACTGTGACCCACTCTATTGCACCTCTACCTATGTTTGCAAACATAAATTAAACCATAGCTTAATGATCATAAAACACCTTCAAGCAATGTAAAAATTAAAAGTGATTTTTGGTCTAAGATTGATCATGAGCCACACAAAAAATCAACTTTAGGACCATCCATTTTTTATTTCTCAATATTTTATTTCTCCTTTTGAAAACAAGCTTTGATACGTGCTGTAGTAAGGAACATTTGCTAGAAAAATGTATTTCTCTTCCTAGTGAATACATTTTACATGACTCAGGCTTCACAAGTCTGGTGAAACTATGCGGAACTGTTGCTGGATATCCAAATGTCCTTGAATAGAATAAAAGAAATATATATATATAAATATATATATATATATATATATATATATATATATATATATATATATATATATATATATTGATATAGATATATGTATATTTGTACTGGAGTATACGTTCACAATATAAAATTGAAAATATTGTTGAACCATTATATTGCTTTTGCACAAATATTGTACATGGAAATCCAGCCTCCTATATTTCCTCTATCACCCTGGTCTCAAAAAGGGAAAGAAGAGGTTGTAGGGTGCCTCCAGCTGTAGGAAAGTACCATCTTGCCTGGCATGTTACCCCCATTTTCACTGTATGTATGTATGTTTTTGCCCATGTGTCACTGGGATCCTGCTAGGGAGGACCCCAGTGCTCATAATGTAGGCCCTGTATGTGTTCCCTGTGTGGTGCCTAACTGTATCACTGAGGCTCTGCTAACCAGAACCTCAGTGTTTATGCTCTCTCTGCTTTCTAAAATTGTCACTGCAGGCTAGTGACTAATGTTACCAATTCTCATTGGCACACTGGAACACCCATATAATTCCCTTGTATATGGTACCTAGGTACCCAAGGTATTGGGGTTCCAGGAGATCCCTATGGGCTGCAGCATTTCTTTTTCCACCCATAGGGAGCTCTGACAATTCTTATACAGGACTGTCACTGAAGCCTGAGTGCAATAACGTCCACGTTATTTCACAGCCATTTTTCACTGCACATAAGTAACTTATAAGTCTCCTATGTGTCTAACCTTCACTTGGTGAAGGTTAAGTGCCAAGTTACTTAGTGTGTGTGCACCCTGGCACTAGCCAAGGTGCCCCCACATCGTTCAAGGCAAATTCCCCGAACTTTGTGAGTGCGGGGACACCATTACACGTGTGCACTACACATAGGTCACTACCTATGTGTAGCGTCACAATGGTAACTCTGAACATGGCCATGTAACATGTCTAAGATCACGGAATTGTCACCCCGATACCATTCTGGTATTGAGGATACAGTTCCATGATCCCCCGGTCTCTAGCACAGAACCCGGGTACTGCCAAACCTCCTTTCCGGGGTTTCCACTGCAGCTGCTGCCAACCCCTCAGACAGGTTTCTGCCCCCCTGGGGTCTGGGCAGCCCAGGCACAGGAAGGCAGAACAAAGGATTTCCTCTGAGAGAGGGTGTTACACCCTCTCCCTTTGGAAATAGGTGTGAAGGGCTGGAGAGGAGTAGCCTTCCTCAGCCTCTGGAAATGCTTTGATGGGCACAGATGGTGCCCATCTCTGCATAAGCCAGTCTACACTGGTTCAGTGATCCCTCAGCCCTGCTCTGGCACGAAACGGGACAAAGGAAAGGGGAGTGACCACTCCCCTGACCAGTACCTACCAGGGGAGGTGCCCAGAGCTCCTCTAGTGTGTCCCAGACCTCTGCCATCTTGAATTCAGAGATGTTGGGGCACAATGGACTGCTCTGAGTGGCCAGTCCCAGCAGGTGACGCCAGAGACCCCTCCTGATAGGTGCTTACCTCTTTCAGTAGCCAAGCCTCCTTTCTTAGTAGCCAAACCTCCTTTTCTGGCTATTTAGGGTCTCTCCTCTGGGCTATTCCTCAGAAAACCAATGCAAGAGCTCACCAGAGTTCCTCTGCACTTCCCTCTTCGACTTCTAGCAAGGATCGACCGCTGACTGCTCCAGGACACCTGCAAAACCGCAACAAAGTATCAAGACGACTACCAGCAACATTGTAGTGCCTCATCCTGCCGGCTTTCTCAACTGTTTCCTGGTGGTGCATGCTCTGAGGACTGTCTGCCTTCACCCTGCACTGGAAGCCAAGAAGAAATCTCCTGTGGGTCGACAGAATCTTCCCCCGCCAATGCAGGCACCAAACGTCTGCATCACCGGTCCTCTGGGTCCCCTCTCATCCTGATGAGCGTGGTCCCTGGAACACAGGAGCTGGGTCCAAATGTCTCCCACAGTCCAGTGGCCCTTCTGTCCAAAGTTGGTGGAGGTAAGTCCTTGCCTCCCCACGCCAGACAGCAAACCTGTGTACAGTGTGATTTGCAGCTGCTCCGGCTTCTGTGCACTTTTCCAAGGATTCCTTTGTGCACAGGCTAGCCTGGGTCCCCAGCACTCCGTCCTGCAGTGCTCAACCCGCTGAGTTGGACTCCGACATCGTGGGACCCTCCTTTTGTGACTCTGAGTTCACAGATCTTCTAAGTGCCTGTTCCGGTACTTCTGTGGGTGCCGCCTGCTTCTGACGGTGCTCTCTGAGTTGCTGAGCGCACCCCCGTCTCCTCCTCCAAGGGGCGACATCCTGGTTCTTCCTGGTCCCCAGCAGCACCCAAAAACCTCAACCACAACTCTTCCAGCTAGCAAGGCTTGTTTGCGGTATTTCTGCCTAGAAACACTTCTGCAACACCCAGCACACCGTGGGACATCTTCCATCCAAAGTAGAAGTTCCTAACCCTTTTTGTTGTTGCAGAATCTTTGACTTCTTCCACCCAGAGGCAGCCCTTTTGCACCTTCACCTATGTCTACCTATTGCATCCTATTGTGATTCTACATTGTTTGCACTACTTTTCTTACTGTTACTTACCTGTTTTGGGTTTGTGTACATATAATTTGTTTATATTACTTACCTCCTAAGTGAGGGTATCCTCTGAGATACTTTTGGCATATTGTCACTAAAATAAATTACCTTTATTTTTTGTAACTCTAAGTATTGTGTTTTCTTATGATATTGTGCTATATGATATAAGTGGTATAGTAGGAGCTTTGCATGTCTCCAAGTTCAGCCTAAGCTGCTTTGCCATAGCTACCTTCTATCAGCCTAAGCTGCTAGAAAAACCTCTATTCTACTAATAAGGGATAACTGGACCTGGCACAGGGTGTAAGTACCACCAGGTACCCACTATAAGCAAGGCCAGCCTCCTACACCAGCTGAGTCACGTTTTTTTTTTTTTTTAAATATATTTTTATTAACTTTTCACTGTTTTACATTTGCAGTACAGTCTGTAACATCAACAGGTTCCCGCTAAATTCACGTTATTCATCTTTAATGGTACAGCGGATTCCAACCCCCTCTAGGGCTCCCACCACATTGCCTTTTTTCTGAGAGTAACTTGCAGAGTTAAAGTTCCAGGGTGCCTAGTTCGTTTAAGTTTCTTAGGTACTCATTCTTTCCATGTGTGTCCCGAGAACCCAGTTTGCCTGCGTGTCTACATAACAGTCTTAACTAATATTAGCTATTATTTTACGTGATGGCGCTATTGTGAGTAGGCGACTTCCATTGCTGGGATGGGTCCTTTTCCTTCTCCACTGAGGTACCTCCCCAAAATCCTCGTCTCTGCCCACTCAGTCATGGATAGATGTGCCTCTGGGACGAGTCTATCTACGCCCTATCGCACACAGTTCGGTCCCATTGCCTCCTCCGCTTTTCCATCCCGTGTGGTCCCTGGCCTCCCTCCCTGACCCCTCCACCACTGCCGTTGCGTCCAACCCTCCCTGGTGCCCTGTTCTCCATACCACTGTTCACTCTGGCCCTTCCCCTACTGCCCCTCCTTCCCTTGTCAAGCTGTCTCATCCCGTTAGTATTTCTTCCCATGCCGGGGCAATAGGGGTTAGGCGCAGGCCCCTCGCCTCCTCGCTTCTAAGCACTTGTAGTTCGGCTCTTGCCCACTTCATCACATCACGCCACCACTCACTCGTTGAAGGGCGCTTGGGGGACTTCGAGCCCATCGTGATCAGTCTTCTGTAGAGAACCAGTGCTAGGTCCAGAAAGCGCCCCCTCACCCTCCCGAGTGGGATACCCGGTTTCAGACCCAGTAAGCATATAGCTGGGGACAGGGACAGCTCTACCTCCAACACTCGCGCCAAGTCAGCTAGCACCGCGACCCAGCCTTGCTGGAGTTCTGGGCAGCTCCACACCATGTGGTCAAAGTCTGCGCTTACGTCCTCGCACCTGGGGCATGTCTTAGGCGCTCCACCATAAATTAGTGTCAATCCGTGTGGGGTGAGGTACGTTCTATGAATATAATTGTACTGTATGTACCTCAGCCGAGTGTTTCGGGAGACCGTCCGGGGATATGCTAGTGCCCTGCCCCACTCCGCGTCCGTTAATTCCCTGCTCACTGTCCTTTCCCATCTCTCTCTCTGGGGCTGCAGTGCATCCAATGCTTCCTCATTTTGGGCCCTATAGATTTTAGCAATCAAGTGGGAGTCCCCTCCAGATATGAATAGGAGATGTAACACGCTATGGGTGGGAGGTTCTGCATTAATCGTTCCCCAGTGTTCTCTAAGGGTGTGTTTTAGTTTCTGATATTGAATAAACTGTCCCCTTGGGACTCCCCCTTCTGTTAGTTCAGAAAAGGACTTCAGCACCCCCTCCCGGAACAGCCCCACAACTGTCTCCACGCCTGCTTTCTTCCAGGGTCCCAGCCCCATGCCCACCAGGCTCCTCTCATCTGCGCCCTCCCTCAGCACTGAAAGCGTTAACGCTGGGGAGTATGGCTGTCCTACCCCCACTCTTCTCGCACTTCTCTTCCAGCATGCGGCGGCTACTCTCGTCATCAAACTGTCTGCCTGTTTGGTCCTCTTCATACTTATCATGTGCGCAATAATCCGCTTCATTCCAACCTCTCCATGTACGGTGCATCTATCCAGTTGTCCCTTTCCACCCAGCCATCCGGAAACCCACTGTAATTGGGATGCTAAGTAATAGAACTCAAAGTCTGGGACTCCCAGGCCCCCGAGTGTGTTGGCCTACAAAGGGTCGAAAGTGCTGTGCGTCTGCGGCCGTTGTCCCATATAAGTTCCCTGAGCAGTGTATTTAGTTCGCGGAACCAAACCGATGGGACCAGCAGCGGTAAATTCGCGAAGTAATAAAGTAGACGGGGCAGTATTATCGTTTTAGACAATGAAACTCTGGCCATTATGGTTAGCCTCAAGGAGCACCAGAACCTCACAGAGGCGCGCAGGGAGCGAAGCGCCCTGCCAAGATTGCCGTCACGTAGGACCCCCACCTCATGGAACACTTGTATTCCCAGGTACTTAAAGGTCCACGGTGCCCAACCTACGTCCCTCGGGCACGAAATGGGGCGGTCGCAGCTCGGCAGTATGGGGAAGACATATGTTTTGCATCTGTTTAGGTGCAGTCCCGACAGGGTTCCGAAGTGCTCCAAGGCACCCAGAGCCCAAGGGAGTCCTGCCTCTCCGTCCTTAAGGTAGAAAAGTATATCATCTGCATATAGGGAGATGATATGTTCTAATTGTCCCCACTGAATCCCCTTACCTATCCCGTCCCCTCGCAACTGGGCCGCCAGCGGCTCGATGGCCAGGGCGAATAGTAGTGGCGACAGGGGGCATCCCTGTCTGGTTCCCCATGTATTGGGTAGGTGTCAGATACCATCCTGCCTGTCCTTACCCTAGCCAGGGGGGATGCATATAACAAGTCCACCCATTTTACCCAACCCTCACCCAACCCCATTCATCTCATCACTGCTCTCAGATAGTCCCACCTGACCGAGTCGAAAGCTTTTTCGAAGTCTACGGCAAGTAACACACCCGCTGCAGGTTTCACTTCGCTGGGCATATACAGGATAGCGAAGAGGCGCCTTAGATTAAGGGATGGACTTCGATTCGGGACAAACCCGTTCTGGTCCTCATGTATCAGCATGGGTATGTAGCTGAGCACCCGGTTGGCCATGATTTTACTGAGTATTTTAAAATCATTGTTCAGCATTGACAGGGGGCGAAAGTCGGCAACCAACGCCTCCTTAGACTTCGATTTGGGCAGAGGGACCACCAATGCCTCCCTCAGTGTGACCGGTAGCTCACCTCGGCTCAACGCCTCCGAGTACATTTCCACCAGTCGGGGGGCCAATAAAGTTCCGTACTTCTTGTAAAAGTCCATGGCAAGGCTGTCCGTCCCTGGGTCTTCCCGGGTGCTAGCTGTGATATAGCATCACGCACCTCCTCCACTGTCACCGAGGCTCCCAGTCCCTCCCGCTCCTCATTCGTCAGCGTTGACAAGGGGAGTCGTTTTAAAAAAATATCAAGGGCGGGAGCATTAAGTTCACCGGGTTTCCTATATAAGTGAGTATAGTATTCTTTGAAGGCGTCATTTATAGAGCCCGGGCTATGTCTTCTCTCCCCGTCCTTGGCTATCACCCTCGTGATAGGCTCTCCTTCCCCTCCTGGCCTCGCCAGCCACGCCAGCATTCTGCCTGATCTACCCTCCTCTGAGTGTAGTGAAGCCAGGTATTTTTGCATATTGTGGCACCGGAGTTGTTCTTCAGCTTGAGAGTGAGCTCTCCGTGCTTGGGCATATCTCTCCCTCTCCTGTTCATCTGTTCCCTGTCTCCGTTCCCCTTCATGTATTTCCTTCTCTAGCCTAGTCAGTTCCCGTTCAAATGTACGTCTCACCCCAGCCGTCTGTCCCATACAGTACCCCCTGGTCACTACTTTAAGAGTCTCCCACTCCATGGATCTAGAATCGGAGGATCCCTTATTGATTTTAATATGGTCAGCCAAGTAGAGGCAGAGGTCGTCCCTGTATGCCTGGTCTTCTAGGGCTCCAGGAGCCAGTCTCCACATCGGGATGAGGGGCCTAGCCTCCGTCATTCTCCAGGTCAATAGTAGGAGTTTGTGATCAGACAGTGTACGTCCCAAATATCCAGAGAGGACCATTCCTTGCATTAGCGATGCTGTGCAGACCACTCTATCTATTCTGGTGTGCACTCGGTGGAGTCCTGAATAGTATGAATAATCTTTTTCAACAAGTAGCTGTTCACGCCATACGTCTAACAGTCCCCATGTGTCTAACCATTCTCTTAGTTTTTGGGCTACTTTACATGTCATTGCCCCTGGTAGTGGTGGGGTAGAACGATCCAAGTGTATATCCAGTACACTGTTGAAATCCCCACCAATCAATAGACCTCCCACCCGCTGATGCGTGAGTTGACCTGATAGCCGTGTAATGAAAGGGACCTGATCCTGATTAGGGGTGTAAATGCAGCTCAGGACAATCGGTATACCTTGTAATCTTCCTTCTACAACCACAAAGCTGCCTTTGTGATCAATGTTGGTGGGTTCTACTTCAAAGGGGACCCCAGCACGTACCCAGATCAGCACCCCTCTGGCAAACGGCGAGTATTCCGTGGCGTACACCTGTCCTCTCCATCTGCACCTTAGCTTTTCCACTTCCCCCTTTGCCAAATGGGTCTCTTGTAGCATCGCCACTTGAATGCCCCTTCTCTTTAAGTAGTACAGTATTTTAGGTCTTTTGTTTGGTGTTCCCATCCGCCGCACATTCCATGTTAGCAGGTTATAATCTGCCATTTCAGAGAGACAGTCGCATCACAGCCTTTCCGGCACGCCCCAGTGGTCGGCATCCCCCTGGATCTAACTGGATGTCTAACCCTGTTAAGCCACATCCCACAAAGCGCCAACAAAACTAACAATTGTGTAACCCAACTCCCCTACCCCAGGGCGCCTTTCAAACAGAGGGCTGCCCAAAAGATTGTGCAACCGTGCAACTTATTCAAACATTCAACTCTAGTTCTCCCCAGTCTGATGGAATGGATGAGATTCCGGATGGGGGGGCCATGCCCGGAGGGGCCTCATAATTGCATTCCTTCCCCACCTCTGGGCCATGTTGTGTACTCGGCTATCCAAGTTCATCCGCCGTCTGCGGGGTCACTTTCGGAGCCCGCAGCGAGCAGCCCGACCCCTCCGCCGAAGACACCGCTGTGTCGTCCGACTCTCCGCCCGAGCCCTCCGGGAGTGTTTCCTCTCTGCTCATGGAGGCAGCTGCCTCTAGTGCTGCCTTTTTCCCCATTTCCTTCTGCGACTGGGTTGGCGCCAAGTGGGGACGGTTCCTGCTTCGCCGTCTTCCTGAGCCAAGGCGGACCCCACCCCCACTCGGATCCTCACTCACGTGTCGTCCCACCTGGGTCCCACGAGCCTCCAGCCATTCCCACGCTTCTTCGGGGGGTCTGGAAGAATGTAGTCTTACCGTCCATAGTCACTTTCAGTTTGGCCGGGAAGAGAAGCGAGTATTGGATTCCCTCATCCCTTAAGGCCCTCTTAACTGCCAGGAATGAGGCTCGCTTGGTCTGGACGTCCAATGTGAAGTCCGGGAACAGTGTCACCTCCCCGTGCGCCACTTTAAAGGGGCCCGCCTCTCTGTAGGAGAATGTCTCTGTCTCTGTAGTGTAGCAGCCTGGCGATCACCACGCGGGGAGGCCGGCCCAGAGCAAGAGATCTCGAGGGTACCCGGTGTGCTCATTCCAGAGTGTAGAAAGGGGTCAGGCAGCCCGGCGCAACAGCTGTGCGCAACCACTCCTCCAGAAATTTCATCATATTCGCACCCTCAGCCCCCTCCGGCAGTCCCACCACTCGCACATTGTTCCTACGGCTTCTCCCTTCCGCATCCTCTCCTCTCTGATCCAGGCGCGCGACCCTATCCGCGAGATACGTCACCTCGGCTCTTAGGTCTTTTTGTTTTGGTGCAATTTCGGCCAGGGTGTTCTCTGTTTCCTTTACTCTGTCCACCAGCTTGTGGTGGTCCGCCCTTAGTAGGCCAACTTCAACTGCGACCTGATTGATGTTGTCTTGTCTTTGACGTTGTCTTTGTATCTTCAGTTGCGCCCAAGATCCTATCTAAGGTGTCCTGTACCTTGGGTTGTGGAGGGTCTTGTGGCTCCCCCTCTTTGCGTTCAGCAAGTGTTATACTGTCCATGGCTTTACTTTTGTGTCGACTATTATTTCGGTCTCTCCTCCGCTCGGGTCTTCCCCTCTTAGTCCAACCCTGATTGGGCTGTGTCCTCTGGCCTACGCCTTCACGGGCAGCTGAAAGGTCGCTCGCTCCGTCCCTTGCATCCAGGAGGCCCCCTGCGTGCTCTGGAAGTATGAGATCCCTCTCACCAGCTGGCCGTTCCCGCTTACCAGGGTTCAACGAAGATCCAGTGTTCCTGTGTTCTCCCTCACTCTGCGCCGGTGGGTGTTCCTTCCTGGGGTCCTCTGTGACTCACCGGGGTTCTTCTCCTCCTACCTTCGCTTGGGGGTCCCACTAGGGTCGCTGCTTCTTGTGGCTTAATTCAGCGTTCCCGACTGTCGCGCTTTTTTCGGGGGGCTCCTCGGGCCCCTCTCACAATGTCGGATGTCTGGCCCCACCGCCTGATGGTCAAGGGTCCTTTCCCCCTATTCCAAGCCAGGGGAGCAGTGCGCTGCACTCACTCTGCTTAGGGGTACCGAATCCGGGTGTCCGCCGCCATTCCCAGTCTTTCAGTGCTGCCTCCGGTGTTTCCAGTGTGCCCAGGGGCCCATCTCCGTGCTCCACAGGCACCAGTCTGCGTTGTGGGCACCGGCCTCCCCCTCGATCAGGGTCCGCTGGCTCCACGTGTTGCCAGCACCACCGGGGTCCTCACAGCCGAATCCAGGCCGGGCTCTGTAGCTCCTGGTTCCAGCGCACAATCAGCTCACCTCAGGCTCGGTGAGCAGTGCGCAACACTCGCTCTGCTGGGGAGTGATCCCCAGCCTGCCGACGCCGTCCTCACCAGGCCAGCGCCACCTCCGGACTCTCCGGTGCCACCGGCAGTGCAGGCCCATTCCCCGCAGGCCGCACGCCTGCACGCCAGTCCCCGGCTTCTCAGGTGGGTCAGGCCGTTGGCTCCCGGAGTCTCCAACTCCGTCGGGATCCACCCGTCAGCGCCCAGAGCAGGCTCCGCCGTTCTCCTTTGCCCTCTCAGGCTGCAATTGCGGGATGCCCCGGGGCTAGGCTCCGTGTTCGTGGAGACATTACAGGCCCCTCCGGAGCGACAGAATCAAGCGTGCGTCATCTTCAGTCGCGGGGCCACGCCCCCCACCAGCTGAGTCAAGTTAACCTGTAAATGAATTCCCCATTGCCACAGGAATAGTGTTCAATAATATTTTTGAGGATTGATGTGTGAGGCTTCAAAATCTTATTCACTCCGGATTGCGACCCATTTTGGAGCGTCTTGCCCTGATAAAATCGTGCTGGCAGCCTTGCATCTTTCTCAAGGTTTTGATCCCTTACGTGCCCCTTTACGGGATTCTCCATTTTTAATGGGTTACTCAATCAAATTGCGCTCTTCTTCTCCACCCCCACCTAAAGGTCAATCTCCTGTCATTGCGGGTGAAATTTTGAACCACAGTTGTCAATCATCTACGCATAGGGTAGAGTCTAGAGGGTTTGTATGCCTCAAAGACAGCCTACTATTTATGAGCTGTGTGTTGACCCTTTGAGCATCATGTATTTAGTAAAGACATACATAAATATATATATATATATATATTACATGCCTGCAGCCATATAATCTCTTCCTTAAAAAGAACAAAGAACCAAGTCCCAAATTTAAGAAAGGTTGTGCTGCATTTTCTTGCGCCGCTTATGGTGCCCCCCTAATGCCACCATGTGTGCGCCATATTTAATATACGGTAAACCATGGCGCAGGTTAGGGACAAGGACATCATAATTTTTTAGGCTATTGTTGTACATTACAGGATTAGCGCCAAACAATGTTGCCGCTAATACTGCAAAGTACATAGTGGCCCATTAAGAATAAAGGTGAGTCCCCTTTTAACGGCTGCTCTGTGCAGGTGTTAAAAATAGCCGCTAAAATCTGGTGCAGTGGAATCTCATGGATTCCAATGCACCATGTTTGCAGTCGCCCTAACGGGGAAATGCCTCCCTTGTATAAATTATGTCTGGTGCAGGCATAATGTGGCACAAAGGGTTACAAAGTGGGGCAATGCATGCATTGCGCCACTTTGTAATCTGGTGTGGCGAATTTGGCCTCATTCAGCCACATTAGTGTCATAAAAAATCATGCTAATGTGGCACAAGGAGGTGCTAGGCCTTCTTAAATCTGGGCCCAAGAACTTTGAACAATAACACAGGAATAGTATGAGTCTGTGTAGCTACGTATTATAAGCGGGATCACTGGAAAATGTCAATTTGAGCTGTTTTATTACACGACAGGCAAGTAGTTTGAGTGACTTATAGTTTGAGTGACTTTTGCTGTCTTTTTTGTTAGACTGTAGATGTGACAAGTCACGCAGCTTGTGATTGGAGCCAGGGTGTGTTCGCTGGTGTATTTACTTAAATACATAATAACATTTTAATTTCTGGCTTACAGCTTTGTTATTTAGGAAGTGCTGCTGTTGGGTGTCTCAGTCCGTCGTAAAATCACAATTCTATTCAATTATGATCCTTGTGCAGTCATGTGTTTCACTTTACATTCATGATAACATGTTGCTGGAGTTGAGCCTTCTTTATCTAACAATTCAACACATTTGCATACGTAAGCATACTTGAAGAGGCATTGAAAATATCAGCCCAATTATCAAAAGTGTCTACGATGCAAAATTGTGGCTCTTAAGCTCACCACTTCAAATGCAATCTTCATTTACATTTCTGCTCACTTAGGTTATTTTCAGTTCGTCAGCTGGCAGAGACTGCAGGCATGGTGATGTTGCAACTACAATGCAATATTTTATTGCAACAGCAACTAAATACATTTATTACAGTGACTTATTTCAGTGTTTTAAAAGCTGTGTACAACACATGTCTGATTTACCATAATAACAAATACATTGTGCTTGCATACAACTTACAGGGTACTCCTAACTCTTCATGTATTATGTTTAGCCCTTTCAACATAATTATCTACTCATAAAGACGATTGTGGCAACGGGTACTCCGATAGCACTATCAAAACAGGGTAAAGATTTCCTAGTCCACCTTAGATTCATTTATGCTTAATCCCAGTACGAGAGAAGGTTGACCGGTGACTAGTTTGTTTAACCTAAACTACAAAGTGTCAGTTATTTACAGACAGCCTTGAAAAGGTTATATGAAGTATTAACATAAAACAATTGTGCATTGTGCTCTCCAAGTTAGACCCTAACAATGGGATGTGGAAGAAAGGCACAATCCAGCCATATGACAGAAATGTAATTCATGGAAATTATTTTGACTATTTTTATACTCGAGAAATAAACACCCTTACAACAATCATAAGCTTCTATATTCAAAACATGTAAAGTAAGTTACTAAGGCCCCCATTATGAGTGTGGAGGTCTGGACCGCCGCATAACAACCCTGGCTGTCCGAACGGCCAGCTCCGCTAGGATCATGGATCCTGGTGGTCTGGGGTGGCAGAGATCCTAATCTTCAAGCAACGTTGTCCTGTGGATTACAACCTTGTTCTCCACTAGCCTTTTCATCACCATGAAAGGGCTGGTGGAGAACAGATGCAGAGGACCACAGGGGGGCCCCTGCATTGCTCATGCACTTGGCATGAGCAGTGCAGGGGCCCACCTGCCCAGGTGCACCCTGCTGGCTACAGCATTGGTGTTTCCTCGATTACGAACTGGAGACAATGCTGTAGATTTTTTTCACACTAGGGCAGAGGGCGGAAAGGTAGGTTTCGGCCTGCTGACCTAGTGCAAAACTCTTAATGACTCCGGTGGGTTGGTCGCCACGTAGCCGGCAACCACCCTGTCAGAAGTTTGGCAGATGGAGCTTTCTGTCCGCCAAACTCTTAATGACACCCTAAATGTCTTTGCTGTTTGCAGGTTAGTAAACAAAAAACTACAGGAAAAAACGGGAGTGGAAGAGCATAAATCTCCTATGTAGATGAAAAAATTGAAGTGACTATAGGCATGACATTGTTCTGAATATCAACGGTATGTATTGTCGTAGCTTGGACTCTTGCTTTAGGCAAGACTGCTGGTTAAAGGATGACAGTACTTTTGCTTGTAGGTGACTATGCCTATCCTACAACAAATCGCAACTGTTGTCCCAACCTTACTGGCGCACTAGCAGCACCTCACCAGAAACACAATAGTAAAAGGTGATTTGTGGCAGCCTATACGCATGGACTCTAGAATAAGACATCTCAGGGAGTGTCATGGTTAAACGGAGATTACACCTTTCTCACAGATATCATCATGTCTCATACAAGCACAGGCAATGACAAAGATGCAGTAGAGTTTCAATAGTTTTTATTTAACACAACTGCAATTTGCGATAAGTTGCATGGGCTGCAATGATCAGGATGATGAATACCCTAACGTGAGAGGCCAAAACTCCTACCTAAAGGAGAGCTGGGTTTGCTAAACTAATCTGCCAATGCCATGTCCATGAGAGGAGTCCCCAACCCTTGTTACCTTGGAATGAGGTCTCTATCTCAGACTCCGCAGTAACACGAAGACTGGGTCAGAATCAAGATGTTGCAGCATCGGTATCAGAGATGGTGGCGATGCCCTCTGGTCAGAATCCCTCTGATTATCTGTCTAAAGTGCGATGTATTTATACAAATCTACCAGGACCCCTGACGTAGGTGTGTTCCCAAACAATAGATAACAGACATGCTTGGGACGGCAATTAATATAAACAATCCCTCGAAAGCATAGGGAGGGAAAATCCATAAGTGTGAACACCTACTTTTTGTTTGTCTTTGTTGTTTGATCTTGATGCCTTAGCGCGGTGGCACTGATAATGCAAAGCATAACAAGTGGCCTAACTATAAACAAGGCAGCCATCTTAGAATAATTAAATAATTAAATGGGCTAAGATAGAGCAAGCTAAGTAGGTTAAAAGTCACTAGGTGATGGGGGCACGAGTCTGCAAGCCAGAGGCTAAGCTAACTCCTGTTATCCCATTAAAACAAACCAGGATTCACTACACCCTCCTCATTGCCGTAACAGGTATGATGAAGGTACAGGAACCCAAATGCTAAAATTGCTCTAAACTAAAAAGCTAAAAGCATAAAAACCAGCAAAAACAAAATCTTTAAAATGTGTTAAAGAGGTAATAAAAACTGTTCCTCTAAAATACATACAGAGATGTTAATGTCAACCATGACAAGCACAGAGTGCCAAAGCAAGTCAATGAAAATGCATCCTTTTCAACCGGGAATGGCAAGTCAAGTCATCAAATTATTTGCTGTACACGTGATCGTGAAGAGTGCCATCGAAGTCACCAACCAATGACCTGAAAAATGAGTCTCCATCATCTGATGCTAAAACGAGTGCTGTGCGGACAAACGGATCCACAGAGCAGTAGTGAACAGTACTTTCTGGTGTAATGTCATTCGTTGCAGTGCCCTCGTCCATGGTAGATCTCAAAACGGAAGGCTCATAGGTGGCCTCGTGGAGCAAACTCAGTCTCAAGGGGTATGACCGTGTATGAACCCTCATCGGGGACATCGGCAGTTCGTGGTCCACAGGAGATGTCGGTGCAACAGCAAGACAGACCATAGGCAGATGTTCAAAGAGGCACCATATCCAGAGGAAGACTGGTTGTACGCACCAGAGAAGGGGCCGAAATGACAACGACCAGTTGTGCTCCAGTTCCACCAGCAAGGGTGCACCGAAGATCCGAACCATGCGTTCACGGCACAGTGGAGTTGGTGGGAGCGGCTCCATTGCTCTGCTTAGCTGGAAAGAAACAACCACTGCGAATCAGAAGAAATAGCAGTAGTAGTCCTCCAATCAAAGCCAAAATAATTGGAAAGCCACCAAACACGCTTGAGAAGAGCGTGTGGATGGCTGACTCGATGACTCCGAAGACAGTCTGGAAGATGGACACGAAACCAGACCCGACAGCCTCAAAGAAATGAAACATCCCAGTAGTGCTTGAAGAATTTAATATTCTGGATACCAGTTCTCCAAAGTGCTTGGAGAAGTTGGTATTTAATAGGGATTGTATATCAGCTGATGATCTCGCAATCTAGAGAGCATACATCTCCTTTGTGGATGTCAATGCGACCTGTTTTTGATACAATAGCGCCTTTAGCCTGCTCAGCTTTTCATGGTTCACATTAATAGTATCTATGTGAGGCCACATGTCAGATAATTTTATCTCTCGTGTGGGGGGAACAAAACATGTCCACAACACGTAATGACCTTCGAGACCGAGATTGCGTAGGAAATTCCTGGTCGCATGCCGCAATAACTTTGATCGTTCAGTACCACATAACTTCCATTGGAAAGTACATGAAATATCAGGCGAATCAAAGGGACGGGAGTACCCTTCAGTAAACAGGCCAAATTTGCGACCCCCGCTTTGCAAAGACCGTGAAGGGACACCAGCTTACATATCATGGAATGACTAACAGCAGTCTCACATTCACTTCCGCTAAGAAAGACCTCTGTTTCGCCATTCAGACACTTATAATCAAAGGGCAACTCCCACTCTTCCTTAATATAGCTATCTCCTAGTTGCTCGTACCTTCCCACTGCAAGATATTTCAGGCAGTTTGAGAAACGAAAGGTCGAAATGTGTAAATTAATTATGCCATTTAAGAGCCAAATAGTTAAAGGACTCTCTGCTACCGTGAAGGGCAACTTATGTGATTTTTCTATGTGAAGCATGGTGAAACTAGCCTCCCTTTTGGCCATTGTCTGTTGTTCTCTGGAAAAATTAAAAGCAGTGAAGAATTCACTCCCATTAATATACTTCCATGGAACACGGCCATTTTTCAGTGTCTGTAAAGTCCAACCCAGCTGCATGAAGGAACGTAGCTATGTTTGCCTATGATATAACCAGGACAAGTCTGTCTGAGTGATATTAATAGCAGACGACACTATTTTTGATAGTGAATAAATCCTGTTGGACAGAGTATTCATGCCATTGTCGACAACCGCTAATATCTTTTCTAAATTGTCCTTATCCAATTGCCTTAAACGCACAGCAGCCTCAATCTGTGAAAGTTTCCAAATTTCATTGTACATAGCATATAGAAACCTTTTTGAGTGCTTCTTTCTAGGACCCAGCAGGAAATCCTGCAAGTCTACATCTTCAGAAAGAGTTCTCAGGTGTTTCTTAACTGCGGCTAACGTGTTGGTTTGCACCCATTGTTGGCACAGTTTACCCACACTGTATGTCGTAATTATACCTGTATGTTGACCCGACATAAAGCGAGGGTCTGGCCTGTTAATTGAAAAAAACCTTGAAGAGTTCAAGAAACGCGTTTGACACTCATTAGTGTCAGTGGGCCATATTAACCACCCACCTGGACTGGAAAGTGAAGAATTATAGGTACCAGCCTTAACCATTGCATCTAGCCTTTCCTCTGTGATATTAAGGAAGTATTGCCAATCTTTAAACCTTGCCGGAGTGGGGATACTGGGCTTGTTCATGTCTTTAATTTTTGCTAACCCTAGACAGGATGACTGCTGAATGGTGTCGTTTAAAAAAATCATTTGCACAGGAATCAGGCATGCTCAAAATAAAGATTCCCTACCCTGTATCTGCCAATCCTGTGTTCCCCATTCACTTTTGAAGTCACTAGTGCTCTTCCAGTATTCGTAACCTTCAACTGCGAGCCGGATAACAAAGGGATCTGAATAAATCAGTTTTGTGTCAGTTAGCAAAATTTTCCTAATTTATGCTGGAGGTATTTTAAAATAATACGACTTTGCTTTTTTTGTGTCATGCCCAGAAAAATATGTAAATTTATCACTATAGTATTTTGGGCTCCCCACCGGTGGTGTAGAACAGTGCTCCCACTGTGAGTAGTTTAATACTGGCCTGTATCTATTGGCACGGTGTAGGTAGTAATGTCCCCAATTGTCATAGCAGAACATTTCCCCATAATTCATTGTATGTTCATATACATCATCACATTCAAAAGCAGAATAGTCCTTCATTTCAGTTAGCATAGAATCAACTGCTTGGACATCCCTATCATCAGAGACAACATCAAGTGTAATTACATCGGTCATAGAAATTTTTAACACGTATGGTATTTGAATAATTTCAGTAGGCCCGTATATTTCGAATGGAACTTTGTCAAACACAATCCCATCAGAAATCGGTATTGCTGTAACATTCACAGGGGACAAATCTCTTCGGACCTTATGTGAGGAGTGATATGGGGTTAAAACTTCATTAACAGGCTCAACAGAGGAGCGATCAGGAATATAGTGACCATTTATGAGCAAAAAGAAAACAGTCACAAACCCAATCCATAAGAGTAATGCAAAAAATGTAAAATAGAACCATAAATAGTTCCATGGGTATATCAAATAGTTATTTTTAAGCCATTGATACAGCTTACTTCTTTTTGAAACATTGTCAATCACAGTAGTGGATGAGTCTGAAGAAAAGTCATCAATGTCAATGAAATAGCCAGAGGCAGTCTCTGCAAACATGGGAGCCGGTGCATTACTCGTACTTTGGGCCACTTCGCGTGGAGGCTCTTGGTAGACGGTGTCATTAGTCTGTGAGGTGTTTGTGTAAAAAACAGCCAAATCTTGGACAGGAGTGGTCATCGAAGTGGTGACTGGAACTAGCAGAAGTTCATTTTCCGCCCTCCCCATGGTCGAGGAGGTGTCTGGAAAAGCATTGGACATTGTTGCATAGTCCGTAATAGTGTTGTTCATCCTACTATGTAGATGTATGTCCTGTTGGGTAGTGAGAGGGGATCGGGAACCACCCAAGGGACCTCTTGGTCTACTGTGAAGGATCAGCCACATGGTGTAGTTTAATGTCATCAATGGAGATAAATCTGTTCGTTCTAGAGCTGGACAGCGGTGGTAAGATGACAGTCCTGGTACCTTGGATTCCCAAGACCGGTACAGGTGCTCTGTATGATGGACTGAATTCCTTCTTCACAGCGATCTTCTCACAAACCAGATCCCCAATTTTAGGAATCCAGCCAGTCAAAGTTTTAGCTAAATCCCTTATTCCTAAGGTGGCAGCACTTGCAGATGATTTATCATCACAAAGTTGCTGAAGCTCCAGTAAAACAGTGAGACGTTCATTTATGTCAAACGGTGTTTCTGCTGCCACCATACCATGGACATCAAGATTTGGGACATACATAGGTATCCCAAAGAGAACCTCATATGGAGTGCGTCCCCCCAAGGACCGTCTTGGCAGATTATTCAGTGCTCTCTGGACCCCATATAGGTGATGTAACCAGCTGCGGCCTGAACCTAATACTCGAGCTGTTAAGGACTGCTTTAGATCACAATTCTGCCTCTCCACTACCGAATTTCCCTCGGGATGGTGTGGTGAGGAGTAATGGAGGCCAACACCCATCGTTCCCTATGGTGTCCCTGAATGCCTTAGAGGCAAATGCAGGGCCCTGGTCCAAATGGAATGCTGCAACCGTATATGTACCTATAAAGATCAGCAAGTCTTTTATAACAGTTCGAGCATAAGCCGACCGCTGTGGTCATACCACAGGAATCTAGAACAAGAATCTACAGTGACTAGAATGTATTTGTATGCACCATCAGGCTGTAAGGGACCACAATGGTCCGGGTACACACACTGTAGTGGCCTATTAGGCACTGAGAGGGATGTCTGCGGTGGGCGTTTAATATTGGAGCCCTTTATCTGCTGGCAAATGTCACAGCAAAGGACATACGTTTTTGTTCACCTGCATAGACCAGGCCAGCAAAAGCGTTTCTGAAAGAATGTTATTGTGCCCGATATGCCAGCATGTGCAGAAGCGACACCCTCATGTGCTGCTTTTACTAGGTCTAATCTCTGGTCTTCATTGGGGATCACTTGATCTCCAACCCCAGGAATTGTTGCATAGGCAACATTCTGCTCACTGATATGGTAAGTATAGCTCGTAGGGTATCCCTTCGGAAGGGGCTTGCCTGCAGCCAAAGCTTTCACGGCAGTCAATTTTTCATTATCCAACCTCGTCTGTGAATGAGTCACTACAGCCACAGAAGCCGTAGCTACTGCTGTCTTGGTCGCTTCATCAGCCAATGTATTACCGGTAACGTGTACTCCTACACATTGGTAGCCCAATGTATGTACTACATGGACACACTGTAGCTTATCCTTAAGATCAGCCACCCTCCCCCACAGTATTTTGTGTTTAATGGTGTTCCCTTTAGAATCTCTAAACCTGTTCAGCTTCCAATGATTAAGATAATCATTGTATGACTGAACGCAGTAATATGAGTCACAGACTATTAAACTCAGGCTTCCTGGCTCGGTATGTTCGAGCGCTAGTATTAGAGCTTTAAGTTCAGCCAACTGGGCTGTGCAGTCCTCTAAGGTCTGCGTGTAGGTATTGTGAGGGTGGAAGACTCCATCTTCCATCACTCCATTTACGGCTGCACAAGCTGCTGAATATTGATGTTTAGTAACTACAGCCGGTTGTGCTGAACCATCAGTGTACATGACAATATGGTACCTGTCTAGTGGCAAGATATTTAGAGGAGCTGGGTACTCTTGTTCGTACTGGAGAAACTCTTGTGTCTGAAGTTTTGGATCAAAAATGTAAGCGACATCAGTGGCGGTCAGAGATGTTGCCCATTGAATCCAACGTGAATGTAGTGCTTTAGCGTTAGGAACGCTTGCTTTGGTGACAGCCTCTAAGGCCGGCACCGGGGAGACAACAGTAATACGTTTCCCCTGGGCAAGTGGCCTCTCTTTTATGACGGCCATCTGAACTGCCATCGGAATCTTTTCTGTAGGTGCAAAACGCTGTTCTGCATTGAAGTATAAATGTGACTTATTTGCTATGGGTACAGTGTCACCCTCATTGATGGTGACATAAGTAAAACCAACGGCACCAGCAATTATTATGATGACCAAATTTGTTTTATTGTCACGTCTGTGCAAGTGTTTAGCTTCTAGCATGTCCTGTTGCATCTCCCTAAGGATGCGTGTGTTCAACCGTCCAGTGTCTGCTAGAAAAATTGGGCTGAACCAAGTCATAAAGTGGCTTGATACGTTGTGCATAATCTGGAATGTATGTTCTGCCAAAATTAAAGAAACCGAGTAATGACTGTAGTTTCTTAAGTGTGTTAGGAGGGTGCAGTTGAGCACATTTCTCCAGAAAGTGCGGGGCTAGGCTCTTTCCCTTGTTTGATAGCTCATAACCCAGGAATAATACACTGAGAAAGGCGATCTTGCTTTTCTTAAAGTTGAATTTGTAACCGAGGTCTGCAAATCCCAAAATGATCCGATCGACCCTTGTAAGATGAATGTCGAGGTCATTGCCTGTGAGATATATGTCATCCATGTAGGATAACGCCTTGGAAACAATATCATGTAATATTGATGTTACACCGGCTGAAAATAGCCCCGGGCTATTTTTATAGCCTTGAGGTAAACGACAAAAGCGTTTCTGAGAGCCAAATGAGAATGCACTCAGGTCCCGACTTTCATGTGCTAAATTCTGGCAGAAAAAGCCATTAGATATGTCTTATGTTGCTTTATATTTTTTACGCACTATATTGTTTATTAGTGCTGTGCTGTGTGAATTTTGTATAGCATATGTGCGTGTATGACTATTTAAATGTCTATAATCAATGACTATTCTATATGAATGGTCCGGCTTTGCAACGGGGAATAACAGATTATTCATTGCAGATGTACAGGGCTCAATTACTCCCTGATACTCAAGCTGGATGAAGATTTCCCTCACCGGAGCTTTCGCTTCATGTTTGACAGGATATTGTGGCTGCCCATTCAGCAGCATAGGCTTCTTTTTCTGCTTCCGGAACAAGATCAGAGAAAGAAGGCAAAATTACATTTTCCCCTTGCGGGAGCTTACGGACATGTTCAGATGGCCAATCTCTTTTGGCTAGTAGGATATCACTAGTAAGTTCATCCCAAAATATCACACTAATGGTGCGCTCCATGTCTCCCTCTATCTGAATTTTTTAATCATAAACCCTGTCGGGGGAAAACGTGGCCGTCCGCTGTTTCAACTGCGATTAAACCACTAGTTGCTGTCACATTCAGATGATCTTTCACACTCTGGCGACATATCGTGACCTCTGCTTGGCTATATAACAGAGTCACTGCCCACGTCTTGTTCCTCAACAGTGTTCTCAAGTATACTGGCATTTTTTGCTGTCCGTGCTGCCACCTTTTACTTTTTCAACTGTGGCTTTTGCTGAGGAGTCTTTTCTTCTTTTTTAATGGTAGACTGCTGCAAGTCTTTCTTGTATTTCACGTATTCAGGACGTCGATCTGGATGGCCCCCTCTCTCTCTACGTCTATCTGGTGCGTCCTAAATGGAACGAGAGGGACGTGAATCAGTATATCTGTCAGGAGTTTTAATATTCTCCCTATTTCTGAGATTGTATCTCCTTTCGGAGTTCTCCGGGTGTGGAGAATCAGCTCTCTTATTTCTTCTATCTTTAAAATCTTTATGTTTGTCCCGGCGCTTCATAGGGCCCTCTTGTGCCTGCTTAGTACCGTCCTTATGGGTGGTACCTTGTAACTCTTATTTCTTTGGCTTGGCTCCCGAACTATCCCGCCCTATACTAGTATAGGTACCGGAAATAATTTTCGGTAGCTGTCTCTCTTGTTCCTGGTGTGGAGTTTCCCGGAGACGCTGGTGTATCGCCAGTGCTACCGCTTCCCCTTTAATATTACTGAGTATTATTGAGGAAACTGCGTAAAAGTTATGCATTCATTTCATCCCCAAATCCAAGGCCGGTGCAGCCCGGTGCTCATTTTGTATTTGTTTTAACACTTCTGGTAAATTGGCAATTGTTGGGGTACCATGTGTGGTAGTGTATATCACAGCGAAGACTGTACACCATGTGGCACAGTCATCCACCTAGGAAACCATCCCAAAGGGCAAGCACATAGTGAGGAGTCTATGCTTTTTCTGTGGTTCCGTATGGGGAAACACAGCTTCCAGCTGATTAGTTTTCTGGGAAATCCAGAACGGTATTTTTTCCCGTTCTGCAGGAACTTTACCCATGATAGTGTGCACTGTTTGTGGATTAATCCTAGTAGCCAATTGGTAGCCACCAGGTACTGGTGGTGCTGGACGCGTTGGTGTTGTGTTCAGTGTTCGCATTACGAACTGAACTAGTCGTCTATATAATGTCACTAATTCATTCTCGCAGAACTGCTATTGGCATATTTTGTATGCCTGAGTGAGGTGTGTATGTGGCAAACATAGGCCATGTTGGTCAGTCATAACTTAAGGGACCTAGCCTCACTCTTTCTAATACATGTGGTAGGATGCCTTCAAACCAGTTCTGATGCTCTTGTATGTGAGCGATATTTCATGATACTGGTATGCTTGGTACCGTAAAGGTACGTTTGCAATTTCATATGTGCGGAATGTATGATGACCCAACAGTAAAATGTTTCTGTTTGGTATGCCTCATTAGCTTCTATTATAAGAGTAACATCCCCGCCCTCACCTGTAAGGCCATGCAATAATAAATTGTTGTGTTAGTGCATGTCTAGCGTTTTCAGGAATGTCTATGGCAGCAGCCATTTTTGTTTAGAAAAAAATGGAACACCAAAATGAGGAGTATTAGTCCTTTTATGAGTTTGAGCTTGAAAAACCTACAGCTTAATTAGGTGATACCTTTTCAGCTGAGGAGGATTTTCCCAAAGACCACGGACGTCTCCGTATAATGGTACTTAGGGTACCTGTTATCTGTGAGACAGTGATAGTCGGAGTTTCCATAAATGAGTGCCTAAACACCATAGTTGGTGGCACCATGTCGTAGTTTGGACTGTTGGTTTAGGCAAGACTGCTGGTTACAGGATGACAGTACTTTTGCTTGTAGGCGACTATGCCTATCCTACAACAAGCCGCAACTGTTTTCCTAACCTTACCGGCTCACTAGCAACACCTCACCAGAAACACAATAGTAAAAGGTGATTTCTGGCAGCATGTACGCATGGACTCGAGAATAAGACATCTCGTGGTTAAACAGAGATTACCCCTTTCTCACAGATATATCATGTCTTATACAAGCACAGGCAATGACAAAGATGCAGTAGAGTTTCAATAGTTTTTATTTAACACAACTGCAATTTGCGATAATGAATAATGCAAGAAATAGAATTGTGAAGACGATAGTCATTATTACAAAGACCCCCACCATCTTGCAATGCATAGAAAAGACATACACAATGTAATATGTCCTAATACCCTAATGTGAGAGGCCTAACCTCCTACCTAAAGGAGATCTGGGTTTGCTAAACCTAATCTGACAATGCCATGTCCATGAGAGGAGTCCCCAACCCTTGTTACCTTGGAATGAGGTCTCTATCTCAGACCCTGCAGGGAGACGAAGACTGGGTCAGCGTCAAGACGACTGCAGCATCGGTATCAGCGATGGTGGCGATGCCCTCTAGTCAGAATCCCTCTGATTATCTGTCTAAAGTGCGATGTATTTATACAGATCTACCAGGACCCCTGACGTAGGTGTGTTCCCAAACAATAGATAACAGACATGCTTGGGACGGCAATTAATATAAACAATCCCTCGAAAGTATAGAGAGGGAAAATCTCGAAGTGTGAACACATACTGTTTGTTTGTCTTTTTTGCTTGATCTTGACGCCTTAGCATGGTGGCACTGATAATGCAAAGCATAACAAGTGGCCTAACTATAAACATGGCAGCCATCTTAGAAGAATTAAATAATTAAATAGGCTAAGACAGAGCAAGCTAAGTAGGTTAAAAGTCACTAGGTGATGGGGGCACGAGTCTGCAAGCCAGAGGCCAAGCTAACTCCTGCTATCCCATTAAAACAAACTAGGATTCACTACAGTATGGAATGAAATTTAGATCCTTACAGGCTAACTCTCTTTTACGAAGGGGTGGCAGAGGCAATAATTGTCTATTAAGCGAGCATAGTGCATTGTTAGCCTCAGTTTAGTCTGTTCATAAAGGTCTTATTGTGTCTTAAGATTGGATCCAAAACATGTGAAACTGACAGACATAATATTTTGAGGTGAATGTTTCTAACCTCACAAAATATTTCTTGTAGCACATAGCACTGAATTAATATCATTAATAACACTTATGGCGCTGTTAGTATTTACATGTGGATTGGGTTTCAGGTCCTAAAGTGCTGATTTAAATTGTGAATTAATTACTTAGGCCGTTATTTATATGTTGGTGGTAAAAACCACCTACTGCTGAAGCGACGGCTGCCTAAAGACCATCGCCGTGGCCACCATCCGTCCGCCATAATATGACCACGGCCAGATTTCCGCCACAAGAAGGATGGAAAACCGGCTGTGGCCATACTGGTGGATGACAGTAAGGTGGCACTGCTACCACCAGCAGCGCCTCGCCAGTAGACCGCCGCCAGCTGTATTATGACAAATAATATGGCCTGGCGGTGTTCTGCTGGTGGGTGCTGCTGACAGTAGCAGAGCCCTGTCCCCTGCCGGAAGACCCCGGGGACCCAGGTAAGTTGGGTCCCCGACAGGGGAGGGGGGTGATGGGTGTTGTGTGTGTGTATTGGTGTGTGTGCATATATCTGTGAGTGTGTGCAGGAATGCAAATGTGTGTTTAGTGGTGTTTGCGTGCATGCCTGGATGAATGTTTGTGAGTGCATGAATATATGGTAATGTGTATGCATGTCGGCGTGTATGTCATGATGTGGGTGCGGATGTGTGCATGAATGAATGTACGCATGCATGTATGTATGTGTGGATGAGTGTGTGTCTGCATGCGTGTGTGTGTGTTTTCGGGGGCTTGGATGTAGGGGGGATGGGAGGGTGTCTAGGGAGTTTTGGGAGTGGGGGCCTCCTATCAGTGACAGGGAAGGAATTCCCTGTCACTGATAGGACCTACCACCATGGTTTTCATGGTGTTACGAACACCATGAAAGCCATGCAATAGGCAGAGACATAATACCGCTGGCGGCACAATGGCGGCTGCCAGACTGGAGATTCTGCTACATTGAGTGCTACATAGAGTGCTACATAGAGTGCTACATTGGCAGGTTGGCTTCAGCCAACCCGCCAATGTCATAATTTGGCGATGAGTACCGCCACCTTGTTAGCACTGACTGCATGGGTGATAATGACTCCCTTTTTTTTAATCAATCTCAGTGCAAAGTGTGAGTTGCCTGCACTGCGTGCAGATCTTTTAAGCATCAGTCCTATTGTCCCTTACATGTGGCAATATTAGGTCACTTTCTTGTAGTCCTTTTTCACTTTTTTATTACTTTCTCATTGCAGTACTTAACACCATACAATTCATACCCAGTGGATGACGACAGGGATGGAAAGTTGTTGTATCCCATAGGAGGAAGAAGAAAAAGAGTTTATGATTGGACAAAAGAAGCTGAGATCTCTACATAGTATATTTTGAGGTATTTCAGGGCAGTAGAGGCAGTTTGGTGTAATAGTGATGAGCAGCAAATATTAAACACATTTTCCTATGTGTTGGCTACCAATCAAAGGTAAAATATTTCCAGAATAAGGCTTTGAAAAATACCTATAAGACATCTTTTGTGGCATTTCTTTTCTCATTTTCCAAAGAACAATTTGAAGTTTCTGAAATATGTTTTACTTATTGTCTTCAATTGTCTCTAAGGCCCATATTTTCGAGGCACTTGCACCACCATTGCATCCTTTTTTGGATGCAGCTGGGGCTCAAACTGCTACATTATATTTATGAAGCTATGTGAAGCCACTTTGATTGGCTTTGAATGGCCTTATAAATATTGAGTAAGGCAAGGCAGTGCAAATGCCCTTACTCTGCCCTAGGGAAGTGTTCAATGGGCTTTGCAGTGAGTGTTCCCACACAACACCCATGGATTTTGATGCATCCCCAGATTTACAAGACCTTGTAAACTTGAGCATGCTCCAAAACCTTACACCTCCCCAGGGTAGACACAGCAAGGAGAAATATCACTATTTCTCTTCTATCTGTGTTTTCTGCATTCTACAGCAAACATAGAAAGAGTAAAAAGCATCCAACGATTGTTTTTGTGCAGGAAGTTGGACCTTCATGCACAAAAAAATCCTGCATGCAATGCAAACACCCTTGCACCATGGTGCAAGGATGCCCACATTGGCGCGAGGCAACCAAAGCAGCACCAGCACAGAGGGAAAGGACAGGAGTGCCCCTTATTGCTTAAATATGGCACATTCCTGACATTTCCTTTTGATGCACGACAGCGCAGCAAAGTGTCTTGCTGTGCTGCCCTGCTACAAAGCCTCACAAATATTGTCCTAGGTCTATAGGTTTCTGTCTACATTGCACTCAGTGTTAAGACATGTAAAACAGTAAAAAAAAAACTACAAGTAAGTTAATGGTGTAGTAATAGAGATTTGAATGTCCTATTTTTAACATTACGGAGAAAAGAGGGTGTCTATTTGGTTACTCATCTTGAACAAACGTCAGGTCTCAGAAGGGAATCTCGAGGAGTGGCCTGTTTTGAGAAAGATCTAGGATCCTCCAACACCATGAAAAGAGAATAGGTGAAATGGCATAATTTTCTGGGTGACGCTGGGGATAAAAATAAGCCATCTGCCAAGCTAGCTTGGGCTGATGATTACCATCACTGGAGGAACAAGTCAACTGGCAAATATCACTGAATTTGTGCTATAGGTTTGTTTGACTGCCCACACTAAGAAAGAATCATTTCGGCACATGCCACAGGATTTGTTGGACATCTGTTAAGCTTTCTAAGGTACAAGGCAGAATAACAATGTGCCCTATGTATAAAGATCCAGGTGTCAATAATATACTTACGTCCTTGATGTGCCAAGTGTGGCTTCAGGGTCAACTTGAGCAATGAAAAATGATCAAATACAGCCAATGCCACAGAAAGCTTCAAACTACGATAAAACAACATCCATGTTTGTACATTCTTAGTCATATGTGTGGTGATTATCATTGTACTTCGGAGGAGTGAATGAACATACGTATTCACACAACAATGGTTTCTAAAACTGACACAATTGCAAAAAAAAAAGCTTTAAGATGCCCCTTCTGGAGATCAAACGTTAAGAGTATTGTTAAATGATTTTGGCCTTCAGGTTAATCCTTTGTATGTCTTAACAAGTGCTGCAGCAAGATGCTGAGCATTTCTCAATAGTGTCTCACCATGCTCTTTCAGGAAATTAACATCAGGCAGTCTTGAAATCAGAGTAAGCCTTGAAGTAAAAGAGGAAAGGGACACAGCCAAATAAAATTTAAAAATGATCAACACAAAAAGCGCTACTATGTTCACTTTGGCTACATTGAGGAAAAGGTTACTGGGTCAGTTCAAGGAACCAGAAGACCAGCGGCATAGAAAAACAGCGCTCCTGCAATGACGTGGTAAAATAAATAAATGGACACCACTAATTTCTGTCAGAAGGGCGCTTGCCACAAAGAATGCATTTAAATTAAGGTAATTGTCAGATTGACTAGAAAGAAGTTCTTCATTTTATTGTCACTAAAATCACTTTTGTCACCAAATACTCTGTGGTAGAAGTTTGATGAAGTCGAGAAAGTTGGTGCACATCATTGTACTTTTCGGTGTCTCCTTCGGAAGTCTAGAGAACGAAACTATCCCCGGTTTTAGTCTTTTCCCTCGGCTGGTATGATGCCTCAGCAGCCATATTCAGCAGTAGAGAAAGCATGCATGACTTTGTTGTTATTGTCTCCCAGCTCTGTGCTCTCTTCTTATGGGTCTTTTACTACTGTGCCAAAATATCGAGGAAATTGACGTACAATACGGTTACACTGACAGGAGGACTTTTTTCTTAATTCTGAAACGTTCAAGATTGTTCAGGTGTAAAACTGTCCTTGGCGAAAGGGTGGTAGGTAGAGTTCTGAAATTTCACATACGTTGTTGGCTGTGTCATATTCAGTAGCACTAAAATGTAAACAGGTTTGTTTCAAGTTTGAACTTTTATAAGCAGTTTACTGTGAGATTGGCGCATATTTCGTCTACATTCTCTTTGGAATTACAGCTGAAAACAGATGAACAGAATTCTGGAATCATATGTCTTAGCTGATATTTGTACAATACGCTGTTTATTTGATCATGGTTTTATGTTTTTTTTTCTAGGTCTCACTATTCTCATTCTCGAATAGACCTTCTTTTATTCCATATTTAGACCTTAACCTCAATCTGAAGATAATTTCTAAACATAATGTTTTATCTTTATGTATTAAGAATGTCTTTCTTTTTAATCTGCAGCCTTTTCATTTTGCCGGACGTTTAACCATACATTGTTGCTGTATAGATCCTAGATCAGTTTTGACAAGTTCAATGATATCAGTTCCGGTTCATCGGCCGCAACAGTTGTCTGGGGCATTAAACTATGTAGAGAAATATTGTATACAAACACATACTATCGTTCCAACTGTATAAATCATCTTACCCCCCGGGTATTGTTCCGTGTCTTTGTTTATGTTTGTTGTATATATGCTCACCACTTAAGCACTGCCTTGTCTGTACTACCTTTACACTGTACATATTGCAACGAGATCCTATAAGGTAGATCAAGGATCCACAAAGAGAGAAGTGTTATGTGCTCAATTCATGTTATTCGATAAGAAATGAATGATTAAATGACATATGACAGAAACATATGAACGGTACTGTGATAAATGAGTCCCGGGGGAGAGGGGTGGGGGTGGGGGAATGCTGCGCTCTGACACAATCATAACACACTTTGGCATTGACAGGAGCTGCATTATCCCCCAACTGACACGCCAAGTGAGCAGGTGTGTGCTTAATTGCAGTAGTTTGTCACAAGGAGGCATTTTTGATGCAGTACAGTTTGCTGTCTTAGGTTTGTGTATGTCATGCACCAGGATCAACAGGGATTCCCAGGCCACATCGTGCACTAATGTGTAGGCACACAAGGCACATGCATGAACATAACTGAGGGATGCTTCTTTTGTGTATAGCTATTTCCATCTCTTGTAGAAGTGCTTGGGGGTTGTGTGCATTTGTGTGAATTTTTATTTCACGGTTTTAGGTTTCTGGAGACTGACGGACATGCTTTTCTGCTCTCATTCTGCAGTCCTTTAGGCTTCAGGAGTTGTGCCCAGGGGAATCTGCGTTTGAGTGCTTGTACACATCTCTCTGAAGTTGGGGTAGGAGATTCAGAGTGACTTTTTCTGTACAGTTAGTCTTTGATCAGCATCATTTATTCTGCTATCTAGGCCTCCGAATTGCCTCCTATTGAAAGCACTGCACTGGGTCAAAGACCCTTCTGTGTGTTCCTACATGCACCTGTATCTAGGGTGCAGTACTTTGATGTAGACGGCCTGCATGCAGATGTGTGTGTTGTAAAATGATGCTGAATAAATGTGACTGAGGGCTGACCATTTCCTTCAAAAGGGTAGCCCTGTGAATCCATAATTCGAGGCATTCAACTAAACACACTTGTTAAGTTTTCTTCCTGCCTGCAGGTTCCACCTTGACTTTCCGGGCATGTAATGACTGATACAGTGTGTATGCTAAGCATCTTTAGCAAACAGCACTCAATTAACCTCCCCAAGGGAGTGTGCAATTGAGGCACTCTTTCCTGTTACCTTGAACTGCTTTTTAGGTCTTGTATGAACAGTGCATGCACTGTCTCTTCAAGACCTCTTGTTTTCTATCAGGGGGCTCATAGACCACCCGTTGCTTAGCATTCGTTGACTTTGTTGTTACTCTCATTTGCTTGCTTCTGATTGGTGAGCTGTCTTAGGCGCCCTTTGTCTTCTGGGGTTTGTCCCTTCCCTGGAGCATGGACGCATTACAAGTCCTTCCACTGCTCATGTTGTTCGTTGCTACTTTTTTCTTTGTTTGTAAACACTATATCACAGTGAGCCTTTTTCAGCTGACTATTTCATGTACTTCTCATGCCTCCATGTTTCGCATGTCCTCCCTTCTTCCCCTGTCCATGTTGCTTGCCCCTACTCCCTGTCTGTGTTGCTGCTCGTCCTCTCCCACTGTCTGTACCCTTGCTTCCCCCCACCCACTTTCCCTTTTGTTGCTTGTCCCATTCCACTGTCAGTGTTGTTGGTTGCCCACCCAACTGTTTGTGTTGTTGCTTGCCAGTTTCTTCTGTGTATGTTATTGCTTTCCCTGCCCACACTCCACGCTATCTGTATTTTTGCTTCCCGCCATCTACTGTCCATGTTGTTACTTGGCCCTTCCCACTGTCCATGTTGTGGCTTGCCCCTTGCCACTGTCCATGCTGTTGCTTGCTCCCAACCACTTTCCTTGTTGCTTGCTCCCACCCACTGTATATGTTGGTGCTTGTCCCTGCAGTGACAAGACACTGCAAGTTGGTAAGTAGTAGGTTTATTAGAGAGGAAGCTTGTGGCACGTCCAGCACGAATGAGTACTACATCTAACCGTCACATTCAATCCCTACATTATAGAACAACTGTTATGCCTACAAGGTAACCGAGATACCACACATAGGTAGCCCTCTCTCCTTCTATTGTCGGTGTGTCCCCCCTCATCGGCCATGCCATAAAAAAGTGCTGTGAGGCAGACATACTGACAGTGTCAGAGCACTCCTTACACACACCGTCCCTACCACCAACAATAACAAGCTATGATGTTACCACCACATTGTATCGCTTTTTTCTATTTATGTTTTCAACTTTCAGTTATGCTGCACAGAATCTGCGCTCCTATACAACACGGCTAAAACATTGACAAAACAAATACATCACATAAGCAAGACTGTTTGGCTTTGGCAGTGTTTGTTTGTTGAAATGCATGGACTGGTGTTTACCAGCAATGCTGTTTTCAGGCCCCCTTGCCAATCTTCAGATTTCCTGGATGTCACCCATCACACCACAGCATAACAAGAGCGGTCTTAGCTGGACATTGGCAGGGCCGTTTGCTTTGCCAGCACCTCCAGTATTTTGTGCTTCCTCTGGGTGAGGGTGCATTAAATTAGAGTGACAGATGAAGTGTTTCTGCTGTGCTGCAGAAGAAAGAGGAGGATCCCCCTGCTTCGACATCCAGTGGTGTAGCCAATATGTCATGGGCACTAGTGCAAAGAATGGGACCCCGTGGCCACTGTTTAACCTGTGAAGTACAGTAATAATAAGAGTTCAGTGGGCTACCCAGGTGTCTGGGACCCAGTGTTATTGCACTTGTTGCACCATTGGAACGTACAAACCTGTTCACAGCGATGTCTTCCGTGCAGAGGATTGCATTGTCTTCCACTGATGAGAATTAGTGTGTGACAGCTGCCTGGCTCATGTAAATACCATGACAACTCTGTCTGTGCTGAGGGTCCTTGAGTATTCTGACTCTTTAGCCAGGATTAGAGGGATTTGCCTGCTTACAATGGTTTCTTGTGTGTGTGTTTTTTTTTTACTGGAGCTCTGTACTGGATAAAACGGGCAGCAGAATTTTGGTTGCCAGATACCAAGGCTGTATTGAAATTCATCCCTCTCAGAGCCAGAATCTTTCCATATGGGGAAATAACCTTTTTTACTCATCCGGAGTAACACATAGCCTAGCCACTCAAGTGTTACCACGCTTCCCTGAACCACGCATGTGCCTGAACCACGCAAATGCATGGTTAAGCCACCATGCATATGCGTGGTTCAGGCACACATTAGGAACACCCGGGAGAGGAACGCGGCGGCTGGGTAAGTGGGTCTGGGGCGGGTGTTGTTTTTAAAGCACAGGGCGAGGTACGTTTTAGAGTTAATGTTTGGCACGGGGTAGGGGCTCTTTTTTAGAACAGGGTGGGGTAGGTTTAAGGTTCAGGGCAGAGGGGTCAGGGTAGTTTTTGGGACAGGAAAGCGTAGGTTTTAGGGTTTAGAGCAGGGGTCGCGGTAGTCTTTAGGACAGGGTGGGGTAGGTTTTAGGGTTCAGGGCGGGGGGTCTGGGTAGTTTTTAGAACAGGATATGGCAGTTTTAAGGACAGGGTAGGTTCGGGGTAGTCTTTAGGGCAGGGTGGGGTAGGTTTTAGGGTTCAGGGCGGGGGGTCTGGGTAGTTTTTAGAACAGGATATGGCAGTTTTTAGGACAGGGTAGGTTTTAGGGTTTATGGCAGTGGTGGGGGGTTTGGTAAGTTTGTAGGACAGGGTGGGGTAGTTTTTAGGACAGGGTAGACTTTAGGGTTCAGGGAGGGGGTCGGGGTAGTTTTTAAGACAGGGTGGGGTAGGTTTTAGTGTGAGAGTGGGGGGTTGGGTAGTTTTTAGGGTAGGGTGGGTTGTTTTTAGGAAAGGGTGGGGTTTTAGGGTTTAGGGTGGCGGTCAGGGTCGTTTTAGTGTTTCAGGCAGAGGTGGAGGTCCGGGTAGTTTTGAAAACAAGGTGGGGCAGTTTTTAGGACAGGATAGGTTTTAGGGTTTAGGTGGGGGGTCGGGAAGTTTTTAGGACAGGGTAGGGTAGTTTTTAGGCCAAGATAGGTTTTAGGGTTTAGGGCAGGGGGTCGGGGCAGTTTTTAGGACAGGGTAGGTTTTAGGGTTCAATGTGGGGTGGGTGGTCAGGGTAGTTTTTAGGACAGGGTGAGGTAGTTTTTTAGGATAGGGTAGGATTTAAGGTTTAGGACAGGGTTTGGGTAGTTTATAGGACAGAGTAGGTTTTAGGGTTAAGGACGGGGCGGGTGATCAGGGTAGTTTTTAGGACAGGGTAGGATTTAGGGCTTAGGGCAGGGGGCCGGGGTCATTTTTATTACAGGGCAGGGTATGTTTTAGGGTTAAGGGTGGAGTCTGGATAGTTTTTAGGACACAGTGGGGTAGTTTTTAGTACAAGTTAAGTTTCAGGGATTAGGGCAGTGGTGAGGGGTAGGGGTAGCTTTTAGGCAGGGTGGACTAGTTTTAAGGACAGGCTAGGTTTTAGGGTTCAGGGTGGGGGTCTGGTTGGTTTTTAGGACAGGGTGGGCAGGTTTTTCGGTTCAGGGAAAGATGGGAGGTCGGGGTAGTTTTTAGGACAGGGTAGATAGTTTTCAGGACAGCGTGGTGTGTGTTTTAGGGTTTAGGGTGGGGCGGGAGTCCGCGTTGTTTTTTAGGACAGGTTAGGGTAGGTGTTAGGGGTTAGGGCAAGGGTGGGGGGTTGGCGTAGTTTTTAAGATAGAGTGGGGTCGTTTTTAGCACAGGATAGGTTTTAGGGTTTAGAGCAGGGAGCTGGGGTAGTTTTTAGGACAGGGTGAGGTAGTTTTTAGGACAGGATAGGTTTTAATGTTTAACCTGGGGGTCGGGGTAGTTTATAGGACAGGGTAGGTTTTAGGGTTAAGGACGGGTGATCAGGGTAGTTTTTAGAACAGGGCAGGGTAGGTTTTAGGGCTTAGGGCCGGGGTCTGGGTCATTTTTTAGGACAGGGCAAGGTATGTTTAGGGTGGGATCAGGATAGTTTTTAGGCCAGGGTGGAGTAGTTTTTAGGACAGGGTGAGGACGTTTTTTGGACAGGGTAGGATTTAGAGTGGTGGTAGCGGGGTCGGGCAGTTTTCAAGACAGGGTGGAGTATTTTTTTAGACCAGGGTTCGTTTTAGGGTTTAGGGTGGGGGTGTACGTTTTTAGGACAGAGTGAGGTAGTTTGTAGGACAGGGTAGGCTTTAGGGTTTGGGACCGGGCAGGGGGTCAGGTTAGTTTTTTGGACAGGGTGGGGTAGTTTTTTGCACATGGTAGATTTTAGGGTTTAGGGCAGGGAGTTGGGATGTTTTTTAGGATAGGGTGGTGTAGGTTTTAGGGTTCCGGGCGGGAGTGGGGGTCAAGGTAGGTTTTAGGACAGGGTGGGGTAGTTTTTAGGACAAGGTGGGTTCTATTGTTCAGGGTTGCGTCAAGGTAGTTTTTAGGACAGGGCAGGGTAGGTTTTAGGATTCAGGGGAGAGTCGGGGGGTCAGGGTAGTTTGTAGGACAGTGTGGGGTAGTTTTAAGACAGGTCAGGTCTTAGGGTTTAGGGAAGGGGTTTCGGATAGTTCTTAGGACAGGGTGGAGTAGTTTTTGAGACAGGGTAGGGTAGGTTTTAGGGTTAAGGGTGGGTGTGGTGGGTCAGGGTTGTTTTTACGACAGGGTGGAGTGGTTTTAAGACAGGGTAGGTTATAGGGTTTAGGGCAGGGGTTGCGGATAATGTTTAGGACATGGTGGGGTTATTTTTAGGACAGGGTACATTTTAGGATTTAGGGCAGGGGCTCAGGGTAATTTTTAAAACAGGGTAGGTTTTATGGTTTAGGGTAGGGGGCAGGGTATGGTAGGGTTTGGGACAGAGTGGGGTAGCTTTTAGGGTTTAGGGCAGGGTTGGGGTAGTTTTTAGGACAGGGTAAGGTAGACTTCAATGTTTAGGAGAGGGGCGGGGTCATTTTTAGGACAGGGTGGGGCAGTTTTTAGGACAGTATGTGGTAGCTTTTAGGGAAAGTTGGTTTTAAGGTTGAGGGTGGGAGTCGGGTAGTTTTTAGGACAGGGAGGGTTAGCTTTTAGGACAGGTTAGGTTTCAGGGTTTAAGGCAGATGATCAAGGTAGTTTTTTCACAGAGTGGGGTATTTTTTAGGGCAGTGTAGGTTTTAGGGTTTAGGACAGGGTTAGGGTAGTTTTTAGGACAGGATGTGGTAGGTTTTAGGGCAGGGCAGGGTAGTTTTTAGGGTTAGGGCTGGGGTCAGGGTAGTTTTTAGGGCAGTGTAGGGTTTAGGGCAGGGGTTGCAGTAGTTTTTAGGAAAGGGTGGGGTTGATTTTAGATCAGGGCAGGTTTTAGGGTCTAGGGAGGGACGTGGGGGTCGTGGGGTGTTGTATCTCACAACCACGCATGGCATTACCACCTATACCTTTACTAAGCATGCTTTTACTATGAAATTCGTTGTAAAGGCATGCATGGTAAAGACGTGGTTCTGACCGTGTTGTTAAGACATGTGTAGTTCTGCCATGCGTGGTTCTGGCATATAACTTTCCAGGTGCCTTTGCTGGGTCCGTGACTCTCTTTAGGTTTGGGTGAACTGTACTGCAGTGAAAGCAGGGAGTGCCTGTCACAGCATGCTATAGAGAAACTTCCGTGAGCACATGTGGCTTTATTATATTGTGTTTTTGGTCTGGCAGTCAAATATCGCAGGCATCATACCCTACAGCTGATTTCGTGATTATTCAGCAAATCTCAAAATTGTGAAATGCTGAAGGCTCTGACTACAAGAGGCAGGAAAAATGGGATGTAGTTTTCCAACCCAGTTGCTGTTACTGGAGGTATAAGTAACTCCAGGTGTGGGACAAATCCAGGGAATTAAGGGTTGAAATTGTTCACTAAGAAAAGAGGAATTACTGGAGAATTGGTAAATCTGTTTCCAGTTATCCCAGTAACTTTTTTCACCAGTCTTGTACACTAACAATAGCTGAAATCTTAGTGTGAAAGTCAGATGGGACATGTTACTGGCATCTTCTGAATAAAATGCTATTTTTCAATACTACTGTAATTCACAAAAGGGGAAAAAACAAAGAAGGTAGAACTCCGAAACTCAGAAGACTAAGCCTTTAATGGCATTAAAAATAATTTTGTGAAAGTTTTTATTTTGAGCATGGAGGCAGTTCTTATATATTTACCTGATGATTCATGTAAAAACTGGTAGCTTTGTACATTTTATTTTTCTGGATGCCAAATTCCCCTAAAATGCAATTCTTCGAAATTGCGGTTTTGGGGGCGTGTTCTGATTTAATTGTAGTCTACTAGGCCAAAAAGCTAAGCCACACTCCACTGAATGTAAGTTTTGCAAAATGTCACAATCTAAATAGCTTGCAAAAATTAAATGAATGCCCTCAATCCAGTTATTTAACACAGTATCTTACAATCTGTTTGATCTCTTTTTGTGATCTCCTGTACATTCCCACACAAGAAGGATTTTGATACATTGTTGGACTTGGCCCTTTCTGCAGAGTCATCCTGAATATTTATGACACCCTTCCTTCCTTTTTGCTCAATTTCTTTTGTTGGCTTTAGGGCTCTGGCCACATCAACACTGCTAACCAGTGCTACAGTGCATGCGCTCTGTTTAAAACATGGTAACATTGGCTTATCCACAATTGGCATATTTCATTTACCTACATGTCCCTAGTAAAGTGCACTACATGTGCCCAGGGCCTGTAAATTAAATGCTACTAGTGGACCTGCAGCACTGATTACACCACCCACTCTTTAAACATGTCTCAGGACTGCCATTTCAAAGCCTTGTGTGCAGTTTTAAACTGCCATGTGAACCCAGCAAGTTAACCCCACATCCTCCTTTCTAATACATGGAAGTCACTTCTACTGAGGGCAATGGACAGCCCAAAGGGCAGGTTGCAGTGTATTTAAAATGTTGGACATGTATGTTTAAGTGTTACTTGTCCAGGTATTGAAAAACTCTTAAATTCATTTTTTACTACTGCAAGGCCTATCCCTCCCATAGGTTAACATTGGGACTGCCTTCTTACATTTTATCACATAACTTCCAGTTGGCACCAGATAGATATTTCAAGTTTGGTGTTTCTCAGCTCACAATTTAAAATCACAACTTATGGTAAAGTCAGACTTTAAGTTGCAAATCTGAAAATGCCACTTTTAGAAAGTTGGTATTTTCTTACTTTAACCATACTGTGCCTCTGCCTATCTCTGAATACACGTCTGGATGGGTGAGAGATGGACTCTTGTGCATTTCTTTTAGACAGCCACACACAAAGGGAGTGACTGATGGGCCATCCACATCCTGATGGGCAATTGACATATTTCTGAATCACCCTGAGCAGGCTGGAAGGGGAGAGCTGACACACCTGAATAGGCTGGTTCCTGAGCCCTCACAAAGGGCTGCTTAATCCTCTGTAGTGAGTCTGAAGGCAGGGAAAGAAGGTCAGGGACTTTGTGAACTTCAAAGGCCTCTCTTTGAACTCTCCCCAATTTCAAATGCACAACTTGGTATAAGTACTGGACCACCAAACACCAGCAAATCAGTAGACCCGGGGACATCTTGCCTACAAGGTCTGCTGTGCTGCTGAAGGGACTGTGATACTGCTGGAACTCTGCAGGTGTTTGCTGGACTCCTGTTTTGCTGTGCCTACCCTGGTGTCTGCTGCCCTTATTGCCTGGGAGTGAGAAGGACTGGACCTTTATAATTACATCCCCAGAACCAAAGTGACTCAAAGGGCTTGCTGGCGTTCCTCGTGTTCTGAAATCTCAGGGACATCATGTGTGTCCCTCAACTCTGCTACAGCTTCTAGACCCTGCAAGCTGTGAGTCCTAGCATGCCAAGTGGTGCCATTCCAGTAATGGGCCCTTGAAAGTGGTTCTGCTGCTGTTTTCTACAGAAATCCACCACATCTATTTGTGACTCTCACACATCGCTGCTGAGGACAATGACATCACAGCACCAACTGCGCAGCCTGGAACCAGTGCATCACCCTCAGCCCCAATGCATTGCTTTCACATCGCTGGCTATACGGCTCGACAACAATGCCGTCCATTCACTGCAAAGGGTTTGAGGTCACATCCCTGCTAGAAGATCAACAACAGCGCAGATCGCCAATGATTCAATCACTTACTGTGTAAATCAGAACCAACGTATCGCCTTGCATTGTCTCCTCTGCTCTTCGCTTCAGATCTTCCACATCAACACAACCCTCCATACAAAGTACTGTTTCAGTAGGACAAGGCTCCATCACGGTTAGCCTGAACTTTGGATTTAACCTGGTCTAGCGCAACTAGATAGCTGTGGTTGGTGTGTTAAGCTTTTAAGCACTACAATTGCAGATATTGGTCACAAATTCATATCTCAACTTTAAACTTATTGGATTTTTGATGTTTTAGTCTTGTTTGTTCATTCATTTAAGCTCTATTGTTCTAACCTGGTGTGCATTTTTCAATGTTTTACTGTTTTAAGTGTAGAAGAAATACTTTACACATTGAATCCTAAGATACGCAAGCCTGCTCTGTGCCAAATTACCAGAGGGTGAGCACAGGTTATTTTATAGCATGTCTCTGACTTACCCTGACTAGTATTGTGGTTTCTTCTTGGACAGGGTGCATACGTCTTCCAACCAGGAACCCAATTTCTAACATACATGAAATGCCTGTACCTTCTTTCACATTTTTGTATACAGAATGATTTGTGTATACAGTATCACAGTTTATGAAATCAGCCTTAATTCTGAGTTTGCAGTAAAGAAGGTGCTATTTATCACATTCATTGAATAATGATGCCCTGGGTATGTTATTTATTTGGTGTGATAAATAGCACCTTTTTAAACTCCTGGGCACTAACATGCAGATATTGGTGCATACTTCCCCAGGATCCTTGTGGTACGGAAAATACTGTGGGCTTTTTCTCTTTTAAATTCCAACAGATTTGTCATGCTGAAATGTAATGAGGGGTTAAATATTGAATGCACCTTATAATTACTGAGGTAAATCCCATCCAACCAAGAATTGTGATCACTGTGCAAACCAGGGCCTTATGCAGGGTTTGGAAAAGTATGACCTACTTGCATTGAATAACCAATTGAATACCTCAGTGTATTTCCTAATTAACTCTGCATCAATCAAAGGCCACAACATCTACACCAAAATTCATGTCTAAAGTATCTTTATTAAGTGTAAGGAGAATTGTGCGACGTTGGTTCCACCCCATATTGGGAATAAGTTTAAGTAGTTTTTCTGTGCTAATGTGACAATGTGCCAGGAGAAAGAGCTATTAGACCCATTTTAGCAGTGGTGGATCACTTCTTTTGATGTTTAAACAACATTTAACGTAAAGGTTAAGCCTTGGGAAAATCCAGTAGTTTAAGTGATGGGATTAAGAGGTTGAATTATTCATGACAAAGTTGTTATATAGGAAAGCAACAAACATATTTAATCTAATTGAAGAATGTTCTAAACACCTAAAGGAACAAAAGGGCAACAATTAGTAGTGATAAATTCCTCCTCCTTTGACTTGCTTTTTTGAAATTCAGCCATTTAATAGGTTGATGTTGCTGTCTGAGACTGTAATTGTCAGCTCCCTCACACTGTGCGAGCAAATTTGAAGTATGCCCTTCCACTGAAGCCACTCTTTTAAACAGAAGCTTTCCATAAGGTAATGTTTCTGGACAAGATTGAAGTAGGGATATTAGAAAAAATGGAGGATGTGCCATATTTGACATTCAGTCCACACAAGAGATGCTTGGGAATTGATTTATTTTTGTTTAAATTGAGCATTGAATTTTAGGTTAGATCTAAGGTACAACAAAAAGCCAATGGTCATCCCAGTGTTTTTAAAAATTGGGCAGAGATACTGCTGATGTCAGACTTTTACAGGAGTGGACATCTGCTTTAATAGCTAATGGACATTTTCAGATTTAGTAATGTACTAAGGGTTATTTTAACCTATCGGGTGCCCTGGGTGTGGTGGTTACGTCTGCTGCCATGGTGCTCAGGTGCCAGGCATGTAACCACCTCGTCCAGAAATGGGCCTCCAGGGGAAGCGCAAAGCACTCCCAAGGGCCTAGCACCCCCTCCCATGGGCAGGGATGGAAGGGGAATCTCTTCCCCTTCCACCACCCCCCCCAACCCCTTGCCTAGTGACATCTGATGATGTCAGAGTGCAATCGACAGGCTGGGGGCAGGAGAGGCATCAAAGAAAAGGAAAGGCCATTCCTTTCATTTGGTGTCTCTCTGAGCATTTCAGCAGCCCGATCATGAAGCGATCAGGCTGCAGAAATGCCCACTAGACACCAGGGAGTTTGTATTTTTTGTATTTACATATAAGGGGAGCAACCCCTTGGGCAAGGTTTACTCCCCAGGGGAGCAATTTATTTAAAAGTCATTTCTGTCCCCCTTGGGGCAGATTGACCTATTTTTATTAGGCCAATCTGACCCGAAGGGGGGCAGAAACCACTAGACACCAGGGATTTTTTTTTTTTTTACAGATGGGGAGCAACTCCTTAGCCAAGGGTTGCTCCCTTGAGGAGCAATTTAATTTTAGGCCATTTCTGCCCCTCTTGCGGAAAGATCGGCCTATTTTTATTAGGCCCATCTGCCCCCAAATGGAGGCAGAATCCACTAGGCACCTGGAATTTTTACTTTGCACCAATTTCACTTAAGGGGAGTGACCCCTTAGGCAAGGGTCGTTCCCTTGTGGGGCAAATTTCATTTAGGCCATTTCTGTCCCCCTTGGGGGCAGATCGGCCTAATTTTGTAAGGCCCATCTGCCCCCAAGGAGGGCAGAAAGCCCACCAGAGACCAGGGAATTGTTTCTCAAAAAAAGAGGGCAGGTTATGGCATACCCCCAATCCAAATAAATGGGGACAAAGTTGGTCTGCCCACTGGTGGGCAGATGTGGCAATTACCCCCGATCCACTCCCGGGGGGGGGGGGGGACAGAAAGCCTATTAGATGCCAGGGAATAAAAAAAAAAAATTGTGGGGTGATGGCTACCAACCAGTATGGGCATGGTTATGCCTCCACCCCAACTGAAGGGGGTGACAGTCTTTCAGCTCTCCCCCTGTACACTAAGCAAGTAAGAGGATATTTGATTATTTTCGGTTTTGGTTTTACATTTGAGAAATGAGAGCTTGTATAACTGTCAAAATTTTCCCACTCTGAATAGTGATGGACTTTGGGACGCTGCATGTAAAAAATCTACAAGACCTAGACACATCTGAAAACTAAACATCTGGGTAAGTCCAGGGTGGTGTGCTTCACATGCACCCGGCACCATTTTCTTACAACTTTGCTGTAAATCACACATTTTCCCCACATTTCATTGATGGAACCTACCAGAATCTGCAGGAATCCACAAAGTCCCTACCACCCAGCATTGTCGCATCTACACGGATACAAATTCTGTCCCACTTGTCAGCCTAAAAACGTTTTTTTCAAACTTGCCTTTTGGACCCGCTTTGGTTTCCCCTCAATTTTGACATGTTTTTGCCTCTTCCCTTTCCAAAAAACAGGCCAAATTTCAATGTAAAAATGTGATGGGTCCATGTTACATTTCCTCTTGCGGGCATTAGGCCTACCCACACATGTGAAGTATCGTTTTTAACGGGAGACTTAGGGAAACAGAGAATAGCAGAGGAAGTGTTATTGCCCCTTGTCTTTCTCTACATTTTTTTCTTTCCAAAATGTAGACAGTGTGTAAAAAAGATGTCTATTTGAGAAATGCCCTGTCATTCACATGCTAGTATTGGTGCCCTGGAATTCAGAGATGTGCAACGGACCACTGCTTATCAACACCTTATCTTGTGCCCATTTTGGAAATACAAAGGCTTCCTTGATACCTATTTTTCACTGTTTATATTTCAGCAAATGAATTGCTGTATACCTGTAATACAATGTAAACCCATTGCAAAGTGCAGTTTTTTTATTGGCTCAGTGTACTTAATATTCTTGACGAACCTACAAGCCCTATATATCCCAGCAACCAGAAGAGTCCAGCAGAAGTAATGGTATATTACTTTTGAAAATCTGACATCGCAGGAAAACGTTACAGAGTAAAACATGGAGAAAAATGGCTGTTTTGTTCACCTCAATTTCAATATTTTTTTATTTCAGCTGTTATTTTCTGTAGGAACACCTTGTAGGATCTACACAACTGACCCCTTGCTGAATCTAGAATTATGTCTACTTTTCAGAAATGTTTAGCTTTCTGGGATTCAGCATTGGTTTTACACCCATTTCTGTCACTAACTGGAAGGAGGCTAAAAACACAAAAAATAGTGAAACTGGGGTATGTCCCAGTAAAATGCCAACATTGTGTTGAAAAATGAGGTTTTCTGATTCAAGTCTGCCTGTTCCTGAAACCTGGGTAGATGGTGATTTTAGCACGTTGATGCCATTTTCATAGAAAAAAACTGCAAGCTTTCTTCTGCAGCCCTTTCCCCCCATTTAAAAAAACAAAACAACATTTTTGCTGTTCTTTGGCTAATTTCTTGTTGTCCTCCGGGGACACCCACAAACTCTGGGTGCCTCTAGAATCCCAAGGTTGTTGGAAAAAAAGGACGTAAATTTGTCGTGGGTAGCTTATGTGGACAAAAAGCTATGAGGGTCTAAGCGTGAACTTCCCAAATAGCCAAAAAAAGGCCTGGCATTTGAGGGGGAAAAGGCCTGGCAGCAAATGGGTTGATTCACTTACAAGTATATTTCAGTGGGAAATTTTGCAGATTTTTAGAATAACAGTTATGAGAAAAACAAATGTATCTGCTTTTTTGAAAAATGGTTGCCTAACAAAAGAGCAGATGAACAAATTATTATACATATAATTGGCCACTGTTGTGAAATATGTTTGTATCATGAATTTTAAATGACTTTACCGAATTAGGCCTTAATATCTTCTATTTAAAATTTTACTCAAATTTTTACACCTATGGGCTTCATGTAAAAAGCTTTTTATTGGTTGCAAACTCTCTAATTCACTAAATATGGGGCTTTATAACCAGTAAAAAAAGGCTTTCCCTATTGTATTAAGCCCATTTAGATATCTAGGTAACGTGTTTTCCAAATCGCTGAATGGGTTTAGAAATGTTTTTTGAATCATTGTTTGGAATAGGAATGTTGGCTGTTCCTTCCAAGTAGTGTTTCTGGCCCTGCTGTGTCAATGGTTTACAGCCATAATTCTGATTGCAAACCATTGACCAGTTACTGACTCCCAATTTAGGTCAGTAACTAGTTTTTAAAGAGGATGCGTCCTCTTTGGACACCTATTTCTTTGTAAATCAGGGTAGCAGCTTCAGGGGGACTGGGCCTGGGGACCACTGCCATTATTCACTTGCGCTTTTCAAAACAGAACAGAAAATATATATATTTTTTTTGCAGCCCCCGAGTGTTGCACTGCCATGTTGGCAACTCATTCTCCACAGGGGCTTGTGAAGCATAGCTACAAAATAGCAATCCAGCACTAATGTGATTCCAGAGCCAGCTGTATCTGCAGATGTGCTATACAGCAAATATTGACACCTTTCCAGCATGATACATCAGAGGCGGCTCCTCTGCTAAGGCAGAGGAACTTCGCCCCACTGCTTAATGCAGTGGATGAAAGAGAAAAATAAAATGCTAATAACATAAGGATATTATCATTTTATTTTTTACTCTGGAGCAGGGTTAGGGCGGGGCAGGGCTGGATGAGGGCTCTGTGCACATAAATGCGCATGACGCTTTGACCAGCTGTGTTGGGCCGGCCAAACTGTCATGCTCACATTGTATTTCTCCACCCGTTTGTATTGAGCAGCTGGGAGGAAAAAGTGCACACGGCCCTACTCCCTGTCTGAGCGCTGAAGCAGAGCTCTCAGACCAATCACGACGCTGCTGCCATGCAGGTGACAGCAGCATCCTGATTGTAGGGGAGTCTGGAAGCCTGTGTACTTCCGGGAGTCCGAGGAGAAAGGAGAGACTGAACCATCTGTCTCAACATAAGGGTAAGTTTCTTTTATTTTATTCCCACCACACCTGCTGACAAGTGTATGCCAATGTGTTACATGGGCTGCTCTGAGGAACTGACTCTTCAATGGAGTAGGAGACAAATAGCGATGAAATTCTCAGCACCAAAAACTAGAGCAGATTGTCACATTCATTAAAAGGAAGAATACAAACTGGTAGCTACAATGAACACCAAAGTGTTACAGTGACAGTATTTTCCAACATGAGAAAGGGGAAACAATTGTCCAAAACATCGACTTTTTATAAGATGGACTAGTATTAGTAGTAAAGTACTTTGCTTAAATTCAGTATGTTTTCACTGGCTTAGAAATCTTAAATAATACGTTAATCATGTATAATACATGCATGGCCCAAGTTTTATTTTTTCTTCGGGTACAATAGTTTTGTGTTTCCCATTATAATAAAACCAGAAACATTAATCTGTGATGGAAATTATTTATGTTCCTAACATGAACAAATAAAAATAAATTGCTCTGGGCCAGCCGCTGCCTGTATTTGATGCAAGTTGTGCTTAATCAATGTTAGTGCGCCAGCCTAAATACTGACACAAATGCACACAGATCAACAAATTCACATACAGCAATCTTCAGGCACTGTGTCCTACTCAGATCAGATTACATTTTATAATGGTGGTAATAGGCACTATATAGTTTTACAAATAGTATTCAGGTAATAGCGTTGAAATATCAAAATTAATCAATACTTTCTAAAAGAAAGAATATTTTCTCAAAATAAAACGTATGATGTTTTTCTCCCACTTCTCTGAAGCCACAATTTGTTGGGTCATCTTGTTCCGGTCTGCATTTTCCTCAGCATTTGTTGGCCCACATGAACTCAGACCCATAAAGCTGTAAGACAACATTTAGAGACAAAAATGGCTCCATACAAGCCTGTCAGTGAGGTGTCCACAAAAGGATACTTGGCATGGATAAATAGCTTTATAAATGTCTAACTGTATGCAGCTTCTGCCCACAATCACACAGTATATTTCACGTAAGGAGTTGGGAGTAGGCGAGTTAAGGCATTATTTCCCTTGGGAGTTTGGGAGTAGCCACAAACTTGTAAGTTTATGGACAATCATAAACTCCTATCTGACCCTCTCTCACTCGGTAAATGGCCAGAGATTCACCCACTGCAAGGGCTGGAATAAACCCAAACTTAGGGCCTCTTTACGAGCGTGGTGGTCCATGGAGCACCATGGTGGCGTTCACAGTCTGACCGCCGTAATATGAATCATGCGGGCAAAGACCTCTGCAGTCTCACGGTCACGAGGCAGAACAAACAGGCCATCAGTTTTTTGTGTATCTGTTGGGTTGGTGTCTGCAGGTATGCTGGGTGTGTCACTGACTGTTGTGGTGGTGCCTGTGGGTAAACTTGAGGTTGTGTGTTATGGTGGTGGAGGTCTGTGTTTCTGGGGAAGTGACTAATGTTCTGGCTGTGGGTTTCTGATGTTTGCTTGCATGCTAGTGTGTTTTATGGTGCTTGCATCTGTTTGTGCTGTTCTTGTGTGCGGAGGAGGGTGTGAGTAGATCAGTCTGTGTGCTTTGGGTAGGTAGGGGAATATGGGATTTGGATTGGGAAGAGGGAAATTGAGGTGGAGGGGGGAATGGAAGGTGGGTGTGATTGGCTGCTGTCTGTTTGGAGGCCAGAGCCTGAAAGGATCTTTGTAGGACAGACATTGCAGCATGAATGCCTTCCAGGAATGCATTAGTCTGCTGGTGTTGCAATACCAGTCCCTGGAAGGCATTCACAATGACTGTCTGACCCACAGAGATGCTTCTCAGGAGGTCAATAGCCTCCTCTCAGAGGGCTGCAGGGGTAACAGGGGCTGGGGCAGAGGTCCCTGCAGCAAAGGAGACACCCACCCTCTTGGGTGAGTGGGCTCAGCCAACTGGGTGGGGAGCAACAGGGAAGGCGGTGATAGAAAGGGTGTGACGTACAAAGATTGTACAGGGATATTCCCCAATGGGTCCACCACTAGGGAGTAAACACTGCAGGAAGGTTCCCAGGATGGTGATGATGTTCCAGTGTCCCCAACAGCACTCCCCTCGCTCTCCGGACAACTGGGTCCCTCTATGTCCATGGTTCCCTACCCGAGTTCCTGTGGCTAGATGCTTCCCTACTCAGCTGTGCCCTGTCTCCTTTGCTTGCCAGTGCTGATACTGCAAATACAAAGAGAAATAGGGTCATCACATGTCCATGATCACACTTGTACAACAGTTGTAATCAGCAAACATTACCCTGATGTCAAGTAGGCCCCAGGAACAAACTCCACCTAAGTAGCCTATACATGTGTCATACCATATTCATGCATGCCATCTGAACTGTCAACAGTTGCCGACTGGAAAAGCAGGATCTCAGACAACAACAGTTGCATGTCTGAAGTTGTGCAAGTAACTATTGAACTAGTGGGAGACCTCATTACCCTCAAAGCTTCACCTCATGGATCAAACCTCAGTTACAAATAGTAGGTCAATGACAACTGCATTACCACAGATCCCAAACAAAGTTATGTAAGCATCTATTTGTCACATGCATAATGACCCAACAATAAGGAATGATGATCCAAAATCCTGCCATGTTGCTGACAAAAGAACAATAGCATGGGGAAGGTGACATGGAAATACAGTCACACTGGAAGCAGTTCCACAATGCACACTTCACCAAGTGATATTTGCCTCCATTGAGTCATGGAGGTAGTAACAATGTTGCTCAGATAGGCCACACATTTGGCATGGAAATGGACACTACAGACATCATGGGCAACTTGTCAGGGAGAGATGTACCAAAAATCCACAGCACAAAGAATCAGCAAGCCACAGGGTAATCACCACTAATGTCTTATACCCCTTATAATGACATACTCTGAGTATGTCAGTAGATGTCATTAGTCCCTTGGATGTTGCAGAGGCCCAGAGGTTTGCAAGTACTTGTTGAAGGCCCTCAACAAGTTACCCATTTGGAAGCTATTTCAATGTCTTCATTATGGTTATGCAGACTCAGATGTCTTGTACCCAACCACATGTGATTTCAACATAACTGCAAGTCACTCCACGGTGCATGCCAACAGTTAGTTTACAAGCCTTACTCATTTCATATGTGCACTTTGCTACATGCTGCCACATCAATGGCACAGAGATGCACATAGAGACTCAAAACTCTAGGCCTACCTGTCCTGTCCCTCATTGCTACTGCTGTTGTGCATGCTAAATGAAATGCTAAGATGCCTGAGGGAATGTGTCAGCCAATAAACAATGGTGACACACTCCTGTATTTGGCACAACATGAAATGAACCCCCATTGTAAATGCCTCATTTCACACACAGGTTGCCTTTCGCATATGTGAGAAAATACAGACATCATCCCAACAACACAGGTAGACCATGCACGAAGCAGCAGCTGACAAACATTTCATTAATGAGAAAGGGACACATGCTGACAAGCAGGGAAAGGAATGTTGGCAACAGTGATGACACATAAATCATGTCAATGGATGTACCCCACTTACCAAGGAACATTATTGATCTGTAGCTGCACCCAAAGTACAATGTATTTTCTGTCACGTGTGATCGCTATCTTCACATTACAGACAGCAATGAGGCAACGGCACCCGTCATAAATTGAAGACACCTAGCCTCTGAGTGGCACATGCCAATGAACTAATTTACCCAGACACATGGCTGAGGACAGTGATCCATCATTTTGTTATCTTGGGCCTATAACAGTGAGGAGCAGTGGTCCGCTGCACAGAATTTTCACATACTACAGCAACATACAGTACTTGATTGATCACTGTAAACAGCTGTATGTCATTCCTGGAGAGCAGGTGCTTGCGGATTGTTCACAATTGTGTCCTTTGTCTCTGGGCCAATGGGCAAGGCACATCAGTCTGCAGCACATGACATGTCTACACAATCGCCTCATCTACGGTGTGAGACATGGCTCATCCCTGATTGTCAGTGAGAGCTGTTAGAATCTAAAATATTCACTTGGCAATGTGATAGGCAGGAATATGCCCTGTTCACACCCCCTTGTGTCTGATATGCTGTCCTCAAATGCCCATCAAGGTCTGGGTAGGCCACCTCCAGAATGCAGGCCATTAGGGGGGTCATGGTCCAACAGGCACCCCACCCACATTAGGATGACAGCCCCAGATGGACCTCTGCGATTTTCTGGGCCCACTGTCTCAGTTCCTCCCACCTTTTCCTGCAGTGGGCCCTCTCCCGCCTGTAGACCCCCAGGGTCTGGACTTTCTTGGTGAAGGCTCTCCATAGTGCCCTCTGTTGATAGGCCTTGACCTGTATGGATGCAAAAGACAAATCAAGAGCTTATAAAGTAGCATCACAAATGGTTGAGTCACATACATGTCAGTAACATCAAGTTAGGACTTTTCTATTTGTCAATACTCCCTAAGTGTGAAACACACAAGGCAATAAATACAGGGACATGACTACAGACATATATATTTCCATCTGCAGACTAATCCACTACCCTGCTCATGGCCTACAATGACTAAGCAAACTTAGTAGCATCAGGTAGCCCATGCTCTAGCAAGCTGTACTGTGATGTGAGTTGCTATGAAACACTAGATACCTGTGTGGATTCTAAAGGGTAAACTCCTTAGGCATAAATGGACCAACACATTCACACTCTGTGAGAATGACTCACTGCATATAGTCCCTACAGGCAACTGCCAGAGTACAAACACCAACATTACACATTAGTAACAATGAAGGGGCTGGCATGGAGAGTACAGAAGGTTTCTTCCTTTTCCATGTGTGAACATGTGGCCTACCAAATGCTGACCCATGCCACTTCAGGTGGTAGGGTTCTGTGCTATGGACCTGTACCACAGAACACTAATTTGGACATATGTATCCATTGTACAGAGATGGCATCCAACAAACAATTGCATGAATTGCACAGTTCTATGTGACCATGCTATTGAGTCACGTATCATGGCCTTCCAGGAATCAACACGCTGTCTGCACTGTGGGATTGCCAGCTTTGCAATATGCCTGTACTGGACGAATATGGCCTGGTAAAAGGTGACAACAGAGCTGTGGAAGTTAGGGACGTATCATGAGTCTAAGACACACATTGACAAGGATGCTGAATGCACATATGAACTAGGTTAATGAGAATCTCTGTATCCATTCCTAGTTTAGTGCAAGGAATGAGGCATTAAGGGCAGGTGTTGCCACTAGAGTCTCATACTGGCCACTTGACAGAATATGCCAGTGTACAGGAAGTGAGCACAGTGGCACAATTGCATAGCCACGGTGACTCTACCACAGCATAGACTTGTCACGACCCACTCATAGTCTATGTCTGTGGCCCACGGGAAGTGTGGCAAAGTTCTTGTTCTTGTAAGTTCTGCTGTGGCCCAAATAGGGGCAACCCTTTCTGGTAGCCACGGTGCTGCTGACAGAGGGAACGCCAAAGGCAGTCCGTGCCCTCCAGAAGGAGTCCCAGAGGGAAAAAAAACCAAAAGGGGAAAAAACCTCAACAAAAGGAACTCCTGAATCAAAAACAAAGGCAAGAGAAAATCAGAAGAAAAAGGAAAAAATGACCAGGAAAAAGCTGGAAGAAACTCAGAGTATCAATATCTGATGTAGAGGAACAGGAGCGAAGACCACCACCAACAGGAAGTGTTGCAGCACAAAGAAAAAAGGAAAGCACACACCTTATATACCCCAAAAACAGGAAGTGACCGACAGGAAGTAAAAAGTCACCATATTGAATTGGGATCAAGTCTTAGAATTCTATAGAAAAAACAACATAGTGAATAGGGACCCAGTGCATGCAGGGAAAAAGAAGGCATGCTGGGAAAGAGAAGGAAACATGGGTAGAAAAGGAAAGTATAAGTGCAGGAGAAAACAAGGGTGACAGAAAAGAAGGAAAAGAATATAAAAGGTGAGTGCGGATGCAGGGTCTAACAGGGAAGCACCACGCCAATGTAAAAATGAGGTCCCATGCCCAATTTGGGGCCTCGACAAAGATAAGAAAGGCTCTGGCGCGGCGCGTACATTCGGCTCGCGCAGCGGCACGCTGCACGACAAGACTTGGTCCCATACTGGGAAATACATGTGACAGGCCCTAGTCTCTACAGGATGAGCTGACCTATATAACACTCAATTCCCATAACTTCCATGCATGACAGTATATCATGTAGCCAACAGAAATTTGGCATGTGGTGTGTGTTAACGTGAATGGCAGAGTGACTCATGATATGCCTTCCACACAACAGTTTAGCAAGGGTGGATGTGGTTTGAAAGATCTGTGGCACTATACACATTGTTCTCATGATCCTCAACTGACTCACACATCATGAATACACAGTTCATGCTGTCATGAAAATACATGTTGTCTGACATTTACAACAATCATGAGAAAAGATCTGTCAGTGGATGGCAGTAATGTCTCCATACCCAGTTATGTGCATCCAGCACAAAGAGGATCTAGTACCCCAAAAAACTCACACAACACAATGTGACTGAACTTAACACATGGCACTTGCCACCAATACCTGCACATTACCCATCCCATTGATGCCACACAGACTGCAAAAACAGGCACATGAATAGCCTAACTGGCTCATATGGGTACATTGTAGCCAGTGAGGAGGAAAATGATGGTAACGTACATATATATATATGTGCACATGAGGTACTTACCTGCTCCTCTGGTGAGCCATAGAACTGTTCATACAAGGATAGGACCTCATTAACCTGCCTCTCCAGCTCCTCTGGAGAGAAGGGAGGGACCATATCACCTGAGGAGGTGGCATGATTGCTTTCAGAGGTAGCACACAATAGCTCAGGTCATGGCAGTGTTGATGCCAGCAGTGTCAGGAGTCAACTGAATGAATCTGCAGAGCATGGTGGTCATGTCCACCACGTAAGCAATCGTCATCGCCAGCGGACACAGCCATGGGCCCGCTACAGCCACTGGGAACAATGTCAGTCTATGGCTGTGTCTGCCGCAGTTGCAACCACATACTGCCATGACTGCTTATGCTGGTGGTCATGGGCGGTTCCTAATGTCCAGTGGAGTATAATTGTGTTGCACATCTTTGAGTTTGGTACATGTGCATGTTGTGACCACATGTGTGGAAAACCATGGTGGGCACATGTTTCCCTTGTGTTATTTGCAGCTGTGATATGTACTGGTTGCCATGTCTATCCATTAAGAAATGCCTTGTCACATGATATCATTGACATGCATCATGTATTTTGCTGTGGACACTCTAACCAATTTTAATAATCATGACTTGTCATACATAGGTACTCAGGAAGGGGGGATGCAAGAACATGCTGCCTACTGTCCACTGCCAGAATTCAGACCATGGAAGAACGACACATCACACTGCTTTACCGTCTGCATAGGCAAACATTAGTGGACTTATGTCATCAGTAGGAGCCAGATCTGATGCCAGCTATTAATTATCCAAACAGCAACCCCCTGTACAAGTCATGTCAGTACTGCACTTCCTAGCCACAGAGTCCCTCCAACATACAGTGGCCCTAGCTGCTGGTATGCCCCAACCTATTTTCAGTTTGGTGTTGAAAGATGTCCTCCCAGCAACGTTGAAACACGTGGACAGCTATATCCTGTTTCCCCGATGTGAGGATTTAGCTCATTTGAAGGCTGACTTTTATGTTTTTGCACGCATCCCATATGTGGTGGGGGCCATTGATAGCACACATGTTGGCTTGGTCCCACAGCAGGCCAATGAACAAGTAAACCACAACAGAAAGAACTTCCATTCCATCATCATGCAAGTTGACTGTTTGACGGATCTCTACATTTCACATGTGTGTGCCTGTTATCCTTGTTCAACCCATGATTCCTTCATAATGCAGAACAGCACAATACCACATCTGTGTCCAGAGAGGTCCTGGCTGGTTGGTTATCACATCTGTCCTGTTTGCGTGTGTGCAATGTCTGGTGCTACAATCACGAGGTGAGTGACTCATTGCTGTACATATTTCCCATTCCTTAACGGGAGACTCCACACCTCCAAACTGTCCTTGGTTGTTGATGCCAATAAGAAATCCAACTATACCAGGGGAAGTCTGCTTTAATGAGGCCCATGGAAGAACAAAGCAGGTAGTGGAGCAGGCTTTTGGACTCCTAAAGGCCAGATTTAAGTGTATTGACCGTGCTGGTGGAGCCCTCTTCTACTCACTTGGGAAAGTGTGTCAAATCACTGTGGCATGCTGCATGCTCCACAACATCGCCCTGCGGAGTAATATCTCCTATATCCCAGATAAGGAAGAGCCTGGAGTGCCACCGGGTGAGAATCCTAAAATGCCAAGTGAGCATGACAGTGGTGAAGAGGAAGGAGCTAGTTTGCGGGAAGATCTCATTAAGAGCTACATTTCATGAGTGCAAGTATGTTATGTGATGTCATAACTGTACAATGAACTGTAGTTGTGAGAATGTGTGGATTGCAGTGTTTCACCAACAACTAGGGAGCTGATACTCTACAATGTTCAGCAAAAGGCTGCTTGATAAAATAGGTTTTGGTACATGCCCACCTTGATGATGTTGCTTTGTTTGTGTCATTTTCACTGCAATGTAATGATATTTCCAGTAGCTTGCTTTGGAATCTGTGTAATATGTATATTTACACGCCTCTACTCCTTGTTTTGTCTTTGTACTAGTACCTTTGCCATGACATCCTCATTTGGGCATTTCAGAGTTGTGACATTAGCAGGTATCTGATGCTGTTCTGACATGCAAAGTGGACACAGATTGCTCCACGTAATGTAGGTCACAGATTTGGAATGTATAAGACCTGTGCAAAAGCAGGCTGCACAGTGTTTCAGTGGAAAGTCTGAAGTGCACATTGGACTTGTTTTGTGTGCTGTGTTGGGCGGATTGCATCATGTGTGTCATATGGGCATCAATTGCAAGCACATCATTCACCCTTCACATTGACTAAACACTGTTCTTGTATGACCTGTATGTAGCTGTAGGTGTGTTTCATCATTGCAGGTCACAGTTTCTGTGCAACAACACTGACTTATGTGTGTGTCAAACCACCAGATTCATGGTCATTGGATCATGATGGTCCTGTGATCAAGGACTGTTGTACTGCCCCATGTCTATATCTTTGATTATGAGATGTTTGATTACTTTGGTGTCGTATGTGAAAAGGCTCAAGAAAACACAGTGTTTGTGTTTGGAGTTACAGAAGACTGTGCCTCCCGGCCTTAGCAGTCAAGTCAGTCCCTGTACTACACACTATACAACTGTTATACCCCCAGGTGAGTGCACGTTGTGTACCAGCTCAAGTTGGTGACATCAACCACTGTAATGTTTGGCTATGCTACAGGACAATGCCTGACAAATCCCTTCTTTCTGTGGTCTGGGGGCTGTACCCTAGAATATGTACTTTGACTCAGCATGAGTCACATATTCTTATGTTACAAAGGTCCAGACATATGAACAGCATATGTGCTGTACATTTGAATAAAATGTTTGGTGTGACCAGACACTTGTGTATATGTGTTTGTGTGTAATAGTTGTAATCCTGATCAGGACACTGAGTACCTATAATATATCCTTCCTTGCACAAGTAAGCTATCTCTTCATCATATGGTTCACATGGTCTTACATCTCTACACAGCAAAATGGTGAAATTAAGCAAGCAGATAATGAGTTTGTGATGTAAGAATGTATTGCAGTGCTGATGCAGTAAATAAAATATTGACAGAAAGAAGAAAAATAATAAAGTGAAGTTGTCAGTCATGGTGAATGAAATCATTGGAGTAGATGCCTTTGGAAGTGGTGGGTAGTTCAGGAGCAGTTCACAAAGTGAATGTGTGGCATACAAAGGGATTAGTGTAGGAAGAGGTTACTTGCTGGCAGTGGTGGGCGTTTTGTCATCTGCACCTCCTGGATTCTTTGCAGGATGTCCCCACTTGCTTGTTGGGAGGAGATCTGCTGCTAAGGAAGCAGGGGTGTCTGGGACTAATGCCTCTGGCAGGAGCTCCCTTCCAGTGGCTGACACTGATGGACAAGGACCTGATGTTGATGTGCCAAAGGAAGGGGTAGAGTGGTGTGTAGAGCCCTGCTCAGGGTAGTGTTAATGTTCCTCATCAACCCTGTTAAGGAGGCCCTGCAGGTATTGTGACCCTCCCACTGTTCACACATTTCTCTGTGCAGGACCCTCTGTAGCTGCTTTAATTCCTGGAGTTTGGTTCCTACCTTGCCCATCATGCCTTGGGACTCCTGATAGACTGTAAAGACTTAGCTGATGGTGTCTTGGCCAACAGCAACCCCACTGAACTCAATCTGCTGCCCCACAGCATCCCTCCCACGCAGCCTACCCCCACTGTCCCATGCCCTTGCCACAGGGTCTCCTCTCCCACTGGTTCCTGGATCATCATCATTGGAAGTATTGTGCTGCAAATCAGGCTCCAAGACTGGGGGACATAAATTGTTAGACACTGTGCTTGCAACACAGGTTGAGGGGTGAATAATTGCCTGTGCTGTAGAGGCTTCTGGGCTGGGAGGTGTTGATGTGGGCACAGTGAGACTCACCGACCAGGTTGCCCAGGCTGACTAGATTTCCCAGATCGGCCAGAACCATGCTCCATGTCCAGACATTCAGGAGTGTCTTATTCACTGAGGACTATATCCAGAGTGGTAGTGGCAGTCTCTTATGTGGCCTCCATATGGCCAGTAAAAGCTCAACCTGCTGATGTGAACCTGCTTATGTGAAAGATACAATGTTACTGGTTGTATTGTGACTTCTACCTCCAACAATTTAGTGTTACATAAAGCATAGACCTTGTACAAAGTTATTTTGCAGTTAGTCTTATTGTGATAAGTACTCATGGTATTGGGTGTATTGACATGACATTTGTGAGGCATGCCAATTCCATCTGAGTCAAGCAGCTGCTAAAATGTGCAGATAGTCCTTCGGAGAATGGCCTGAGAATGCCATCTTGCCACCAGTGTAGGCAAAACAGTGACTAGGCAAGATGTGGTTTTAACCATTATATGGCCTAGTTAATTTGTATGCAGACAAACCCAGGAGTTTGTTGTATATGTGACTGGAGTCATCATGTGCCTAGTGCAGTGGGAATGTGTCTGTTGCCAATACCATTTTGGTGGTGCATTTTGAGGCCTTTGTGATCATTGTTTTACACACTGTGTAAGCTGTCCTTTCTGTTCTCATTAGTTGTACCTTGGGTTAGCAGGTCAAGATGGAGCAAGGTGGCCAGACACATCTCAGAGGTGAGCATGATCTGTATATTCGTCCCTCCAAGGTGAGTAAACTTCAATTGTGAGTTCACGGGTATTAGACCAATAGTCTGGCCTTTGAAATTAGAGAAAGAGTGCCTCCTGGGAGTTGCAGTCATGTCTCTCTCTGTACTACACACACTTGACAAATGTTATCCTCCCAGGTGAATAAACTTCAATTGAGAGTTCATAAATAGATACATTTGGTCAAGTGAACATTGTTTTTGTAGTAGGAGGTAGAGACACAAGACCTGCTGGGCATAGCATCCCAGCCACTCCCTCTACTTCCCACCACCATACAAATGTTATCCTCCCGGATGAGTGAACTTCATTTGAAAGTTAAGACACAGGGGTATTTGGGCATGTGAATACTGGGCTTGTGTTTAGATTTGAAAAGACAGAGCCTCCTGGCCTTAGCAGTCATGTGGCTCCCTTTACTTCGGACACCTTATAAATGTCATCCCTGAAGATGAGTACACTTCATTTGTGAGTTTTGAAAGAAGGGTATTTGGAGAACTGAACACTGTGCTAGTGTTTGGAGTTACTAAACCTGTGCTTACTCGGGTTATCCATTATGTGACTCCCTGTACTGCACACTCTATACAAATATCGTCCTCCCAGGTGAGTACACTTCCATAGAGAGTTAAGACACAGCGGTCTTTGGAGAAGAGAACACTGTGCGGGTGTTTGGAGTTACAGAAACAGGGCCTCCTGGGACTTGCAGTCAGGTCACTCTCACTACTCCCCAATATTTGAAAAATTGTATCCTCCCAGGTGAGTACACTTCAGTAGAGAGTTAAGACCGAGGTCTTTGGAGAAGAGTACAATATGTTGGTATTTGGAGTACCGGAAACATGGCCTGCTGGTAGTTGCAACATGATACTCTCACTTCTCCCTAATACTTAACAAATGGTATCCCCCAGGTGAGTAAAATAAATTTTGAAATGAGTTGCCGAAAAGGGGTCTTTGGAGAAGATAACACAGTGCTGATGTTTGAAGTTACAGAAGACAGTACCTGCTGGCCTTAGCGGACATGTCATTCCCTGGACTACATACTATACAAATGTTATCCCCCCAGGTGAGTACACGTCATCTGTGAGTTACCAAACAGGAGTCTTTGGAGAAGAGGACCCTGGGCTGGTGGTTAGAGTGACAGTAACAGAGCCTCCTGGGACTTGCATTCAAGTAACTCCCTGTGCTATACCTACTATACAAAATATATCCTCCTAGCGGAGAAAACATATGCTGAAGGTTGCCAAACAGGGGTCTATCGATGAATGAAGACTGGTGTTTGGCATTGCTGAAACAGTGCCTCCTGTGAGTTGCAGTCAGGTTATTCTATCTAGATCACACACTTGACCAATTTTTCACCCAAGGTGACAATACTTCATTTGTGAGTTGACAAACAGGAGTATGTGGGCAAGTGACAAACGTGCTGGTTTTTGAAGTTAAGGAAACAGGACCTTCTGGGAGTTGGAGTCATGTTAGTCCCTGTACTACACACACAATACATATGGAGTCCTCCCAGGTGAGTACATTTCAATTGAGAGTTAAGACACAGGGGTCCTTGGACAAGATTAAACTGTTCTGGCGTTTGGAGTTACAAACACGGGGCATCCTCGGAGTTGCAGTCATGTAACTCCCTTTACTACACACTACACAAATGTTGTACTCCCAGGTGAGTCCACTTCAATTGAGAGTTACCAAACAATGATATTTGGACAAGGGAACAATAGGCTGGTGGTTGGTTTTAAAGCTACAAGGCCTTCCTGGCCTTAGTAGCCATGTCACTCTCTCTACGTCCTACATTTGACAAATAGTATCCTGCCAGTTGAGTAAACTTACATTGAGAGTTGCCAGACAATGATGACCACTGTTCTGGTGTTTGGAGTTGCTGAAACAGTGGAAACAGTACCTTCTGTGAACTGCAGTCACAGTGTTCTACCCAACGTTCTACCCCAGTACACTTAAATTGAGAGTTTACTGACAGATGTATTGCACCATGTGAACACTGTGCAAGTAACTGGAATTGAACGACTAGTGGCTGCTGGGAGTTGTAGTCATCTCAATGTCTGTACTACACACACTTGACAAATGTTACCTCCCCAGGTGTGCTCCCTTGAATTGGTAGGTACCAAACAGGGGTATTTGGAGAAATTACCACTTGTCTGGTGTTTGGAGTTGTAGAACAGTGCCTGCTGGGAGATGTAGTCATGCCAGTCCCTGTACTACACACACTATACAAAATATACAAATTTCATTTTCCCACGTGAATACACTTCACATGTGAAACTCCAAATAAGGTCTTTGGACTGGTGGACATTAGGATGGTGAGTGGAGAGACAGCAAAAGTGGCAAAAGATGATCTGTGCTCATGCATGATATAACATTTTGGTGACATTTTCACAACTCCCCCATGTATTTCTGTTAAACTCTCAGGCTGCAGGATGGCCGAGACCTTCTGCTCCCAAGGAAAGAGATGTAATGGGGCACTGGGAGGGCCATTGCCAGTCTTCTTGGCCTGCAGCTGGTGCCTGTAGACCAAGGAATGGACCATACCCCTGAGGTCATCCCGCCTCTTCCTAATATCCTCTATTGTGCACAAGGTGGTGCCTTCAGCATTTACTCTGTCAAAAATCCTGTGCCACATTTCCATTTTCCTGATGAGAGGAGTTTGCTGGACTTGTGCTCCAGATAATTGTGGCTCTGCTCTTATGATTTCATCCACCATTACTCTGAATTCAGCTTCTGAAAAACATGGACATTTTAAATGTGCCATGGTGAAAAAAATTACAACGGGTGACAGTGACTTACTAAACAGGGGAAATGAAAAAAGGTGTGACTGGACAGAAGTGTTTGCAGGGTGCTCAAAGGGATGGTGAAAATAAAGGGGTGCCTAACCTATGTATTCTACAAGATAAGGTGCACTTGCCTCTGTGTTTGGTGTTGTAAATGCAAAGGGTTGTGGTATGTGAAGGGTGTGTGCTTTTTTCAAATGTATCCAATGTGCTTTTGTGTATTACTTTGGTGACGGCGGACCGCCGTGGTTTGGACTGAAATTGGCTGACCACCATGGGGGTCCGCCATGGTGACTGTGTGCTTATAATATGGTCTTTGGCTGGTTGTAGTGCTGATGGCGCTGGAGGTCGAAGTACCTATTTCCAGGTCTCTGCGTTGCTGCCGGTCTGCGTTTTTGGGTTGGTGGTCGGCAGTCCTCCCTGTATGACTTGTAAAAGTGCAGTCTGATAGACCACTATCATGGCGGTCTTTTCAATGCTGCCAACATGGCGGTCTGGGGATCCGGTGGTCGGACCGCAAACTCGTAATGAGGCCCTTAGTATGGGTTTAGGGGAATGCATTTCTACATGGATAAAATGTAACTACTGTGAAGGAAATATTATAATATTATCATGTGCAGCAGATTGATTTTCAGAGTTATATTGTGGATACAAATCTCAATTGGAAAAGTAGCCTGACATTCTCAGTATTACACCTTCAAAGCTGCAACTCGCTGCAGCTTTTCCAAAACACTACTCGGAATGTTTGAAAATTTACAAACCTCGTAAATTTATTCCTGTTCGTAGGAGTGCCTGGATGGGTGATTTATGTTTTTTTTTTTTTGTGTGAATTGAAGCAAATACGTTAGGGAAAGGTCTATCTATTTTTTGAGTGTCACATAGCATTATTGGAACTGGGACTTTCTAGTATCAAAGAGCATGATTTAACAACAACCTAAAAGACCCAAAATGGAGCCAGGAAGCCAGAGGAGAACCCAGGGAGACCCCATTCAGCCAAGAGGACACAGACAAGACCCAGGGGAGAGAGAAGAAAAAGAGGAAGCGTTGTTTCAGTGCAGAGGAGCATGAAATACTGGTGAGAGAAGGGACAATGCATCAACATCAACTCTTCATTACCTCTAAATTGCCAATTGGAAGGAGAGAGACAATCTGGCAGCAGATTGTGGATAAGATAAACAGTGTGGCAGAGGTCAGGAGAACTGTAACAGAGTGCAAGAAACGCTGGCATGACTGCAAGAGAAGGACAAAATGGCATGGAACAGGAAGGCAGCACTCCAAACTGGAGGTGGGAGTCCAGCACCACAAGAGGACTTGGACAAGATGGAGGAGATGGTTGCAGCAGTGATCCCAGAGGAAATCATCACAGGAATAGAAAGACAACACAGCACAGACTACCAGGAAACACCACAAATGCAGGGTAAGTTGCATGGGGGAAATATATGCTAAAATATCAAGTGCAAGAAGGGGGAGGCACATAGGACTCACACAATCAATCAATCAATCAATCATTACATTTATAAAGCGCACTATGTACCCGTCAGGGTTTCGAGGCGCTGGGGGGGGAGAGGTGGGTGAGCTGTTAGCGGTCAAAAAGCCAGGTCTTGAGGAGTCTCCTGAAGGTGAGGAGGTCCTGGGTCTGTCGTAGTGAGGTGGGGAGAGAGTTCCAGGTCTTGGCGGCGAGGAAGGAGAAGGATCTGCCGCCGGAGGTCTTGCGCTGGATCCTGGGGACGATGGCGAAGGCGAGATTGGCAGAGCGGAGTTGACGAGTGGGGGCGTAAAAGTTGAGTCTGGAGTTGAGGTAGGTAGGTCCGGTGTTGTGTAGAGCCTTGTGAGTGTGGGTGAGGAGTTTAAAGGTGATCCTCTTGTCCACGGGGAGCCAGTGGAGGTCCTTCAGGTGAGGGGAGATGTGACATCGGAGCGCAGAGGGACACAATGCACAATAAGTAAGTTGCACCATGCCGACGTAAGCTACACATGTGCCTACACTTTGGTAGTGCCATGCATCATGACTCATACACAACCTGGACATACTTAGAACACCAGGCCTAAATACCCACATGTTCATGTGCAGCACATAGGCTGGATGGCATGTATAATCACTGTGCCACTGGATGTGACATCACAATATCCCTTGCATGTAGTCAAATCAACACCACCAACACAACCAAGACCTCAGAGGCCAGGTAGTCAGTCAACACCATTCCTGGGTTACTTCATAGTGGTGTCCCTTGCAGTAACACCTTGGAACTGCCTTGCCTCATTGCCCAAACGCATGTGTGCTGCATCTCACAGCATACAAGTCATTGCAACTGTCTTAACAGTACCCAGGCATGTGTCGGTAGCACCACCACACAGCACATGAGGCAGCCATCCCTTCATCATGCAGTCAGGGTGTCCCTTAAATGCACGGAACAACGAACTGAACAGGCACTGGGGGAATAGCAAGCTGGACCAGTATCATTGGTAACCTGCCACTATCCAAGCCAATTAAACTGAAGTAGTGTTGAACCACACATCTTGATGCTGAACTGACATGTGCCGCTACAGAATATATGTCCCACAGATAGCAAATAGTAGGTCACAATAGTCACAGACTGAGCCCACAATTACTCTAACTCAAGCATGTCAGACACATGGGAAATGGGAAATAAACACACACATACATATGGGGTATGACTGTGAACATAATGGCGGATAATTCCACATCAACTGGCAGGGGATGGTGCATGGGAAAGCCGGTGTTGATAAGACTGCCAGTGCAGTGTACCCTTTGCACTTGGCAGCATGAGTCACACATTGGGATGGCGGCTGGAAATCTGTTTGCTCATGGTAGCCTTGTGGGGCACTTAGTAAACATTGTTGATGGATCAAAGTCAGTGCCCCAGTTTTGGGCTGTATTGGGTGTAACAGGACATGCTGCACTCAGCCCTGCAAATCAGGCAGTGCAAAGGGCAAAGGGCCAGGGTATGGGACCCTCTGCACTGCCCATGCCAAGTGCATGGGCTGTGCAGGGGCATACCACACCACATCACCAACAACCATTTCATGAGGGTTACACCAGCATGCAAAGGCTGGTGGAAATTCGGAAACAGACCTGGAGAGTAGTGTTGAACGTAATACTGGTCTGGTGTCACAGGACATATGCCAAAGCCAGTCCGTAAGCTGCTGGAAACCTACCATGTTTAGGCCATGGGGCATTCCATATTGACAACAGTTGCCACTACCATCTGTGCTGTTGGGGGCGGTCAAATACACAATGGCAGTCAGGTGCCACTTGGACTGATGCGCATAAAATGAGAACTTGCTTCAGGCCCTGACCTAAGTGTAACTCCTGTTAAATGGCTAGGTCCATAGACTCATTTACCATCAGGCACTGTCACATACAGAATGATGTACACAGCAGAAATTTCATACCCATCCCTGTGTTCAACCCTGTGCTTGTTTCTAATGAGCTGTACTGTCACCATGCTGCACTCATGGATCATAGTGCAAAGAGGGCTGCATTGAGGGGGAGGACATAAGTGTTTAGTAAGGCAAACACACCTACACAGACAGAAGATGAAACTGAACTCTGCCAGGTCAATAAGATCCATGCAATGTAGCACACAAACACAAACAACAACATGAGGAGCCATCAATGGCAACAAGAGCTTAGAGTCCTGATCAGAGTCCTGATAATGCCATCCCTGGGGTGGTGCAAGGTCTCAGCACAGCATGGGTGTAGGTGAAACATTTAAGACTGTGATAGGTGAAAATTGCCATGTGTAGTGCTGTGGCATGAGCACTGCAACACCCATTGCAAGGCCTCAACAGGCAAATGGATGCAAACGGAGGGTAGAACATGAAAAGATGGCATAAAGCCACAAAAAGGATAGACAACACCCTTAGAAGATATGACGCAGCAATTGTGCCAACTAGGCTTCCATTCATGTGATATGCAGGTGGGGCATAGGGCTGTGGACTGCAGCTATGATGTTCAGGAACAATCCTTTGGAACTAAGGGGTGCATCATAGGCCCCGTGCAGCTTAGGAGCGTCACTAAGCACTGCGCCATATTGACAAGGTGACGTTAAGCTACTTTTTGTGGCTTAATTTCACCTTGTAAATACAGCCCCTTTCTGACTATCGCTGTGCGTGGAAGGTGGTGAAATGGGTGTTGCTGTGGGTGTGCCGCAGCAACACCCTTTGCATTTTGATGCTGCCTCAGATAAATTGAAATTGAAGGGCCAAAACTCTTACGCCAGCCACAGGGGTGGCACTAGCAGGGTGCAACGAGGAGGAATACATTTTTACCTCCTCGTTTTTTGCTTTTCCAATGTGTGCTGCATTCTGCAGCATGCCTAGGAAGAGAAAAATGCCAGAAATTATTGTTTTGTACGGGAAGGTGTTCCTTCCTGCACATTAACAATCATTTGAAATGACGCTTTGGCTCTTCTATGTGTGTTGCATTTGACAGCTTACACAGAAGTGCCAAAGCGCCATTAGTGATTGTTAATGTGCAGGAAGAGACGCCTTCATACACATAAACAATCACACCCCTCAACGCCTACATCCTTGCACAATGATTTACTACCTATTACTATTTGATTTTGTATTCTTGTACATATTTTTTTATAAACACTTCAAAGCCCCAATATGACCCCCACCCACCCACCTACCCACATAGTAAAATGTAAAAAGTAGAAAACCCACCCCCAAACCTACTTATCCTAACTAACCCACTAACCTAATCTAACCTACACCTAACCCCCAATACCTACTAAAAACCTAGAAAAAATGAGATGAGGAAGGATGGGAATGAACTTGGGAAGAGATACATCATCCCATTCAGAGGTTGGCCCTCTTGAGTTTCCTCTTAATACATTTGAATGTCTTAGTGTTCTTGGCCACCTCCTTCTTGTTGGAAATGGCCTTTCTGCAGGGTCACCCCAACCGTTTTGCTGTCCTCCTTCTCTTTATCTGACCTAATTTTTTCTGGCTTTAGGACTCCTCACACTTTACCACTGCTAACCAGTGGTAAAGTGCATATGCTCTCTCCTTAAAACACGGTGACATTGGCCCATACCCAATTGGCTTATTTATTTTACTTGTAAGTCCCTAGTCAAGTGCACTACATGTGTCCAGGGCCTGTAGATTAAATGCTACTAGTGGGATGCAACACTGGTTTTGCCACCCGCATAAGTAGCCCCCTAACCATGTCTCAGACCTGCATTGCAGGGCCTGTGTGTGTAGTTTCACTGCCACTTGGACTTGGCATTTAAAAGTAATTGCCAAGCCTTAAACTCCCCTTTTTCTACATATAAGTCACCCCTAAGGTAGGCCTAGGTATCCCATAGGGCAGGGTGCTCTGTAGTTAAAAGGCAGGACATGAACATGTGTGTTCTATATGTCCTGGTTGTGTAAAACTACTAAATTAATCTTACGCTGCTGTGAGGCCTGCTCCTTTCATAGGATAACATTAGGTGTACCCTCACACTGTTTGAGTAGTAGATTCTGATCTGAAAGGAGTAACCAGGTCATAGTTAGTATAGGCAGAATGGTAATAGAAAATCCTGCTTATTGATGAAGTTGGATTTAATATTGCTAAAAAGTAGAAAACCCACCCCCAAACCTACTTATCCTAACTAACCCACTAACCTAATCTAACCTACACCTAACCCCCAATACCTACTAAAAACCTAGAAAAAATGAGATGAGGAAGGATGGGAATGAACTTGGGAAGAGATACATCATCCCATTCAGAGGTTGGCCCTCTTGAGTTTCCTCTTAATACATTTGAATGTCTTAGTGTTCTTGGCCACCTCCTTCTTGTTGGAAATGGCCTTTCTGCAGGGTCACCCCAACCATTTTGCTGTCCTCCTTCTCTTTATCTGACCTAATTTTTTCTGGCTTTAGGACTCTGCACACTTTACCACTGCTAACCAGTGGTAAAGTGCATATGCTCTCTCCTTAAAACACGGTGACATTGGTCCATACCCAATTGGCTTATTTATTTTACTTGTAAGTCCCTAGTCAAGTGCACTACATGTGTCCAGGGCCTGTAGATTAAATGCTACTAGTGAGATGCAACACTGGTTTTGCCACCCACAAAAGTAGCCCCCTAACCATGTCTCAGACCTGCATTGCAGGGCCTGTGTGTGTAGTTTCACTGCCACTTGGACTTGGCATTTAAAAGTAATTGCCAAGCCTTAAACTCCCCTTTTTCTACATATAAGTGACCCCTAAGGTAGGCCTAGGTATGCCATAGGGCAGGGTGCTCTGTAGTTAAAAGGCAGGACATGAACATGTGTGTTCTATATGTCCTGGTTGTGTAAAACTACTAAATTAATCTTACGCTGCTGTGAGGCCTGCTCCTTTCATAGGATAACATTAGGTGTACCCTCACACTGTTTGAGTAGTAGATTCTGATCTGAAAGGAGTAACCAGGTCATAGTTAGTATAGGCAGAATGGTAATAGAAAATCCTGCTTATTGATGAAGTTGGATTTAATATTGCTAAAAAGTAGAAAACCCACCCCCAAACCTACTTATCCTAACTAACCCACTAACCTAATCTAACCTACACCTAACCCCCAATACCTACTAAAAACCTAGAAAAAATGAGATGAGGAAGGATGGGAATGAACTTGGGAAGAGATACATCATCCCATTCAGAGGTTGGCCCTCTTGAGTTTCCTCTTAATACATTTGAATGTCTTAGTGTTCTTGGCCACCTCCTTCTTGTTGGAAATGGCCTTTCTGCAGGGTCACCCCAACCATTTTGCTGTCCTCCTTCTCTTTATCTGACCTAATTTTTTCTGGCTTTAGGACTCTGCACACTTTACCACTGCTAACCAGTGGTAAAGTGCATATGCTCTCTCCTTAAAACACAGTGACATTGGTCCATACCCAATTGGCTTATTTATTTTACTTGTAAGTCCCTAGTCAAGTGCACTACATGTGTCCAGGGCCTGTAGATTAAATGCTACTAGTGAGATGCAACACTGGTTTTGCCACCCACAAAAGTAGCCCCCTAACCATGTCTCAGACCTGCATTGCAGGGCCTGTGTGTGTAGTTTCACTGCCACTTGGACTTGGCATTTAAAAGTAATTGCCAAGCCTTAAACTCCCCTTTTTCTACATATAAGTGACCCCTAAGGTAGGCCTAGGTATGCCATAGGGCAGGGTGCTCTGTAGTTAAAAGGCAGGACATGAACATGTGTGTTCTATATGTCCTGGTTGTGTAAAACTACTAAATTAATCTTACGCTGCTGTGAGGCCTGCTCCTTTCATAGGATAACATTAGGTGTACCCTCACACTGTTTGAGTAGTAGATTCTGATCTGAAAGGAGTAACCAGGTCATAGTTAGTATAGGCAGAATGGTTATAGAAAATCCTGCTTATTGATGAAGTTGGATTTAATATTGCTATTCTAGAAATACCACTTTTAGAAAGCAAGCCTTTCTCTACACTTAAATCCTTCTGTGCCTTACAATCCACGTCTGGCTAGGTTTAGTTGACAGCTCCCTTATACATTCACTCAGACAACCCCAAACACAGAATGCTCAGTCACACTTGCACACATCTGCATATTGAATGGGTCTTCCTGGGCTGGGAGGGTGGAGGGCCTGACATTTACATGTCAAAGGACAGTAGCCTACCCTCACACAAAGGACTGTCACACCACCTACTGGGATCCTGGCAGACAGTATGGACATGAAAGGGGACCTTGTGCACTTCTAAGCCCCTCATTGAAGTCTCCCCCACTTCAAAGGCACATTTGGGTATTTAAGCAGGGTGTCTGACCCTACCAACTTAGACACTTCTACTTCACAAGACATTTCTACTTCACAAGACACTTCTGTAGTTAGACACTTCTGAACAAGATACCACTGGTGAAGAATCCCTGAACCAGAACTTGCAACCTGCCAAGAAGAACTGCCTGGCTGCCCAAAGGACTCAGCTGGACTGCTTTTCTGAGAAGGGCTGCTGCCTTGCTGTTGCCCTGCTGCCTTGCTGTCCTCTGGTTCTGCTGAGAAGTGCTCTTTAAGGGCTTGGGTAGAGCGTGCCTGCTTTTTCCTGAAGTCTCAGGGCCGAAAAGACTTCATTCCTGCAAAAGAACTCCTTGTGCAGCGAAAATTGACGCACAGCCTGCAAGGAATTATGCACAGCCTGCCTTGTGGTGAGAAAATCACTGCATGCCGAACTGGAACGACGCAGCCCGACTTCCCGACGAGGAGAGCGATGCAGCACCAGTGTTGCAACCGGAATTTCAACGCACAGCCCACTGTATCGACGCAAAGCCGAGATGGAATTAGGCAGCCTAAATTCCGTACAGGAATCGATGCAGCAACTGCCATGCAGCAGAAATTTCACCCACCGGATTGACGCAACCCCTGTGACTTCGTCCTGCACGCCCAGGATTTAAATGCATCATCCCTGGGGCATCCTGCAACCCGAAGAGAATCCCAGTCTGCGCGCTGGAAATCGATGCAAAGCCTACCCTGCGTGAAAACTCAATGACGTATCGTCTGTGTGCGCCAGAAAAATCAACGCACACCTCCCTGTTTTCCACGCAACTCCTCCTCTGCAGTCCCTTGTGGGGAATTTGAACACAAACCAGGTACTTTGTGCTCACAAGAGACATCTGTTGCTTTTTAAGAACTAAAGACTCTATATATAATTTTCTAAGTGATATTTCAATGTTTACTTATTGAATCTTAATCGTTTTGACCTGCATTTATCCAAATAATATTATATATTTTTCTAAACACTGTGTGGTGTATTTTTGTGGTGTTATACTGTGTTATTGCAATATTTATTGCACAAATGCTTTACATATTGCCTTCTAAGTTAAGCCTGACTGCTCAGTGCCAAGCTACCAGAGGGTGGGCACAGGATAATTTGGATTGTGTGTGACTTACCCGGACTAGAATGAGGGTCCTTGCTTGGGCAGGGGGTAACCTGACTGTCAACCAAAGACCCCATTTCTAACACTTCTTAATTGAGTCCAACTTTTTGAGGACCTGTTTCACATCCTTCTGTAAGTCTCTGATGGCACACCTGTCCATGGCAGCAGGTGTGGTTGGCTGTTGGACAGATGTTGAGGGTGCAGCAGCTGGAGAAATTGTGATGTTGGCAGCTGTGGCCCCCTGCACAGCTGTGGTGCTTGGTCCACCCTGTGTGGGCAGTGTGGGCCCTCCGTGGCTGAATGCCAGCCACTCACTGGTGGATTGCTCCAAGCGATAGTGGTGTGCCATCCTCCTGAACCCAGATTTCACTGCCAATATGTGCTGATAGCGCACTGCCCTCTTCTGAAAGGCACGTAGTTCCTCGTTGTTCATGTTGGCAGATGTTAAAATGAGACACGCAACCATCAGTGTCAGCATTGTGTGGAGTATGTACAGATAATTAGCTTACTATCTACATCTATTTGCACATGTAGTCCTACTCACATTCCGGTATGTCCCTGATGGATGAAATGGCAATGCTGCCTTAGCACCATTTCCTTGACACCATAGCCACCCACAACAAGATTAGGAAACAAATAAAATTAGATGTGCAATGATTTTGTACCATGTGTAACAATGCAAAGGCAGTGTCAACTTCACATAGATCAGGGCCACTATTCCTCATCATCTGTGTCAAATTTTCAAACATACATCACCAGTAACTTGTATCTGTTATTGGGAGTATGGGATACAGTTGAGTTGGTAACAATAAAGGGTAAGTGTTGGTAGGTACACATGCAAGCCTGATCAAAATGACCGTCACCTACACTGTGAGCATCACGTCTACATACACATTTGTTGTTCTCACCCCCGTTGCCTCAGGATGGATGGCCATGCAGATTATCATCTCAGCTGTCCAGGTCATCCACCAAGGCAAGCCCACTCATACATGCAGTCAGGGAGTGGACCAAATGTTAGGTGATGACAACTAGGAAGCTGGTATCCATAGGTCTATCACATCTACATGAATGTGTCCTGGGGTAGACACCCATCAATACCTAATCAGACAATACCACTCCTCACACATCCACATCCATGCCAGAATATGATTGTACTTGACCTGCATGCAGGCCTTCTACATTTCATATAAGTGTCACATAAGTGGAGTACAATATGTGTGGCACCATGCTGGGGGACAATTACCCACCCAGTCCTACCTGTACATTATAATACAGGGATGCACCAATTTCTCCAAAATGGTGCATCGTTGTGTTGTGAGAATGACGGTGTGTCCCAGTGCCAAATATGTTCACAATGGTGCACATCTACATCACATATGGGCCTACACGTGGCTTGTGATTACCTTGTTTACAAAATGTTGCCGATAGAGCGCTACAAGCCTCACAAGATATGACTCTCTGTACGTGCATGGGGAATCACTTAAATGTGACACAGTGTCACCATCGAGACTACTTTTATTTCTGATCATTTGACAGCTCACCACTTCTAGCATTGGGTGCAACACACATGACTCACTCACACAAAACACTTAGGCCCTCATTTCAAGATTGGAGGTAAATGCCGCCTACCGCTGAGGCGACTGCTGCCAAAAGACCATTGCTGCGGCTAACAGCCGTCTGACAAATTATCACCACAGCAGGATTTCTGCCACAAGAAGGGCGGAAATCCAGCTGTGGCTATACTGGCGGATGGTGTTTGGTGGCGCTGCTACCACCAGCAGCGCCACGCCAGTAGGCCGCCACCAGCTGCATTATGACAAATAATACGGCCTGGTAGTGTTCTGCTGGTGGGCGCTGCTGGCGGTAGCATCGCCCCGTCCCCTGCTGAAAAACCCCCTGGAAGCAGGTAAGTTCGGTTTCCGACAGGGGAGGGGGGGAAGGGGGTGTTGTGTGCGTGTGGGGGGTGTGTTCATGGATTTGTAAGTGTGTGCGTGAATGCGAATGTGTGTGTAGTGTTGTTTGCGTGGGTGCATGCATGTATGAGAATGCGTGTATAAGTGAAAATGTAAATGTGTGTCTGTGTGTCAGTGTGAATGTGTGTACGGATGTGTGCGTGTGTGCATGTCACTGTGAATGTGTGTACGGATGTGTGCGAGAATGAATGGATGTATGTGTGAATGAATGCGTGTATGTCTGTGTGAGTAAGTGTGTGTGTATGTACAGTGTATGTCTGCGAGTGTGCGTGTATGGGGGATGGAGGATGGGAAGGGTTGTGTGGATGGCGGGGGCATCTGGGGAGTGTTTGGGGGGTGGGTAGGCCTCCTACCAGTGACAGGGAAGGAATTTCCTGTCACTGGTAGGGCCTACCGCCATGGTTTTCATGGCGTTGTGAACGCCACGAAAACCATGGCAGTAAGCAGGGTCATGATGCCGCCGGTGGTACAAAGGCAGCCGTCGGGTTGGAGATTCTTGTCTCCAGCCCGGGGGCTGTGACCGCCATGCCGGTCGGTTTAGTAAATTGGCAGGTTAGCTGCAGCCAACTTGCCACATTATCACTGACTGCTGGGGTCATAATGACCCCCTTAATCACTACACAGGACAGACAATATCACACTTACTGCATACATCTGGGTAACCTTGTCACTTTGCCTAAGGTGTAGGGGGCAGGTCAACCTCAAAATATGGATGGAAAACCATGGTTATTATCATATCACTGTCACTACTAGTGGACAACATATTACAGTGTGTGCTATTTCAGAGGAGTGAGCTAATTATCCAGGTTGTGTACAGTGCAACAGACATACCACTGCAAACTCACAATGAGACTGACATCAGGTGAGTGAGACCCATACATCTGCACTCTTACACTGGGCCTCGGACCCATGTAGTGCTACACCCTGCAACAACCATATGTTGGCAATCTGTAGAAGATGGAACTCCATGGAATGAGGGGGAGCTGGGTGACAGATACATGACACTTCCGTGGTGCTCTGAAAGACAACTGACTCAGGAATTCTGGCTTGTCCTGCAAAGGCACATAGAGGCACTTTGTGAAGGACAAGCGGCTCAATTTTTAGTCTGAAGTTTTCACGCAATGAGTAATCCATGACAGTTGTTTCACAGTTGGTTGATGGTATCAAATGCCCCATTGCCAGTGCTCCCTAATGCGGGTATGCCCCCTTTGTAAACATAATTGCAGAGATGGTGTATGTGAAATTCTGACAATGTTGCGTCATACATGGATTGGCCTACTTTGTATTCACAATCCAGTTACATATAGTATACTGGCGGTGTCTTGGTCTATCATACATGACACAATGCTGGGGCACAGATGTTGCCATGCCCCCTGAAATGTTTGAGTTAGTGATGTTTGTGCATGACTCACCTAACATCTGACTTGCATTGGTAAAATGGTAGGATCTGTGAACCCCATGTCTATACTGGCACAGTGACAATTCATTCTGGTTGAATGCAACCTGTCCACAAGCATTGCATGCAGTACGCAACCACATCTGCTACTGTCCTTCAAGTGCGGTGAAAAGTAAATGGTTTGTAAATGGGAGATTCACCAATAGGGACACCGATCACCACATGAAGATGGTCCAGAAGATCCTGCTCCCTGGCCACCAGATCAGCCCAGCGATGCTTCAGTTGGTGGTCGCTGCAGCTGCTGGGGTAAACCATCTTCATGTGGTGGAGAACCGTGCCCCACTGCAGCAGCCTCACCTCAGTCCGGTAGCCCTGTTTCACACGACCACCCATCTCCAACATTAATGGGAGGTAGTGGGTTACCAGCCACACAAAGCCTCCCAGCTCCCCCTCCCTTTTCTAGCCTGCCTCCCCCACCAGACATTGCGCTGGGGTACAGGTAGTAAATGAGAAATAATAGTTGTAATAAACAGAAGTAAGTAAAGGAAACGTAATGCCAAAAAACTAACGATCCCAACTAACCCACCTATACAACTAACCCGGACAGACACCACACAGCCCGGATACAAGGAAAAATACAAAAACAAGCAGACACTGGGACAAATAACAATCAAATACAACAGAAAACACAACAAGAGGGACACCACAAGATATAAAACAATAAGACACCACCAAGTCCAAAACACAACCACACAGTCAAAAGAGGCACAGACTGTAAAGTGAAAGAGAAAGTACACCCACTGTACCATACCTCTAAACAGGATATCCTATTGCATCACTTCCTGTCCCAGTGCATCACGTTTTCTGTAAGGCATGTATTTTTTGATGCATCTAATATTTGCATGAGTATTTCTGACGCATGACTTACGTGCATTTTTTTTTTATTGACGCAATACCTTTATGCAATGATTTAAAAGTAAACTAGCATTGCGATGAGTGCGAAGGTGGAATTCACGCTAAGGGCCCAGGGGTCATATACTTTGCGTTTGCGGATGTTTTTGACGCACTTGCATCATTTTTTTTTACTCTATTCCTTATTGTGTGATTTTGTCCATTGTCAATGGATGCACCCTGTATCAACATAAAAATTGAATGGGCTGGGCTGCAGTATGGCATTTTGTGTATGGCCACATGTGGTAGCTCATGGAACAATGTGATTTGGGTGTGACTGGTCTGTTACACCAATGTGTGTGTTACAGAAAGAACAGCATGCAAATGTATTCACGTCATGCATAAGTATGTGACAACAGTGTATCCACATATGTATGGCAGTCAGTACTATGCAAGAGTCATGGTATGTGATTGTGAATTGTGTTCACTTATGTGCTGTGTATAGTTGTCTTACCGAGCATTACATTTCAAAGAAAATACACAGATCGGGCATTGTTGATGATGGCTGATGAATGCTATTTGGTAAATATTATCCAACAACTGTCTCCATATGTTGATCTTGAGTATATGTATGATGTGTGTGGATTACACATATGTCTGACATGTGTACATATTTGGTACATACTGTGATTGACAGACTCTGCCTACATTCCAACCATATCACGTATTGAACACAATAGAGAGTTGAAAGCCATTACATTTTGCATTATTACAATAATTTTTGGGTGGTGGACCTGCAGCCCTAGCTGCATATGTTCACATCCATTCTGATGTGCATTCCACAATCATGTCCATCCAAAGTGCGAGGTCATGTGTACCTGTGACAGGATTGGGCCCCATGGCAGTGGCAGGAGTGATTTCCATGGAGGTACTGCACAGGCTCCATTTCTCCCATTGCTTGTCATTGCTGGGCTAATCATGTTGACCATTGTCACCAATGATGTTCCCCCCTGGTCACACATGCTCCATGCAGCCATTGCAACTCTCACACTGAGTTGTGTTAGTAGTCTGTTCAAACATTACAGTTTCACCATATTTTGACATCCACTGCCTCACATGTGGGTCCTTTGTTTACCTCCTTTTTGGACATGTTGTTTTTGTGTGTGATGAGCTATTGTTGTACAGGTTGGCAACATGGATGTAATTAATATGTTGTGGTACATAGATTGTGTCCTTCAGTTGTCACATTCCAGTGATGAGGCTAATTGTGATGTGTGTGATGGTAGTAGTTCACTCTTCCGCTTCACATGTGATGTTGCTACTCCAGATTAGTGTTTGTGACATGCTCCCTGAGGTTAGACTCACAATCCTGAGGTACATGTTTTAGAGATTGAAGACACCAAAGTTGGATTGTGTGAATAAGTGAGGTGTTTATTGACAAAAATCTACAAGGTGAGTTATGTGAATATTGCGTGTAAAGACATTTACAACGAGGTGCAGTCTGCGGCGTATCCCAGCAGCTGTGTTGTGCTGTTCCCCCTCATTTTCTTTTCCACCATCCTCCGCCTCTTCCTCAGGCAGGTCATCAACTTGCTCATATAAAAGAATGTTCATCCGCACACATATATTGTGCAGGATGGCACATGTCAAGATTATGCAGACGATGTGTGGGGCATATAGGAGGCTTTCTCCTGTGATGTCCAGGCACCTGGATCTTGATTTCAGGATGCCAAATGTCCTCTCCACAATAGTCCGTGTCCTACGATGTCCCTCATTGTATGCACGCTCTGCTGCTGTGTGTGGGTTGGGAAATGGGGTCATTATCCATGGCTGTATACCACAACCCTGAGCCTCTGCAAATGATTAAAGGAGTACGTTTTTGTCAGAACTTGCAACAGATATGTCATGTATCATGGCAGTTGATATTTAGAGCTGGTTGTGGCTCATATGTATTTGTGGTATGGTGTGAGTTCCTATCCTTGTGTAATGTTTCCTCAGCACTAGGTTGTTCGACATAACAGTCTTATGTTTAGCTCAAGGACCTGGGACATATGATTTGGATTCCACACTGATGGTCATTATGTATCTACCATGTATTGTGTAATGCACCTTTGTATCAGTGTGCTCTGACTAGAGAGGACATGACATAGCCTCACAATACAATGGGGTCAGATGTGGTGGCAACATGGTAGCACTACAGAGCCTGAACATCTCATCCCTTTCGTCATGTGTCATTGCAAATAATGTGTGACACTTAGGACCTTTGAAATTGGTAAGTGAGAATTCACAACATGTCTCCAAAATTGGCTGCACTGTCCTGCAACATTTCAACAATGCAAGAATGCCCCATGTGTGACTTGTTACTTGGCAACACTTTGTTGTCACCTGCGCCAGTTGCTCATGTGCAGCCATGCACCAATACTACCTAACCTGCACCAGGGTACTTGGCTAGCTGCCTTGTGGCGGTGAATGTATCTGTGCAGAACGGTACACCGCCATGTACACATGCTGTTTTGATATCCAATTGGCTCTTTTTGTGCGTGCAGGAGTTTGCAGCATGCACTGGTGCCACAATCACCAGGGTAGGTTTTGAGGTTCAGGGCAGGGGTGATGGGTCAGGGTAGTTTTTAGGACAGTGCTGGGTATGTTTTAGGATACAGGGCAGGGAGGTCAGGTAGTTTTTATGACTGTGCGGGGTAGGTTTTAGGTTTCAGGGTGGGGGTGGAAGGGGCAGTTTTAAGGGCTTGGGCGTGGTGCAGTATGGCATCAGGTATAAGGGGGCAGGGTGACGGAGAATTTACCAGGCATCTTCCTTTAACAAATATGCTTTTACAACAACATTTGTTGTAAAATTTGAGGTAATGGTATGCGTGGTAAAGAGGTGGTCATTGTTGAGACCAAGGCATGTGTGATATACGCATGCATTGTTCCATCATACATCCCTTTAGGAAACTATCGAACTCAGCTCTTTATTTGTGATGAATAGTAAATTCCAGCATAAAATGTTGCGTCATGTTTGTTTTACCAAGTGACCCAAAACCCGGTACAAAATGATTGTAAATCTGGGCCAAAATTAGTAAAACCTTTGATACATCAGACTCTAGGATTACAAGACCGAAATCCTGACAGCAGGTAGGGCGCAGAGAAATCTAATCACCTTGGCAGTAACGATAGTTGTGTTTGTAGGGAAAAAATAGGCACATGATCAGTGGAACCTGGCATTTTGAACAGTTTTTTTCGTGCCTGAGCAATGTAAAATCAATAGCAACGTCATCTAGGAAACACGACCAGGAAAGGAAACCTATAATAAAAAATAGAAAGAAATCTAAAATCTAAAGCAAACAGAAAAATATTAACTGTTACATTACTGAAGCAGGATTGACAAGAAATATATGGAAAGTTTTAATCTGGAAAAAAACAGATTCCTTTAAAAAAAATATGATTTACTAGGGATAAATTATATGTAATCCTACTCCTGTTATAATTTATAATCAACCATATTTATTCACCGCTGCTGACCATCAATACTACGTCACTAATCAGCAACCAATCCTTTTTATTTAGGTTTTGCTAAAAGCATTTACTGCTGTGCTCTCCCTGTGTTTCTGCTGCAGTACTATAAAGAATGCGATGCTGCAAAAGACCAATGTATTATAATTTTATAACCTGGATATAACCCTTTAAAAGCAGTGCATACTTCAAAGGCCAAGGGATACAAAAGTATGTACAGCAGTCTCCTGCAATCATTTTCCGGTATAAGTTTAATATAACCATTTGGTTTCATTAATTTAGGTCATTATGCCTTTATTGGAACCTTAATAGTGTCATTTGCTGTCTCAAGAAAAAAAGACTCGGAATTGCATGAGCCCGTGGAGAATTTTTAATGGTGCTAGGTAATTTTGATAGTCTCTGAGGAGAAGTAAGGTTGAAAATGCACGACTTGCTCAATATTTTTACAGACTTCACCTTTCAGCTTAGATGTGGCTGTTAATACTTTTCCAGGTAATGGTTACAAAAGAAAAATGTGAATTTGGCAGAAACAAGCAAAACGACATATATGAAAGGCTGTGGCTTTAAACATATTTTAGGCTACACTGATAGGCATATAGGCAGAACGCAACACCATTATTACGAAGGATAAACTGCTGCTATTTACGTCCTTCCACCAAATAAAAATACACCCAAGTCCAGAGTCAGTAGGTTACCCGTAAAGTTCCTTGCAGTTGAATAGAGGGAGATGAGAGGAGAACTAATCTGTGCTTTTTGTTACAGTTTATCTCAAGCGGAACTTCAATAGCAGTTGTTTAGCAAGGTAAGGACCCGACTACAAAACATTTTTGACTCTCGTTTTGAATGGCCATAGTGGTTAGGAAGGCAGCGCTTGGTGTAAACACCTTTTACTACCGTACTATGAACGTATATTTGTGGAGAAGGTAATGTGTCACAGTATTTGTAAATATTTATTGTGTTTCATTTTGTTGTTGAAGTGTAGTTTAAGTACTTTTGATTTTTTGTCACGTTATGTTATGCGTTTTGGATTGAGTTCTTATCACCCACGAAGCTATCCTGGATCGTAGAGAAGGCAGAAGCTGCCCTGAATAGGGCCTATTGAAAGATTCATGTTTTCACTTGCTTTCAGGGTTCTAGGATTGCGCTGGAGGCTCCGATATGAAAGGGGAGGTCATTCCAGGTTTTAGAAATTGGGTACTAGAAGGTGCAGCTGCTGGCTCTGGCTCTTTGGATGCGAGAGGCATGTTTGAGCAGTAGGCTTGCGAAGCAAAGATGCCTGGTGACTACGTGGTTGCTGATGGGGTTGGTCAGTATGCAGGTGCTAGGTTGTGCAGTGTTTTGTATGGTTGAACAGGAAACCAGTGGAGGTCTTTAATGGGTGTGGATATATTGGTAAGGGCTGGGGGTTTGACTGTGAGTCTGGCTGTTGTGCCCTGGATGAAATGGAGTTGCTTGGTGATCTGTGAGGTGATTCCGAAATAGAGTGTATTTCCTTAGTCCAGTTGCTGATGATAAGGACTTGGTTTATGGTCTGGAAGGTGTTAAGTGGAAGCCTTGTAAAGATTTTCATGAGGAGCTTAAGGGCGTGAAAGGGTCCACACAAAAGAGGAGGCAATTAAGTTAACCTGGTTGGACCTCAAGATTTGGTTCTTGTACATGACCCGTGGGTTTCTGATGTGGCTCCTAATTCTGAGGGCCACCAGGCTGAGGACTAGAGTGGGGTGTCTTTCCTGAGGAGTATGTCATCAGTCTTGTTACACTTGAGCTTCAGGCAGTTGGACTTCATCCAACAGGTGATTTGCAGTTGATGAAGTTTGATTGGATGACGGAGGTGTCACCTGAGAGTTAGATGATGAGCTGGTAGTTATTGGCATACAATAGGATGTTGAATCCATAGGCACAGACAATATTGGCAAGCAGGACGATGCAGACATTGAAGAGTGTGGGGCTCAGATGAACATTAAGAGGCATCGCAGACCAGGTTGGTGGCTTTGGAGGTGTACCAGGCCAGGCGACTGCCTGAGTGCAGCCTGTGAGGAAAAAAATGATCTATTAAAGAGCAGTTCCAAGTATTCCAGTCTTGTGTACAAACTGGATGATGTCCATATGAGAGACGGTGTTGAAGGCAGCAGAAAGGTTGAGAAGGATGACTGCCGTGGTTTCGTCCATGTGGATGTCATTATTTTCAGCAATGAGGGCAGTCTTGGTGCTTTGACTTGGTCTGAATGCAGGTTGGGATGGGTCTAGGAGGTGGGTAATGTTGAGGTGGTTGGACAGTCACTAGAACTCTCAACAGCTGTGGTAGCAAGGGGATGGGTAGTTTGATGGTGTATTCGGACCTACTGTAGGTAATATCAGTAACAGCTGGATGGTGGCATGGTTCCAGGTGTTTGACAGGGTAGCAGTGGTGAGAGATTCATTGAAGATGGTAGAGCTAACGCATCCCTTTATGACTAATTTACTCACTTTAGGACTCGTTTTAGGTCAATGAATCTTTTGACCCTGTTTGAAGATACCTTAGGATGAGATAGCTAATCAACATGTCAATCAATACGTCAATAATGTCATCAATATTTATTAAAACAATGCAATTCACCTTAGTCAATGACATTTAATAAGACTCAGAAACCACCATGACCTTTCAGTCATGAATAACCACACCAGTTTAGTATGGATTTAGTGATATTTATTCTCTATTTATTACAATTCTACTAGTAAGTTTATTAGTCTCAAAACCAAGAAACACATTAGCATAGTCACAACATGTCAATTCTGATAAGATTTCATCAAAGCAAGAATCACAAACATTAGAATATAACACGGCATCAGCATAGGTTGTCTTTAGCAAAGTATCATCATAGGTTATTCAACAAAGCATAGATTAAGTCGTTTGTCTATTTGCGTCAGTTTAATGAACCCCTCTCAACTAACCTCTAATTAGCATTAGCATGTTGGGCTTCATGCGAAACAATTTAGAAACACCAATTTTGAAAACATCTAACTATGGACTCTGTCAAAAGAAGCAGTTGGTACCTAGAAAGGAAAAGCAAACAGACAATCACAATTTCATTGTCATATAGTTACCCTCCAATTTGGGTCAGCACTCAGGTTCGGTCTTCGTCCTCAGTACATCAGTTGATTCGCCATCAAGAATTCAGCTCCAGTAAGAGGGGCACTTCCCTCATGAGGAAGTAAAGTGTAAACGGGCAATCTAAGGACAAGGATGGTTCTAAAAATTAGCAAGTCACTAAGCAAAGTGACAAAGTGTCTGTATCATAGCAAATCGCATCAGCATCTCCCCTCGCTCTATCTGGTTCTCTAGTCTCGTTCTAATTTACTTCCTGGTGTCAAGGGTTTTTATCCCCTTTTCGTTCTACATTCCCCTAAAATCTGGTTGGACAAGGGGTTGCACCCCACTATCTTTAACCAATTAACTTTACATTAGGTCATCAAATTTGTCACCCCAGAACAGTTCTTACGTATTTTATTGGTTCTTATGATTGACGTCTTTAGCGGGTAGAATGTCCGGTATGATTTCATAGTCTTGTGGTCCTTTGCGCATCTTTGGGCAGTAGCTCCGTTGTCTGTACCGGTTCAGGCGACCTTGTACCTACGACTGGTCTACAGTGTTGCATTCAGCTAAAATGTTTCTATAAGCAAGACGAATTTCATGAGAATGGATCTACTAAAGTTACATTCAGCTTCTAGTTTGGAGGAAAAAAACAAGAGTTCATGTCCTTCAGCAAGTCAGCACACTGCATGTTAGAAAAATACATTTAATATGAGAGTCAGGCAGCTAGGCCTCGACTCATGCTAACTAAGGCCTAATGATTTATTAGCAAAACCTTTACATAAGTCTATTATTATTATTGTAAAATCATATTATTATATGTCATTTCAACATGATTAGTCAGTTTCCTTAGTCCCCGTATATATTGGCAGCCACTCCCCATGGTCACATTTCAAGTGCATGTTTTAGCATGATATATTAATACAGTTTCTAAGCAGCATTATTATACATTAGTTTATAAACATTTCATGTTAATATAGATTATATAAGCTAGGCTCTCTCAGCAGCGAGGTTGGCTCAGATGGCTTTAAGTCATTTTGTAAAGGGGGAGTGTGGACAAGGGTCCGAGGGAGCTCCTGAGTTTGTAGAACGCATAGTCATTGCAAGTTCCATGGGTGTGGTGGTGGGCCAGCAGGTCAAGGTGTTTTCTGATGTGTTTTCTTTGTTTTGTTGGAAGGATGGCAGAGTAGAGAGGTATGGTTAGGGTACAAAGTTGTCGTATATTGTGCTGATCTGGTTGCTGAGGTAGTAAGCAAGTTCAGAGCAGAGTTTCTGAGAGGGGGTGATGGTTGTCAAGCTAGCAGTAGGGAGGTGAAACCCTTCACCATGGAAAACATTTTGGTACTGTTGCTGATTTGTTAGTTCGTCTGTCATTGTCTTTGTGGGTAAGTCTCCATCCGTGATCCAGCTGTTTGCAATTGCACTTAATAAGTCATAGGTCATCCATGTCTCAGGTAGCCTGTGATCTGATCTGTGCAGAGGTGGTGGTTTCAAGCAGGGACGGAGTGTCAGTGCAAGAGGTGAGCCAGTTCTTGAAGTTGATGATGGATCGAGAGAGATTGTCATGGTGTCTCGGGTGGTGGGTTAGGAGTTCTGTGGTCCAGGATTCCCTGACTAGCATGTTCCAGTTGCATCAGATTGTCTTGGTGGGTGCATTTAGCATCAATGGGTAAGGTGTAGGTTGAGTAGGATGTGGGGGTGGTTGGCTCAGGTAAGGAGGCTTGGTTTGTCCACTGTGATATTGGGGATGTTAGCAAAGATCGGGTTGAGTGGATATCCGGTTTTGTGGATGGGAATCTTCACTCGTTGGGTAAGTCTGAATGTGTTCAGGTATCCCAGGAGGCTTTTGGTGTGTGTCTTGGTGTAGTCCTCCAAGTGGAAGCTGAATTTGCCACGGAGGATGAAGGAGCAGGAGCTGAGCATGAAGGAGGCAATGATCCCTGCAATAGTCAGCGGCAGCTATTCCACTAAGGCAAAGGAGCGTCGCCCCATTGCATTCAGTAAAAGGAAAAATAAAATGATGATAACACAATGTTATTAGCATTTCTTTCATTTGGAGTTAAGGCAGGGCTGGGCTGAATGAGTGTTGGAGGAGGAGTGGTATGTGCACCATTAGTGCACATGTCTGTTTGGGTGGCTGTGTTGGGTCGGTCAAACAGAAATGCGCACTTTTCATTTTTCCACCCGGCTGTATTTCACAGCCAGGAGGAGAAAGTGCACAGGGTCCCACTTCCTGTATGAGCACTGAACCAGGCCACTCACACCAATCATGCTGGTGACAGCAGCATCATGATTGTCTTAGGTGAGTGTGGAAGCCTGTGCTGCATGGAAGAGGACAGAGGAGACACGGATGTGTCTCCCGAAGGAGCAGGTAAGTGTTTTTTTTTTTATCTATGGGGGTTATTACAACTTTGGAGGAGGTGTTAATCCGTCCCAAATGTGACGGATATACCACCAGCAGTATTACGAGTTCCATAGGATATAATGGACTCGTAATACGGCTGGTGGTATATCCGCCACTTTACCGTCACTTTTGGGATGGATTAACACTTCCTCCAAAGTTGTAATAACCCCCTATTTATTTTTTAACCCCTCCCGCCCTACCACCCCCATTCAGTGGTAGCCACCACTGGCAATGGTGTTTTCAAAAGTCAGCTGTCATTCTGGGAGTTCCTCCAAGGGTTGTGGTGCTCAAGACATTGAAAATCAGGTGTTTGAGTTGGCCATATGAGCTTGCTCAGGTGAGGGAGCAGTAGATATCTTTCTTGCAGATGATTGTGATTCCTCCTCTGTGTATGCTGGTTTTGTCCCATCTTGTAATCTTATAGATGGGAGGGATGTCTGAAGTGTAATCGGTTTTAACTTGGTCTCTGTAATGAAGAGTAGATCTGTAGAGAGGTCATGCAGGAGGTCCCAGGCTTCAATTCGGTGTTTGTTAAGCAAGCCGGTGTTAAGGAGAGCACAGGCCAGGGTGGGAAGGGTGTGTGCATATTGGTTTCATGTGGGGTGGGTGTGCATATGTGGTAAGAGGGAGGGGGAGAATGGGTGGTACTATGGGATACGCAAGTGAAGGTGAAATCATCTTCAGTGCTGGTCAGGGATGTCAGGCAGCATCGCTCGTGGAGTCATCTGGAGTTCAGGGCATGGGTGGCTGTGACAAAGTGGTATCTTGGGCAGCCTTGGAAGGGAGAAAACCCCGGGGTCCTGGCAATGGACATGGGTGGGATGCAGCCCGGTTGTGGACAGGCACAGACAGGCTTGCTTTTGGTTGCATTATTGTTCAGTTGTACTGTGTGTGTTGTACAATGCTGTACAGTGCAGCACAATGGAAGGTACAATATAGTCCAACAGAACAATATCATAATCCTGTGATGCACCAGAAAAACATACCTTTTTCAAGGATTCAGCTACAGCCCTGCTAGTGAAAATAGCTTTCAGGGGCTAGTCATTGCAGAAACATGCTGACATGTTACACTTTTAAATATCAGGTACCCTATTTTGGGGCAGCAAGGTTCATTTAGGGGTGACTTATTTGTATTCGGAAGCAGGGTGTCCTGCCTACCAAAAAGGGTTATTTTGACATGGTTAGAAAGAAGTTTTTCAGATTTCTGTACTTAGACTGCACAATGCATGATGGGTATGAAGCCATGTTTTCCAGGCCACTCTGTTGATGACACAATAGGTGCTGTAGTCCACAGGTGGCTTTTTACTTTCAGGACCTGGTTGCATTTCTTACACCAGGTGCCAGGGACTTGATGGCAAGGTAATTTAGTCAGTCTGAGATAAATCAATTAAACCATGTTTAAAGGGGGATCACTTCTTTTACTCCTGTATCTTGGGCACTTATGTGTGGTAATTCTAAAGTCAAAGGCCAGAAATTGCACAAAACTATGCTGACATAGACACAATTTCTCCCAGGGTAGTAGAGACCAGTCTTTTTCTGTATAGGATTGGCTTAGTTTAGGCTGCAAGTGTTGCTTGGTATCTCAAGCAATTATATGCAAGAAAAGGTGCACAACAAGAACATTAAAGAGTGGAGAGACCACTCATTTGGAAGTGCCCGATGATAGTGGCGATCTGCCAAGTTAGGTAGAAGCTTACTCATCTTCTATAACTGTTTGTTATCCTTACTGTTCATGTAGGCAGTGTAGCAATTATTGCTGTTGCTACTTGTAGGAAGTATTTAGTGTAAAACTGCTGTGCATCAAGTTAAGACTTAAGAGATAAAACCTAAAAGTCAAGCACCTGTGAACAAAGTCAAACATTAGTGATACCCTGAGTAGCCCAAATCAAAAATATTGAATGATCACCCATCTTGATACTCATAGTATGCCACAAGGAAGCTTCAGCATGTAGGTAGGGTCTGTTCCCATTAGTTTATTTGTTTTGTTTGTCACTCATATGGTTGCTTTCTAATGCTGGTTTTGGGATACAGGTGCATGAGTCAAAACATTACCTCATACATCATAAATGATATCCTGTTCCAGTCAAACCCAGGGAATGGGGAGTCAGTAGGGCTAGGGAGTGACTGTGTCAGTGGCAAGAGGTTATGGACAAGATAGTAAGGGGAATATTTAAGAAAATTGCTGCTGCACCTAGTGCAGCTCCACTTTTCTTGTGCCCCTTGGCAGCCCCTAACGCCACCATGTGTGCGCTGTATTTTTGATGCTAGTTCAAAGCTTTGCAGGATTAGCGTAATTTTTGTTTACTCTAATCCTGCAAAGCCAATTGAGTCCCTTTGAGAATAATGTCATGCCTCCTTTAAATGACTGCTCTAAGCAGGCGTTAAAAGTGCAGAAAAAAATGACATAAAGAAGTCTCTTAGATTTCTTGGCACTATTCTTTTAGACACCCTCATGGGGGAACCCCCCACTTTGCATACATTATGCATGCATTGCACCACTTTGTAAATTTGGCGCTGTGTTATTTTCCTTCTCGTTGGGCCACATCAGTGTAAAAAAATGACCCTAATGTGGCACAAGGAGGCAATAAGGGCTATTAAATCAGCCACAATATTTCTTAGAAGTCATGTTAAATTGCCACAAAAAAAGTGCTCTCTTAAACATAAAAGATGTACAGTGAGGCTCAAGAATAAAGCGCATGGACACTGATTACCAAAACTCATGTCCATAAAGACAATACTGAGTTTAACAGTTGCCTCTCATCTGACAGTAATAGAGACAGCTATTTGCAAGCTCCTACAAATATCTGCCAGTCCCAGAGTATGCAGATCAAATAACCTGTACTTTTGCTTGCCCACAGAGAACAATGCTGCAGGGCAGACTGCAGGTAACCTGAAGCGATGATGTGCCTTCCACCACCTGGACATTAACTCAGCATTAGTCTGGCAGGCCTGATAGGCGAAGGCAGGCCATGGAGAATAGTTGACGGTTATATTTAATACATGAGAATAAGTGGCTCCTACTTTCCCTACAGTGTTTCTGCTGATGGCGGCTGTTGTCAAACTTTCAACATTAGCCTAGAATCTCCTCACATCACTGTGAGCTGAGTGGTCTATTAGATGAAGACAAATTTATAAAACAGCCACAATATTGAAGGCTTACTGATGAGCATGGACAATGTGACCCGTGATACCAGCACTTCTCAGCAATTCTATAATATTTCACCTTCATTTTTACACGGTCATTATTAGACTTGGCATCCTTGGTGTGATCTCCCCTAATTTTTGCCTCTTTTTTCCAGGTTGTTGTTGTGTGCTGGACTCTGTTTTTGATGTTTTTGATACTCTGGGCACCTTACCACTGCTAACCAGTGCTAAAGTGCAAGTGCTCCTATGTAAAATATATGTGTAATTGGCTTACCCATGATTGGCATATTTGATTTACTAGTAAGTACCTAGTAAAATGTACTAGAGATGCCCATGGCCTTAATCCAAATGCTACTAGTGGGCCTGCAGCACTGGTTGTGCCACCCACATAAGTAGGTCTGTAAACATGGCTCAGACCTGCCACTGCAGTGCCTGTGTTTGCAGTTTTAAACTGCCAATTCGACTTGGCAAGTGTACCCATTTGCCAGGCGTAATCCTTTCCTTTTCCCACTAGCCTGGCTTAATCCTTTCCTTTTCATACATGTAAACTGCTAAGGCAGGCCCTTAGTAGCCCCATGGGCAGGGTGCAGGGAATGTTAAAGGTGGGATATGTACTGGTGTGTGTCACATGTCCTCACAGTGAAATACTGCTAAATTAAATCTCTCTCATAGGTTAACATGGGGAGCGCCTTTAAATATTATTAAAGTGCAGATTCCCTTTGAGACCAGATAGAAATATGGAATTAGGTGTCTCTGAACTCGCAATTTAAAAATACCTATTTTAGTGAAGTTGTTTTTAGATTGTTAATTTGAAAATGCCACTTTTAGAAAGTAGGCATGTTCTTGCTTCAATCATTCTGTGACTCTGCCTGTTTGTGGAATTCCTGTCTGGGTCAAATTTGACAGTTTGCTCCTCTCATCTAGACTATGACACAAAGGGATCTGGGGTGCAGCCTGCATATCCTAATGAGCCATCTGTGCTGGGAGGGGAGGGAGGAATGGTCACTCATGCCTGAAAGGACTGTGCCTGCCCTCACACAATGCAGTCTCCAACCCTCTGGTGTGTGTCTGGGGCCTGGCCTGGGCTAGGCAGGATATTGTGAACAACAGAGACTTTCCTTTGAATTATGCCTCCTTCAAAGGCAGAAAGGGGTATAAGTGTTGGACCCCAAACCTTTGAAAATTGGATCACTTCTGGAACCAAGAGGAACCTCTGCCAAGTAGAAGAGCTGAAGAGCTGAGGAGGAATGCTGCCCTACCTGTGACTGTGCTTTTTTGGGCTATCCTGCAGTTGCTGCTTCGGCCTGTGAAAGTGGACAAAGACTGGACATTGTGGTATATTCCTGCTTGTGAAGAAAGAGTCTCCAAGGGCTTGAGTTGAGCTTGTCTCCTGTTTTGAAGTCTCAGGGCCATCAAAGACTTCCTCTGCTAATATCTGGACTCTCTGCTGAGACTCCTGCCCTGCCAAGTGGTTCCATATCCGGTCCCTGGGCCCTTGAAAGGTGAAGTTGGCTTCCAAGAGCTGAAATTCCACGCACAGAATACCCTGTGGGGAAATTGTTGACGCACCATCTGCAACACAGCTGATAAACAACACACTGCGAGCTTTGCGGCTAAAATAGACACTCCACCTGCATTGTGGCTGGGAGATCAATGCATTGCGGCTGGAGAAATGGCGTGCAACTCCCACTTGCAGCTGCTGATAATGATACAAACCCCACGCTGCATGTTTTTCTAACACTGTGCAACAGGATTTCCCTGGGCGTCAAAGTTAACCCGACTCTTCATGGATTCGAGGTGCCTCATCCGGAAAGCGATGCATCGCTCTCTTGCGAGGGAAAAAAACAATGCATCGCCAACCCAACCGAAGAAGAAACGACACACATGGCCTCCCTTATGAGGAAGAAATCGATGGATCGCTGCTTTTTCCGGCGCACATTTGCCTGTTTATTTTCTACTCTAACCAGGTACTTTGTGCAAAATCAATATTTCCATTGTTTTCTATTGAGTAAGACTCTTCTTCTTTTGAAAATTCACATTTTAACTTGTGTATGTTGGATTTATGTTGTTTTGGTCTTGTTTGATTTGGATAAATATTGCCCCTATTTTTCTAAACTGGTGTAGTGTCAATTTCGTAGTGTTTTCACTGTATTTTTGTGTGTGTTTGTACAAATACTTTACACATTCCTTCTGAGATAAGCCTGACTGCTTGTGCCAAGCTACCAGGGGGGTAAACAGTGGTTCTCTAAGTGTGTTACTCCATTACCCTGACTAGAATGAGGGTCCTTGCTTGGATAAGGGGTAACCTGACTGCCAACCAAAGACCCCATTTCTAACAGTCATTAATAACTAGCCAGCCAGAGATAGTTTACTCAGAATTTGAGCATGAGGGAAATTGAATGCCACTGTCTCTTTGCGGGACTGCAATACATTCACTGCTCAGGAGGCCTGCATTATTGTCCAGGGAGCGGTCAGTACTGCTTCAAAATACTGACTTAATTCCTTCCTGCATTACAGCATTCTTAATCTATGAGCCCCGAACATGGACAAGAAGGAAGCGGGTAGACAGAGTCTAAGAGGGTTTCACAGAAGAAACACAGGGGTCGGCACCTGGTGAGCCCTAAGTGACACGAATGCATGAACTCTTAGAGACATTTCACAGGGCTTTACTCACCTTATATAAAGTTCAGAAATATCTAGGCTGTAAGGTGTAGCTGAGAATTTGGCCCTCATTACGAGTCTCGTGGTCCTAGAACCCCCAGACCCACGGTGGCGGTCCAACCACCACCAATGCACAGGTTCTTCCTCCACATTATAACCGTGGCGAATGTGCCACAGTCAGACCACCGGCACCACCACTTTTTCTCTGGCCTAGGTCCTGGTGGTGCCAGCGGTCTTAATCCACCAGGGCAGCGCTGCCCCCTCTCTGCCGGTTTTTACTTGGTGGTTGCACTGTTATGGAAAAGCTGGTGTAGACGGGGTGCTGAGGGCCCCATGGCAGCATTGGCAGTGCAGGGGCCCCCCCATGGACAGCCCTGTTGTGCTTTTCACTGTGAAAAGCACAAATGGTTCTGTTGCACCCTATACACCGCAACATTGCTGCAGCTCAATTACAAGCCAGCATCAATGTTGTAGGCTGTTTCCCACTGGGCAGAAACTCTGTTTTCACCCACTGACCCAGCGGGAAATTTGTAATAGGGATCGCAGGAAGGTCACCGCACTGGCAGTGACCTGGCTGCGGTAGTTTGGCAGGTGGTCTTTTCCACACATTAAACTCGAAATGAGGGCCTTTATTTTCAGAGCTGTGACAGGTTGTTGTGATAATGGTGGACTTGTTCACCGATTTTATGTGCAGCAGCGGGTGCACAGCCAGCATGTTCACAGGAGATCATTTTTTAAGCATTCACATAGGCGACACAGACTAAAAGCACATACACACAGGAGGCTGTGCCAATGCATAAAGAGAAGAAACCTCTGTTCTGCATCAGGAATGACTGAACTTGTCCAGAAGAAAACCGCCTCACCACAATACAGAATGCTCAAAGCCCAACGAAACTCAACACTTTAGAGCATTCTTAGAGCATAGTGATTCATGGTGTACTTAAGTGAGCTCCTTACCCAACACAAGTAAGTGCAATTTAAGGTAATACTTTATACAGCGTTTCATTTCCCTTATTGTGCCAGTCCTTCATGTTAGGTCAAATTTGGGTACTTTAATTGAACTCTGTAGCAGTATCTGTAGATTTGCACCTTTACAGCGTGTTTGAGATTTCAGAACATGTTTGAGCTCGAACTTTGTGGATGACTGTGCTGTGGAACAAGTGAGCAAGCAGTAGAGTTACTGCACAGTGAAGAGTTGGTATCTGATAGCCTTCATTAGAGACAATGCTAGCTGATCCATGCTCTGTGCTGCTCACAACATATAACAAAAACAATATAAAATGTCTGATGTAGTGCAAAACAAAATGCATTGGCAACCTAAAGAATTAAGGGCCTGATTTATACTTTTTTAGTGCCTCATTTGCGTCATTTTTAAGTGGCACAAACTTACAAAATTCTATTATATTTTGTACGTTTGCGCCGCTTTTGCGTCAAAAAATTATGGAAATGCAGCACTAAAAAGTGTAAATCAGGCCCTAAATGTGTGAAGAGGTAAAATAACCCATCACTAGAAAGACCTTGAGACCAAAATACTCCGGTACTCAGACTGAAGATTTGATTGACATAATTTAAAGCCAATGACTGAAGGTTCCTGAGCCAAAGAAGACTATAGCTGATGGAGTTGGAACCAAAAACCCTTTCATTATGTATGAAAAACACACACTCTCTTAAGCCTTAGGAGGGTACTCCAAAACCATTTTTTCTCTTTCTGTGTTTAGTCCAGTGGTAAGATAATTCTTAGTCCAATTGTGTTCTCTATACATCTCTCATTCAAGCGCCCAGAGACAATTCGATTTAATGTGTGTGCAATGTGAATAAAGAAAATTAGACACTAACTATGAACAATATTCATTAGATTCAGATTTTTATTTATATAAATATAAATATAAAATGTACATACATTTAAAAACCAATACATTTGCTAGCTCAGGTTGCCGGTTGACCTCCCAAGCCATATTTAGAATGTTATGATCTAGTCCATGCTTTAGCAAGAATATGTTTCTACGTCACATGCTTGTTCGTTTTACTGGTAAATTTTAATATTTTTGTATAACAAATTATTCTGCACAGTCTTTTTTACCTGGTCTGACACTCGAAGGGAAAAAAATAACATAATCTAAACAGCACACATCGTAATCCTATCAGAAGAAACTAAGGGCCAGATGTAGCAAAAATAAAAATTGCGACTTGCATTTTGCGAGTTGATGCGAGTCGCAAAATGCGAGTCGCAATTTGGAATGCCAGAAAAAAAAACGATCCGATTTTGCGACTCGCAGCCGGACTCGCAACGCTGTGTGCGAGTCCGCAGATTGCGAGGTCGCTGTTTCTGAGTGTGCAAAAAACAAACTCGCAATTAGCGAGTAGGTGTCGCAAATTGCGACTACCTTCAAAATTGCTTACAGGTGCAGCAGAACACTCCAGAAAGCACACCAGGACACTCTGTAAACACTTCCTGGCACATGATGATGACATCACAGCCAGGAAGTTAACAAATACATGTGGGAGGAGGCTGGACCACACCCTTTTATAACTGCCAGTCTTCACACTGAACAAGCAGCAGCAGCCATGGAGGGAAAACTCAAATTGTCTGAGAGGGAGCTGGAGGTGCTGACAGAGGAATGCTGTCAGCACCATGATGAGCTTTTTGGGAGAGAAGCCCTCACTGTTCCTGAGGCCACCAAAAAGAAACTCTGGCAGGACATTCAAGAAAGAATTAATTCCCTGGGTGTGAGCCACAGGACAATTGAGGACATAAAGAAGAGGTGGTATGACCTCCGCTCCCGGACCAAGGAGAGGGTGGCAGAAAGGCTCCGGGAGATGAGAGGAACTGGAGGGGGACCATCATCTGTGCCACCACCCACAACCCTGGAAGAAAGGGTGGAGGAAACATTGGAGCAGGAGGCAGTGTGTGGATTTGGGGACCTGGACACCTCAGAGCCCAGTACATCAACCGGTGAGTACCATGTGATAAGCCTGTACCCCTATCAATGTCATACCCCACCCACCATGTACACAGGTGCATGCACAACCAAGATAGCTCCATTACAGGGTAGAAAAAGCCAGAATGATGCCTTATGGGAAATGTAGTCAAATAGGCAGTTCATAGGCAAATGTTTATTAGGAATTGTGCAATAGATACTAGACACTGACAGTGTGTTCCCCATGTCCCACAGGTCTCCAGCAAGACACCCCCAACACCACAACCACCCAGGCCCAGGAGGACACCCCAGGACCCGCCAGCACCCCTACCTGCACAGTCAGCAGCATTCCTGCATTAGTAACGCCTGCTGCAACAATCACGCCAGAAGCTGCCCCAGCAACAGGCATGGAGGATACAGGTGGGAGCACAGGGCAGCCACCGCTGCGCAGGCGTCGCAGGGCAAGACCATCTGGATCCGGGATACTTCCTCCAACCAGCTGTGAGGCACATCTGCTGCGGGGTCAGCGCCTGCAGAACAGAATATTGGGCAGGATTAGTGGTGTGCTGCACCGCTTTGTTAGACACAACCATGCAAGCATGCAGCACCTCAACAGAACCATGGACATGATGTGCCAGAACACTGGGGACATTGCCCTTGCCATTAGGGAACTGGCGGGCGGACTGCTGGGCCAGGCAGAGGCTGGGCGGCGCAGAGATCGCCAGACAATGCAACGACTGGACAGGATGGCCACATCGATCGGCAGGCTAGCCATTAATACAACAGGCCTGTCGAGGAGGACAGTTGTCCTGCAAATAGAGATGGGCCATTTTGCTGGGGATGTTGCCAGGGGCCTGGGACGTCTCACCCACATAATTGAACTTATGGAGACACAGGAAATGTCAAGGGCCACCGGGGAAACACCCCAAGACAGTGAGGAGGGCTCAACAGTGAGCAGTGTATCTGCCACTGACAGCAGGGTGCTGAGGAGTGGTAGGCACAGCACCACGGACGCAGCAGGGACCAGCCAGGCTGGCAGGAGGGGCAGGAGAACATAGATGACACCCAGGACCAATAAATGTGGCACATGGTGTTAATGTGCCACATGACTGGTTGGCATTTCCCTGCCCATGGACAATTTCAACTTGTATATAGTTTCTCAATTACAGTAATAAAACAGTTATTTTTGTTCCACTTAACAAATGGAGTTTTTGGTTAATAGGTGAGTATGGTGGGAGTTGACACATACCGTCCAAAATATTGTGTTGCAATGTGTTCCCGTCTCAGTCTGCCTTGATTAGCTAGACTCCTATCCCCATGATGGCGATGTGGTTGTTCTTGCTCTTCATCATCAGGATCTGGGTCTGCAGGGGTGAGAGGTAGCCCACGTCGGGTGGCTATGTTGTGGAGGATGGCGCATGCGACCACAATTTTGAATGCGGTAATGGGGGTGTATTGGAGTGCACCCCCACTGTGGTGGAGGCATCTGAATCTTGCCTTCAGGAGTCCGAAGGTGCGCTCTATCAGGTTCCTGGTCCTCTTATGCGCACTGTTGTATTGCCTCTCAGATTCAGTTCTGGGTGTCAAAAACGGAGTCATGATCCAAGGCCTAAGAGCATATGCACTGTCACCTGTTGGGCACAAAAAGTACACTGTTAGGAAGTACAGATTGTCGTGCACAGTGACCTGTGTGTATGTCTGCAAGTGTCTGTGGCTCTACCTAGGAGGTAACCGTCTCCGAATTCCCCACGTTCCAGGCATTGATGTATCCCACTATGCCTAAAAAAGTATGAGTCATGGGTACTGGCTGGAAACTTAGCTACGATGTCCGTGATGACATAATGGGCATCACAAACGACCTGTATGTTGAGTGAGTGGGTACACTTTCTGTTGCGGAAAATGTGTTCCAGATTAGCAGGGGGGCATATTTGAATGTGTGTCCCATCTACACACCCTATGACATGGGGAAAGTGGGCAATGCGGCAAAAGTCCAGCTTGGTGCTGTTGATTTCTGCCACATTCCTTGGTAAGTATATGAAGTGAGACATGTGCGTGACTAAGGCATCTAGGAAGGCCCTGAGGAACCTTGACACTGCACTTTGGGATACCCCACCTGCCACAGCAATGACCCCCTGATAGCTCCCTGAGGCCAAGAGGTGCAGTGAGCATAGTACTTGCACATGCGTAGGAATGGCGCAGCCACGCAGAGTCTGGTGTTCTAGCTGTGGTTTCAGTAAATCAATTAATTCTAGGATGGCTGCGCTGCTAAGGCGGTATTTGTCATAGATCTCCTCTTCAGTTTGCTGAAAAAGAGTCTGCCTGGTTCTATATATCTTCTCCTGTCTGTGGCCCCTCCTCCTCCTCTGCTGGGCTGCGTAGACTCTCCTCCTCACTGCTATCAGGTATATCTCCGCCATCTTGAGTGACCCAGATGGCTTCTGGGTCCCCTTTTATACTTTGGTAATGGTTACCACCTGCTCTGAGTTAGTGGTAAATGGGACATGCAAACTGGGCTTTTTGCGACTAGTCACAATTTGCGAGTTGCAATTGCATAAGGTTTGCGACTCGCAAACGGGTCCCATCGCTTTTTGCGAGTCGGAAATGGGCTTTTTGCATCCCATTTCTGATTTTGCACTGTCGCAAATTGCAATTCTGCCCGTTTGCGAGTCGCAAACGTTTGCTACATCTGGCCCTATATACCAATAAAGGTGTATGCACTACGCAGCATTACAAAATAAAACACACAATCCTCTTAGAAGTAGTTACAAACAACATATTCTCCTAATAACTGTTCTCTTTTGGACTCTGTTTGGAAACAAAACGAGAAATTTCATATCTGTAAATTGGCGTTCTGTGAACCCCTGTACACATCGATTAGTTGACATCTGGTATTCCCATTGCATACTGTTAGACACAAAACAGTGCCTGTGCTGGAGATTTTTGGCAGCAACGTTAACTAAATATAGCATTCGATCCATCCTTGCATCAGATGAGCTCTCATTCAACAGTAAATGATACATTACTCTACAAGAAATCTGTCAAACAAGCTCGAAAAGTGAATCATCTCTATAAATATTTGACGGCTGATATTGTCAGATCAATAGAAAAATTATCCCTTGAAAGGGAACAAAGGCAGAAAATTGCCTCCTTCATGTGGTTTCAGATGTGTGCTATGCCTTCCCGTTGACAAGTACACAAACAGTTATGGCAGTGTGAAATCGTGATATGTTGGAGCACTTGAAAGTTCTTGCTGCTTATCAAGCACTTCGCAGGATTTCTAACAAAACTAGCTCAACGCAGAATTCTCAATTCTTAGTTAAGACAATTTGTTTTACAGACAACTTTTTTGTTAGGTTTACAAGGTTATAGATCTTCCCATTTTTCGACCTGCATTCGGTCGAGTATGCATGTATTAAATGCTCCAAAGACCGCCCACGTCACTCTGATTAGGACTGAAATGCAGTTCCTCTAAGTGGCTGCATTTATGAATTGGCTGGTAACATCCGGTTCATCATAGCTTTGTCTAATATGCTAGAAGTTGATTAATTTAAAATACATAACTATGATTTTTTTCGCTGATAAAATAGAACTGGCAAAAATCAACTCCAGTTATCGCAACATGAAAGAAAGTATAAGCAACACGGAGTGATTTACAAATCACCTGGAAATGGGGGCATTACATAAATATGAGAACAGCTGTTTCAACGAAAATCATCAACTGAAACAAATTCCCCTAAATGAATAACAGAAGCACAGTGAGAATAAATCAGAAGCAATCAGACATTTGGCTGAAACAGAATCCCCAGAAACAGAAATAACTCTTCAGAGTTGTGCTCAGTTTTCTGCTGATCACACGGTGTAGGACAAAACAAGGTGAAGTCTGACTGTATTGTGTACAGTCAGACAATGGAACAGCGGTTGTTTCCTCATTATTTGTGTCATATGCAGCTGGGAACATGCATGAAAAAAGTATGTGTTCCATTGTATAAGCTTCTGCACACCGCTGCTGTGCATTAAAGGCATAGTGTAGCAAAGCTGTGCACATATGTGGATGCAGTGTGGTCAGGTGAACATCTATCATATTCTAGTCACTGTTACCACGTAAGAGCTGGTACCGTTGAGACCCTGCAAAAAGCAGAACTTCAGTGCCTCCGGGTCAACTCAACTTTATGTAGTAGCAGACTAGTCATTGGTGTCTGGCGAAGACACTTCAGCTTGGAGGTGCAGATGTAAAGATACTGAAGCAAGGGGCATGCTGGATTTTGGAGATGCCAAACAGCATTACTTAGATCCAGTGTGTGATATACGTACAGCCCAAATGGTGCTTAGGACTGGAAAAGCATCACAGGTGCCCTACCAATGTCAAGCACCAGTAACGCTACTTTCACGTTCTCCTCAGTGTGCAGAGATGCACTGCTGCTTCCCAACAACATGTAAAAAACTCCCTGCAAAGGCTGTAACTACGAATGGACCCTTTTGCCTCTGGGTACTTTCCCCAATTCCTTTTTCACTCACATGTAAACAGGCAAAATAATGTAACTCATTTTGAATCACACTTAAGACACCGAGCGCCTGATTAATGAAAAGTTAGCTCCGCCTTTACATCATTTTTTGATGCAAAAGTTGCGCAAACTTACAAAATATAATTATGTTTTGTAAGTTTCGGGGCCTGATTTATGAAAAGTTAATGCTGCCTTTACATCATTTTTTGACGCAAAAGCGGTGCAAACTTACAAAATATAGTTATATTTTGTAAGTTTGCACTGCTCTTGAGTCTAAAAATTATGTAAAAGTGGCGCTAACGTTTCATAAATCAGGCCCGAATATCTCCACTGTGGGCAGACTCAAAAAGGAATGACACTGGCAAAAGAGCCAATCAATACAGAGGGGTGTGACCCATTCACAATTGTGTGCATGCTGTCATCTGGGCTGGTCCATACTGGAGAATAACCTAAGGATACTCTGTATTTTATCATTTTACAGTGAAGTTCATTGACTCCTTAATTATAGGTCAGTGATTCCATAGGAAATACATTTTTTGTGTTGCTAAGAACTCTGGCACCATTTGACAAATCTTCACACAACTTTCCAAAAAGTGTTTTTTCTAATGTTAGACCTGGCATCCTTAGGGTGGTCTTACCACAGACGTTTTGCCTTTCACTTCTGTTGTTTCTGTATCTTTTTGTTGGCCTTAGGGCTCCGAACACTTCACCACTGCTAACTAGTGCTAAAGTGCAGGTGCTTCTCCCCTAAACATGGTAACATTGGTGTATCCACAACTTTCATATTTGATTTACGTATAAGTCCCTTGGAAAGTGGTATACAGCTTGCCCAGGGCCTGTAAATTAGTGCTGCTAGTGGGCCTGCAGCACCAATTGTGCCACCGTCTTATGTAGCCCTGAAAACATGTCTCAGGCCTTCCATTGGAGGGCCTGTGTGCAGTTTCACTGCCACTTCGACTTGGTATTTAAAACTTCTTGCCAGCCCTGAACCCCCCCCCCCCCCTTTTATTATATGTACGCCACCCCTATGGTGGTATGCTTTAGGTATCCCATAGTGCAGGATGCCATGAAAGTAAAAGGCAGGACAGGTACTTTTAAGTTTCACATGTCCTGGTAGAGAAACACTCCCAAAGTGGTTTTTCATTACTGTGAGGCCCACTCCTCTCATAGGCCAGCTTTGGGAATTAAATATTATATTATAAATGTAGAAATCATAAATATTATAATGTAAACATGAAATATACTCTTAAGCTGTAATTCCTAATCAGAAAGGAGCAGCTGCATCGAGTGTCATATAATTGGAACGGCAATGATAATTCCTCTCCCGTGGTGAAGTCGGATTTAATATTACTATTTTAGAAATGCCACTTTTAGAAAGTGGGCATTTCTCTGCTCTCACTGCTCTGTGTCCCTGACATCCTGTCTCGAATACACGTCTGGACTGGGCTGGGAGAAAGCTATATTTATGCATTCCCTCCAGACAGAACACTCAACTACATCTGCATTCATCTGTATACTGATGGGTCTCCCTAGATAGGAAGGATGGGGATGTTCCTACTTATACTTCAAAGGGTAGTGGCCTGACCCCACAGAAAGGGCTGATTACCCCCAAAAGATAGTCTGGATCCGGGGCTGTGATGAAAGAGGGACCTGTGCACTTCAAGGAGCTGCTTTTAAGTCACCCCCTCTTCAAAGGCACTTTTGGGTATAAGTACTGGGGCTCTGATTCTAGCAATTCAGTGCACATATGGACTTGGAAAGAACTCTGCTGGAGTAAAGATTGCTGTGTTGTAAGGATTACCGCTTTCGTGGACTGACTGTTCCAAGGAACTGCTCTCTGCTTTCCTGAGCTGCCCTCCTGTCTGCTGATCTCTGTCCTGCTAAGAGCATGGACTGGAATCATCCTGCCGAACCCAGAGTTACTCCAAGGGCTTGCTGGCTTACCCCATGTTTTTCTGCAGTCTCAGGGACATCAAAGACTGCCTGCGATTCTCCTGGTGTTGCTGGACTCTGTCATCTGTGAGTCCTAACCTTGCCTGAGTTGTCTCCTCCAGTCCTGGGCCTCAGAAGTTGTTTCTGCAGCTGGTGACTCATTGCCTCGAGTGCAGCAGAAATTCCACCTTATTGATCCTTCAATGCCGACACAGAGGCTGTTCGACAACAGCAGATTCAGAGCCTGCAGGGCCCGATGATGACACTCCGGGCAGCTTGATGGTGATGCATCATATTCACTTCAGTAGAGTCTGGCAACAATGCAGTGACCTGACTGCATGGAAAATACCTCCACATAGTGCCCTCGATATCAACAATTTGTTCCATCAAAGGTACTGTTTCAGAGGTCCCAGCGTGGGTTCTGCAGTTGCCCTACCCTTCATCACAGTTGGCCTGAACCTTGGATTTGCACCGGTCCCTTGTGACCTCAAGTAACCCATTGACTGCTAGTGACTTCTAAGCACTGTTTCTGATTTAATGTTTAAAAATGCATATCTCGACATCTATTAATTTCATTGTTAATGTTTTGGTCCTGATTTTCTCAGAAAAATATTCTCTGTTGTCCAAAACTTGTGTAGAGTCTCTTTGTGGTGTTTTCATTCTGTTACTGTGTGTATGTGTGTGTTGCAAAATTACTTTACACATTGCCTCTTAAGTTAAGCCTTCCTACTCAATGCAAAGCTCCCAGAGGCTGAGCAGAGGTTAATTTAAAGTGTGTATCTGACTTACCCTGACTAGGATTGTGATACCTACTTGTACAGGGTGCATACCTCTGCCAACTAGAGGCCCAATTTCTAGCATTTGCCTAAATGGAAGATTTTGGGGTGATCCATCAAGCACCTGGGGCACACCAAAATTGGCAGGAACCTAGATATTGGTCCAGAAAGTGTGCTTTTATGATTTAGTATAAATGCGTTCAGTAGTTGTTGCGATATTAATGTTTAAAACATTTTGTATATCTGGACAGATGGGTTCAAAGGGTGCTCGCAAGAGTGACTCGAGCCCAATATTAAAAAATAGAGTGCCTTGACTGTCTGCCAGCAACATGGGAAATATGTTGCTGTCATCCATTACTGGACTTGGAAAACTTAGGGTCAGATGTAGCCTAGTACTGAATCTCAAATAGGGTCTGCAATTTGATATTAGGAAGGGGCATGTTAAGGGTGTCTCTTACTAATAGCGACAAGCAGTGGTATGTAAAAGTCATTGTTGTGCGACCGAAGTAAGGTTGCAAAACAGTTGCAGTTTACCACTAACTTCAAGTTGGTGGTAACCCATTCGCAAATGGGAAGATGTCCCCAAGGACCATTTGTGAATGTTGTTGAAAACATTTTTTAAGTTGATGTATATATATTGCACTTCTGACATGTACAGTTTTCTCCTTATATTGATATTATCAATGATCTTATCAAATATGTCACCAGTGATGTAATACGTGGGGTAATTTTCTATTTTTAAATTTTTTATTATTATCTATTATTATTATTGTTATTATTATGATTATCATTATTATTATTAATATTTAGACATTTATAGAGTGTAAACTGTCACTTAAAAGGTATCCGGTGCTATATACCAATAAACTGAATAACCCAACCCTCCACCAATCAACAAACTGGGTATAATTGGAGAAACAGCCAGGTTGTTAAGGCCCTCCTAAAGCCAAGAAGATCGGGTTGCTGTCTGATGGAAGCTGGGAGCTGGTTCCAGAGTTGAGCTGCCTTAACAGAGAAGGCACGTCCACCCTGTCAAAACGTCTTGAACTAAGCGGTACATAAAACAATTGGCCGAGGATGACCAAAGACATCTTCCTGGAGTATATTTCCTGAAACTATTGCAGAAATACAGGGGTCATTAGGATTGAAGGGCTTTAAATACTATACATAGTGCTTTAACCACAACCCTCGGTCTAACTGGGACCCCATAGAGCTCCCTAAGAGCCTCTGAAGCAGAGGATTTTCTAGGATTATCCAAAACCAGTTTGGCTGCTACTACCTGGACTCAATGTGATCTATGCAGCAGGATGTCTGATGCTCCAGGAAGGAGTGCATTGCAATAATCTAACCTGCTCAAGATCACACTGCATAAGACCAAGAGTCTAGCAGATGAGGGCACTCTACCCTTTGTTTCAGTGAAATTCTATGGATTTTTTTAATGTTAAGTAATTTTAATTACTTTATGCTAATCCAACCACTGCTGCATGGGGGTTGGCCACATTGGCTTGGCCTGCAGTCAACCCCATATAAGCACTAACCCCTGCACCATGCATGGCCTTTTTTGGCCATGCGAGGCAGGAGTTGGCCACAGGGCCTGGCCTGCAGCCAGGCCCTGCAGCCTTACCCCTAAATGCACCTAAAAGCATGGTTCAGGATTACAAATACATGTGTAAAACAGCCTGTCAAATGTGCAGTGTTGTTCCAGTGTTATGAACACTAGAACCTGGAACCCTGGTGGATCACACTTAGCTGTCCCATGTACCACTTCACCAGTGTGCAGAGCTGATTGTGTAATACGCTCCATATACTTAGGTGACTGAGATTACGTGTGCCCCTAGTGGAACTGGTCACTTCTGTGCAGTGCTCCTTCCCAGAGTCATTACAGACAGGTGGGTCTAAAAAACTGCAGAGGGTCACACAGTCACATCTTGTCGCCTTTGTACAGTGCTGTTTGTGAGTTTGTGTTACATGGCCCATTGTAGCTTAGCTTTCTGGCTAAGGGAGATGTCCTCCTTGCCTCATCACTTTTGTGCGGGAGATGATACACTGTGAACAGTATATAAGACTTATGCAGTCACATGTTTGCCCAGTGCAGCCTGTCACTTGTATGGAGTACTTCTCTGAGAGGAGGTGTCACATTGCACACAAAGGCCTGGGCTGCTTGGATGGCACTGCTTATCGCTTGTGCACAGATTCACAGAATCAGTGGCACACTGGCACTGAACTGTGGTGGGGCCATGCTTTTGTGCACGCAATGACATCACTTATGTGCATATTCATTTCAGTGGTTAATGGTGTGCATTGCACAGGAGTCTAGACTTCAGGGGTCACATGCTCTTCCATGGCTTATGTATAGCAATTATTCACAAACCTGATTTCCCACTGTGCACTTAATCATGGACTGGAATCTAGACTGCTGTGCTTTGGCACCTATGTGAAGCGCTTCTTCACAGAGTTTGGGTCACGCAACACACACCATCTTACACTGCCAAGTTCACATGCATGCCTTGTGCCGTGCCTACACATCTGTATTCTGTGTACAGGTTCGCTCACAGGCTGGGGCCACCAACAGCCCCACCTGCACTGCCTTGTTACTTAGACACACAGGTTCTACCGAGTGCCAGTGTTACACTGTGCACAGGACCAGCCACAGGTGGGGTCACACGCAGGACACTGGGGATAATATTTAGTGCCCTTTCAGAGATTCACAGTTATGTTGTGTCAAAGAATGCTGAGATCACATAGCGGTCTCTGCCACTACTTAAAGCTTCTAAGAGCCAGCCCCCTGAATTTCATGGTTGCTCACTGCACAGCACCCGTGTGCGCCAGGAACAGCCCATGTGGTCCTACACTTAAAGCAGTGCCTCCTAGGGTCAATCACCTTGTGCATAGGACAGGGTTCAAAACAAACAGCAGCCCTGGCTTGAGCCCTGTACCTCATCTGCACACAGCTCTTGCCACTGCTGAATGCATGTAACTTTCCTGTAGGCCGTGCAGCCCTGCATCATCTGTTCAGTGTCTCACTGTTCAGTCTCTATTTCTGCCTCTCTGGGTGGAAGTGGTGGTTCTGATACAAGGCCTGGAAAATTGGTGACATATAGAGAGGCAAGGGGACAGAGAAAACAGTGACACACAGAAAAAGCCAAGGGAGCAGATTCACGGAAAATCAGTGACATACAGAGAGTTGAAGGCAAAGGGAAATTCATTGACATGCAGAGGGTAGAGGGAACAGGGAAACACTGTGACAACCAGATGGCAAGGGGAGCATGGGAAATCAGTGACATGCAGTCAGACTAGTGTGACATTTCACAAGGGAAGAAAGAACAAGATCAGTTACAATATGTGGGCACACTCACAGACCCAAAGCGACTGCCCCTACTTGTGATTTGGACCCAGACACAACTTTAGTGGCTCACTAGATCAGACCCACATGCAAAAGCAGTGGGTTTTTAGAGTTTATTATATTTCCAGCCCGCAGAAAATACATACATTTTGTGTTGTCACGTCTGAAAACACCTCTTATCTTCTGTGTCAGCAACAACTTCAGTGACAGTAAAGTTCTACCCATCTCATGACTGGTCTTCCCAGCACTCCCGTCCCCTCTTCAGCACAGGGTTGCAGGTTGTTCATGCCTTTCGTAGTTAAAAAAAGTGTCATGCCCGTGTGGTCTTCACCTTATTAGGCCCGGTTGTCCGATAAGGGGGACATGCTGGAGCCTGCTAAAGGTAACCCTGAGATGTGGTTTTGGAGAATCCTGCGAGGTGTGCTTACTTTTGAGTACTATGCCTGTATAGCACAAGGCTACCTTATGCCTGCGTACCCTGAGCCTTGGTCCTCAGTGAACTGCCTGATGCCCCAAGGCTTGTCTTTTGGTGCTATCCAAGCAGCCTAGGAGGCATGTGGTTAGGCGCCACACCTTAATGAATCAATGAATGAATGAACGGAATTTCTAAAGCACACGGATATGCAGGGGTGACTTGGCGCTAAAGATCTAAACATACTGAGAAAACTCATAGCATAAGGCATGGCCATAAGAGGCCGTGTATAAACAGCCGGGATTTCAACAGGTTGTGAAAGTTGAGGAGACCTGGTTGATTTCTAAGATGAAATGGCATTTTATTCCATAGTTGGCTAACAGTATAAACAAACCCATGTCCTCCCCGGGTCTTTATTTATGTCGGTGGTTGGCAAGAAAAAGGATACTGTCAATCTCAAATTTCGGCTTGGTCCGTGCCACCTAATTTTCCTTGCAAGGTAGCTGGGTTTAGTGCCATACAGAGCTTTGTGGGCGAGGCAAAATGCCTAAAGCGCCACACACTTAAACACCACACACTTCTGTACAGAGAGCCAGTGTAGATATCTTAGAACATTTGCTAAACATTTACTACTGATGTATACTTGGGAACTTTCTCTAAGAGGAATGCAGCTGCATTCTGCAGTGTCTGTAGCTTTTTAAATACCCTTTGTTGTATGCCCATATATGATATGATCAAAGTGATAATTACTGATTTTTGATGCTCAAAAGGAATAAAAGGTAACACCTTTTTTAGAGTCTTATGATGAAGAAAACAGAATGAAGGGAACATCTTTACATGCTCCATAACAGATAAGTCAACATCAAAGATAACCCCAAGGTTTCTTACCTTGGAAACTGGTGTTGGAGGAGATCAAAAACATGAGGCCACCATGAGTTGCCCCCGAAGGTGAGTTCTTTTCCAAGATCAGGACCTCAGTTTTATCTGAATTTAGTTTCACACAATTGGAGGTCATCCAGCTGGCTAGTGCCTTCATGCATTTATTAATCCTGTCAGCCACTTCATCTGCATTGCTCAGAGTAGACACCACAATCTTAGTATCATCAGCATAAACTACTGTGGCAAAACCATAAGAGTGGTTTAGTTTAGCCAACAGTGTCACAGAAATATGAAAAGGTGTGGGACTAAGCGACGACCCTTGGGGCACCCCGCAGGAGAGAGAGAAGATTTTGAGTGAAAGTCCCTGAAAGTCGCTGACTGTTTCCTATCATTTAGGAAGGAAGCGATGATTTTATGTGCAGGTCCTGAAATGCCTATATCAGACAGGCGGTCTAACAGTACAGTGTGACTGACTGTGTCAAACAAGGTGGAGAGATCAAGTAGGCTCACCACCACTCTGCATCATTATCGTTTATGGCTCTTATCTCTTCCGAGACAACAATCAAAGCTGGAAAAGCTGTAACCTGGTCTAAAACCATATTGCATGATCTCCAAAAGGTTGTTTTCTTCTACATAATCTGATAGGCTGACATTACAATGTTTTTCAAATATTTTAGCAGGAAAGGGAAGTCTTGAGATAGGGAGGAGGTTTTTCTCCTCACTAGGATCCAATTAAGTTGTTTTTTAATAATGGTAAGATTGAGACCTTTTCCCCAGATAGCAGGAAAGGTGCCAGTCATGATAGCTACATTCAACAAGGTCGCCAAGGCTGGTGCAAAACAGTTGTCAGCGGCTTGCACAACCTTTGGTGGACAGAGAGGCACATGGTGATATGGATTTCACTTGCTCAATGAGCTTGATCAATGCTCAGTTGTGAGAAATGGTCAAAACCAGCTATCCTAGTACTGCTGTCAATGGATGTTTGGCTAGTATCTGCAATGGAATGAGTAGAGTCAAATTCTTTATAAACTGTTTCTACCTTTCTGGAAAAAAATCAGCTAAACTGTTGCAGAAAACTCCTCGGTGGGTCCATCGTTCCAACAATGAAGAAGGGGAGTGGACCGGTGAGCAAGAAAAGTTGGTGTATGAAGCTAGGGGTTTCCCTCGAAAACATGAAAGGGTTTGGGGACGGTGGCTGGGAGCAATGGGGTAGGCTGTGGGAGGGTAAGTTCTTTGCTGCGGGGTCAACGCCTGCAATGCTGTTTATCTCCTAGAATGTCTTACTGTTGATGGTCAATGATGCTACGGAAGTGGATCTCATTGAATATCCTGTGTCAATTGTCCTGCATTGCTCTTTAAAAACAATAAAAATGTGTTTATAAAAAGAAAATGATTGCAGAAATCCTGATTAGGAAGGTAGCATTAAAGGGAACTCTGCATGTAGAGCGATTAGATTCTAGGGGGAATTCAAAGCAATTTAAATTTTTGCAGTGTAAACTTTGGACCTTTCTTTCAAAATCAAATTTTCATACTCCCCCATCGCTCTTTGATATATCTCTTTACTTTCTTCACAGTAGTCACAACTATATACTCTCTCCAATCTGCAACATTTTTGTTTCATCACTGTTAATACTGGCGAAAACCAAGGTGCTGATGGATGCTTCCTATGAGGCTTAGTTGTTTTTTCAGGCACCAGATTCAATACTTTCCTGGTCAACCATTCATGATATCTTAGAGTTGCGACATTTGACTCAGTACCAAGATCTGCTAATGTTTAATAAAGACGATCTATCAGCGCATTTTTATTTAACTTGTTCCATATGCGAATGGATTTGGTCTGAGCTAGTTTATTAATTCTTTTTGATGGTACTAGAATATTAAGTTTCAACTGTACTCCCATAAGATCTAAACAAATTAAGGAAAGTATCTTAATAATTTAAGTTTAAATAATTTTCAAAAATATCATCCAGGGTGTGGTCAATTGTCTGGGTAACCATGATCACCCTCTGAGTTAGTTCAAAACAGCCTAGAGATTCTATGAAGGCCATAGCATGCTTATAAGTCGAGTCTTCCAAATGGATATTGAAGTCCCCTAATATGGTATAGTTCAGATATTGTATGGTAACTTTGATGTGGTCACAGACATCTTCCATAAAAGAGGTCTTAGGAGGTCTATAAATCAAAAGTCCATGGAAAGTGTAGTTTTCTGTGACCTTACATTTAAATGAGAGAGCTTTACAATTCAATAAGGTAAGCGGGTTGCATGAGAAGCTCAATGAGAATTTGGTCAGCTACCTGAAGTATTGAGACCAAGCAAAGTCTCCTTTGAGTAATAATGTCCAGTAAAATGACAAGGGGTCCTGACGCATGGTGCATTCTGAGCACTGACTGGTACAGATGGGCTTGCCTTTAATGTGCCATTCGTGCACCCGCTGTGTGGTTGCACTCCCATCTATCCTTAAATAGTCTTCTTCCCTGAATTATAGACTGTAATCCCCAGAGAGTCATAAATGGCACCTGCCCGCTCTGACAGATTGGTACAGGATACAAAAAACAAAAGTACTTTGTGTGATAAAAGATGCAATACAATCTAAAAACATCTTTAAAAACTGATAAATTATCATACAATAGATGCACCCACAACTTATTTTGTAGTGCCTAGATCATGCACAGCCTTGCTCCCATCTATCAATAAATAGTCTCCTTCACTGAAGACTAGACTGTAACCCCCAGAGAGTTCAAATATGGTGCTCACCCGCTCTGAAAGATGGATATGGGACGTGAAGAACAAAAGTACTTTGTGCTATAAAAGCTGCCTCAAAATCTAAAAGTAGCTTTAAAACCTGATAATTTATCATATGATAGATGTCCCCAAAACTTGTTTTGCAGTACCTCGAACACCTGCAGCCCTGAAGCTTGCTCTCAAATTATGCATTCATTCCACAAGGCTTGCTTATGACTGCAGCAACTTAGCCTTGCCTTTAGGCGCTGTTCCTGTGCACCACGAAGGCTAGTTTTGCATGCAATTTTATCTAACATTATCTTATCAGCTATGTATTTATATGCAAGCAGCCCATAAGGCTTGCCTTTTGGGCTTTATGCTCACAGCCAACTCAGTATTCTTTTCATCACTACATGTGTGGGCCACAAGACTTGCTGTTCCGGCCTGTGTCTGCAAACTGAGATACTAGGCGTGGTGCTATCTCTACAGGCTCTCTAGACCCTAATGTGATTTGCTGCAGCATACCAGCAGCCATGGGAATCTTACTTTATGCTCTGTTTATGCCTGGAGTTAAAGGTGACCTGCTGTTTGGACTAAAGCCTTCAGTATCACACCTGAAATGTGTTATTTGGCTCTGTTGCATTTAAGTCATTTTTCAGGTGTCATCCACAACACTGGAGTCTTTGCTTTAGAGTGCTATACAGCTGCACCTGGAGTTTGCTCTTGAGTGCTATGCCTTCAGTCCCAGCGGTTTGGGTGCTGGACCTCAAGTCCCTGCATGATTTGTATGTACTAGTGCCATGTCTCTGACTAAACTTTACTAAGCTCATACACTTACTGCATGGACAACAGTTACAGCTGACAGCCGGGCTGAAGTGTGAACAAAATAACTACCCATAACAAACTAAATGAGATAAGACAAGATCCTTGCCTCCTGCACGTGTTTAAAAAAGTATAGCACCTCATATCAGGTACACACTAGTGTACACAAGTTCAAGAGACCACGCTTGTTTTTTTTAAAATTATTTTCAGCAAATTCGCAGGTACTCCTTGAATTTTGTCAACTATTTTAAAAAAATACTTTTTTGTCCTGGCAGAGTCCCAGGGCATCCCCAGCACTAAGGCTCGGGAGACAGAGTATTCCTTCCGTGCCCCCATTTCTTTTTTTTGTTACATTTTATTTCGGGACTCGGCTGAAGATATGTCAAAGAGTGCCAAAGTTAATGGCAAAACAAAAAATGCTTTTCCTATGGAAACTAGATCATAAATATAAGTGGCTACTGGAGTCAGTAAGTTAATAAATAAATAAACGTATACATATATATATATGTATACATACATATATACACATATAAATTTATATATATATATATATATATATACATATATATATATATATATATGAAAGAAAAGATGTCCTGATCTGCGTGTTACGGCGCACTTAATTCTCCGGTGGTGCTGGTTTGAGGCAGGACAACCATATTTCAGAAAACAAGATTCTCTTTCTATTTTAGCAAGAGAAAACCGCACTCTGTCGTTGTGCCAAAAATACCTTAACTTTTAATACATTAGTGAGATCATGAACAAACAAACAGGAATTAAAAGTTTAGGAAAATTATGTTTTAGTGCTCAATATTTTTGACACAATAATTCTGTATCACAATATTTAGGGTTTCAACATTTTTTCTGCAAACCTCATGGAACAACATCCAAATGAGCAATGATTCACATTCCACGGGCTCCAAATAATGACTTGTGATCCACATGTGGGGATCCGGAATTAATGTTATAATAATCTGAGACAAGGGTGACATACTAGAGTATGGATTGAATATTGAGAATGAGCTTAATTATTTTCTCTAAGTCATTTTGAGTAACATCTGAGCCCTTGTTCAACATCATCTTGGTAAGAGATGGTCTCTCATTGAACCCAAACTGTATTTGAGTTTTCTGTAATCATCTTAGATAACATCTTTGCTTTTGATAAGCATGGTTTAGTATTAAATGGTTGTTTACCTATCCTCATTATACTTGATTTGCATTTCACATTGGTGGTGTTCTTGATTATTTGTTGTTTCATTTTGAATAATTACTAGGTATTGTTTTGCTTGGATGTGCAAATTTGGTGAGCTTGTAAGATACTAGAATTGCAATAGTAATGATCTAAGTTTATATATTGAGGTATAACATTGTGGGTGGTAAAATGTTAACCTGCAGGTTCCTTAAATGGAGGTGAAGGTTGGCAAGTTTACATACTAAGGTAGATCACTTTAGTTGGGAGAACAAATGGGATTTAGTTAATGAGATCAAGCATGATAACCTGGGGTTTCTTTTTAGATACACAACTTTATTACACATGGGAAGTAAAAGAGAACATATGTTATAATCTGGTTAGTGGTGTTGAAAGCTTAGTTTACAGCCTCGCACCTAATAATAATGTTGATTGTTAGACAAGTGTTACGCTACAGCACACAGTGGACTATATAATTAATATAGTTAAGTGTACGATTGGTTGTTTTGGAGCTAGTTTGGGTAAAGTTGTCTTTTATTTAGACTTTCTCTTTAGGAATAGGGATATAATACTATATAAATGAAATGTGAAAACACTAAGAGCCTCATTACGAGTCTGGTGGTCAACAGACTGCCAGACTCGCTTTGGCGGTCATGACTGCCACAGGTTTTTTGGTCCAACAACCAAATTAAGAGTTTGAAGGTTGGACTGCCAAACGACCACCATCTCTGCCGGGAAAAATGTTCCCGATGGGCTGATGGCAGGTTGAAATTAGCCAGGGCAGTGCTGAACACAGCACCGCCCTGCTGATTACAATCTAGTTCTCTGTCAGTCTTTTCATGGCCATCCCCCTGCCCACCACCCTTGTAATCTGCACTGTCTGCTTTGAGGGTGATTGTGCCCCCTATGGGTGGCAATTGCCACTGGTTTGATTATGACCTGGCGACAAGGCTGCTGCCACTTTCCCGTCAGCCCAGCAGGAAAAACTTAATGGGGCCGGTGGGGAAGTAGCAAGTAAGACAGCAAGTACCCCGTCGGAAGTTCGGCAGAAGTGTCTTCCAGTCCACTGAACTCATAATCGGGCCCTAAATGAGGACTTATGGGTCAATAATAGGAAATTATCCCAAGTTATTTTGTGAGTACTATACATGCTCAGTGTTTATGCTATTGAATGATATGGAAAATAATAGTTATTGTATGGAAATGAACTTGATAATTTCGAAGTGATTGGGAAAAGTGAATGGAAACCATATATAAGTAGAAAATGTGTAAGACTTTGGCCAGGCTGCAGATGTTTTCTTTACTGGAGCTGCACTGAAGAATCCAATTTGGGAAAGACTCTTAATTGGATGATATAAGAATGGACATGTTGCCTTTTTGAAAGAATTATTGGAACGACTCCAGATGAACACATTTGGAAATGAATTCAATATGATTTTAAACTGATTCAATTCTTCCTCTTTGAAGTACTGGCAGTCACTGACATCATCAGTGATGCAATTTGAAATGTCATCAGTGATGTCATAAATGATGCCATAGAAAATGTCATGAATGATCTTATATGTGAAGTCATATGCAGTGCAGGGTTGGGGTGCAAGTTATAGTTAGTGCTGCTAACTTCAAGTGGTGAATTTCAGCATTTTAAAAAAATTCAAAACATTAAAACATTACCGTTGTCAGTAACAAATAAAAAAAATTCACCTAACTGTAACATATATATATATATATATATATATATATATATATATATATATATATATTCACTCACTTGAGATAGGTACTCAGATAATAGCATATTTTATTTTATAACAATAGGGTCTCCTGAGATAGGCACTTTGATAGTACATGTCACTTTACAATAATTTATATTAATCCATGATTGCCTTCCTGCTCACGGTTTGGAAATGTGGATTCCAGGTCGAGCATAGATTGTACTATTGTATATGGGTAAGGAACGCCTTCTCATCAGCTTTGACTTACCCATTTTGCTACTCTCTGTAACCTTTGTTTTTTTTCTGTTTTTTTAAATATATATATATATATATATATATATTCATACATATATATATATATACATATACACACACAGATACATATATATCATGCTCATTTTTGAAAATCAGTTTGTTAATAGTTTAAACGATACATGATGGTTATTAACACTCTTTAAAACAAGGATTCCCTTCTAATTGGCACTGGGCCTTCCTGTTTCTACAAACACATGCAATCAAACATAAATAGTCAACAAACCTTGCTGTTTGTGTAATTTAAGGATTTTGAATAGTTGATGTAAACTTAAACGTAAAAAACCCTCATTCAGTACAAGTGTAGAGCTAGCAACCTCCACAGTAATAAAAACTATTCTCCAAGCTATATGAGAAATGCTAATAATAATGCTGTAATTGTTATTAAACTGAACAAATTCTTTCGAGGAACTACTTTCACTGCCTTTAATAAAATAATTCTTCCCAAGAGCAGTTTGTGGAAAGTTCGTGAAAAGCTCAAGGAAAATGTATAAATTGTATATAATATTTTGGTATGATTTATTGATAATTGAAATTTATAATAATAACTATGCTAACAATCCATTTGCTTACTCAAACTCATGCAATTGTAAAAATGATAATGTGATTGAATTCGCTAAAGTAAAGGGTTGGAAGAGGTTTTTTAGCGCCACGACTTATTAAGATTAAAGCACATTTGAATTTCAGGAATAATCAATGACTACACTAGAGTTTCTGCTCTGATTTAGTAGTAAGGGAGGAGTAGGTAGGAGTAAATCACAGCTAATGATTTGTGAACAGTGTTCAATGTGTTTGGTACGATTAACAAGGCATCTTGGTTACAATCACAAACAATGAGTAAAGGGGCACTAACGTGCTCAAATATTAGTAAAGTGCTTAATTTATAAAGGTTCCGATAATTGTGGTTCGTTTTACAAAAGCAATTTTTTTATTCCAAATAGTGTGCTTGGCTCAATGGTGTCCTGCAAGTCATAAAGTAGGTGGACCGCATCAAAACAATTTACAGCCTAGCGTTAGTAAATAGAAACTATAAAGGAACCAGGATGCAGACTGCAGCAATATTTAAAAAAAAAAAAAAACAATAACACCATCATTAAAATGTGTATGTAATATTAAACGAACAACAAAAAAGAGATGAAAATGGATTAGCATCCATTTGAAGGTTAATTTGCTAAAATCCCTTTTCCTAAGTAGGAGAGACAAATGACATAGCCAAAGTTGGAAGAACATGCTACAATGTCTAAATTGTCAAAATCAAGGGCCCTATTTACAAGGCCCTTTGCACCGGCGGAACCCGGCAGTGCACGCTGAAGGGCAATATTTACAGGGTTACTTGGCTCTTAATGACCTTGTAAATATGGACTGAGTCAACGCAGCAAGTCGCTGTGTTGACTCACCCTCCAACAGGCATAGGTTCCATGGGTGTTGTGGTGGGTGTTCCCACACAACACCCATGGATCTTGACGCATTCCCTGATTTACAAGGATTTGTAAACCTGGGAAGGTATCAAAAGCCTACATCGCCCCAGGGAAGTCGTAAAGGAGGGGCAACAAGGAGAAATACCTAACCACGAGACTGTCTAGCAGAAAGAGGAAAACACCTCTTGTGATTGTTTTTGTGCAGGAAGGTGACCTTTACAGCACAAAAACAATGATTCCCTCAACAAACACACACTTTCACCATGGTGCAAGGGTGCCTGCACAGGTGCATGGTAGCCCATTGTGCTCCAGAGCAGAGGAAAAGGACAGGAACTCTTGTTTGCACAGGGATCAACATTTAGCAGGGAACTTTTGTAATCAGTGCTTCATTCACTTGGGTGCTTCAGTTTACTAAAACTTTCTTCTCAGCTATGCCAACGAGTCATTACCCCATGTGTTCAATACTCACAAGCAGCCACTGGCAGGGAAGTATCATACTCGATTCAATTTCAATTTAAGATCCTTACTCGGTTTTGAGATCAAACCACAAAAGTACAAATAACAGTTCACAAGCCGGCAAAAAAGGTATCATACGCCTAATTTTAAGAGAAAATTAGAATACATTGAGGGTGAAAAATGTGGCAAAGTTACTATCATTATAGGATGGACAATATAAGGTAGATGATTATTCAACAACTACAATACATTAGGCAAGCTGCTTTAATGTATCCTAGAAAATTACCTAGACAAGATGAAGTGTCATAATTTACTGAAACATGTATACTTGGCAGTCGGTGAATGTTCCTTCATATTTTAATCTATATAATCTATTGGATGGAAAGCAAAAATAAAGCAGAGAGGCAGAACCATGAGCACAATGGTGGAGTTTAGCACTCCCATTGCAAGTAGTGATAGATGAAGCTAGACAGTCCAGTGATTAGAAGATGACAACTGAGCAAAAGTAATATTCCAATGATGATATGTGAGGGTGGAAGATTAATGAATCATTGCTCAACCATTCTACCTAATCAACATCAATACTTAATGGTCAAGCTGGATTCTACAAGGATAAACAACAGTGACAAGATGGGTGCTGTTATTTAGTAAGAGCGTGGTAAAGGATCCAATTGCCCAAGTAGGTTGTTTGAAATAGGCAGCAATAAATCAGAAAAATGTTTAGCTCTACATTAAAGTACTGAATATTAGAATGTTAGAATGTAGCTTAAAGGGCCAGATTTACAACCCTCAATGTTTGTGACTTGCAGTTTGTTGTTTTTATGCGACTCGCAAATTGCAAGTCGCAAATACGTAAAATGGGTCACGTGACCTGCCTCATTAATATGCATGAGGCAGGTCGCAATTTGTGACCCATTTCGAATGGTCGGCACTGAAAGAAATGGCCTCCTGCAGGGGTCAGCAGACCACCATGTCTGTTACTGCTTTTTAATTAAAGCATTTTTTTAAATGCAGGTATTTTCCTCAGAGGAAAACGGGATGCATTTAAAACATAAAAATAAGAAAATAAAAAGTTTTCTTTTCATTTTTTTAGAGTGGGCAATGGTCGTGAGACCACTCCATGCTCAGCAAAAATGTTGGCCTCCCCATTTACAAAGGGGAAGGCGTCCTTGGTGACCCCTTCCCATTTGCAAATGGGTTACCGCCTCCTTCAAGGAGTCAGTAAAGTACAAATGTTTTGTGACCGCATTCCCGGTCACAACACATTCATACATAAACCAGCAACTCACTATTAGGAAGGGACACCCTTTACACCCCACTCCCTAATGGCGACTCGAAAATCCTATTTGGCGAGTCGGTAATAGCTACTGTCTCACAAAATAGGGCTGGTACATGCAAAAATGCATTTTACCAGTTGCAAACGGCCTGATGGAGCATTTCTGACTGGTAAAATGCATTGTACATCTGGCCCATAAAATCAGAAGAGGGTAACATTGAATAGTAGAAATGATTTTCACTGAGGGCTTTCAATTGAGATCAAACAGAAAATGGGAGAGAGCTGGGGAGATGTGGTACAGATTCCGCAGACAATAATTTTACGTATTAACCACCCTTGAATGTCTTTATTATGTTTCATTTGAAGAAGTTCTGTTAGCATGACATGAGTGAGGCTTTAGGCCTACTCATGTTTTGAGTTAGCATACTTGGGACGTATGTGATTTGCAAAGCCCGCCACCAACTTGTCTTCCCCCACCCAATCTGCATTTCAAGGTAATCATGTGTGGCTTTCACTGCATCCTAGTTCAATTAAATTAAACAACAGTTCAATGTTATAGCCTACTCTGTAGCATTTATGAAATGTAATGTTTTGCTTTCCAGGTGTTCCTAGATTGTACAGATTTACAATTGCATGCAACTTGATGGTATTTCTTCCTCCTGAATGAAGGTGCTCTTTATATTCTGAATGTAGTATTGTTTTATGTGTAAGACACAATACAACATAATCATTTAATTAAGAGCAGAGCATATTAATGCCATGTGATGTGCTTTCTGTTTTACTATTGGGTCTACTAGTATAACTTTCTTTGTTAGACTACAGTGGTTGTACGTTTTTTCAGTCTAAAAGTGCATTAAGGTTCACCATTTTGGGGAACGACCAGATATTGATTCATTTATTGGCTTGAACTTAAAATAGGTTTCATGATCTCTCTTGTTTTACTGAGCTGTCCTTACGACAAATACTCCTCGATTCTTATTTTTTTTGTGATAGATGGTATTTGTTTCAGCTATTGACTAGATTATAGGTAATGCTTCTGCTGCCAATGATGTTTTGCATTTTGAATTATTTATTTTCATTGAATAACCAATGATTTTTGCCTTCTGTATTTGCTCTTAATTTTATATGAACCTTTGTATCTGGTCTCAAGTGGATTCTTGTTTATTTTCCTGTGTGGGTTTCCATATATTTATTCTCATGTATTTCATCTGGATAAATTCTAAGACTATATTTAAGGCTCTCATCACTTTGGGACTCAGACATAGTCCCAATGTATTACTCAGCCCTTTTGATCTAAAAAAGAACCATCTTTTGACAATGTAGAAACCAAAATAGATGAGCATACGCAGAGGGACTTCATTGATGTTGTAGAAAACTTGTCTGGCTAAGACAAAAATGTGTTTTATTGTACGTCGATAGTTCCACCTGTACATTTTTTCACAATATGATGTTATCCTTGAAAAGTGTGCTTGTTTGAGAATATTCCATGTTGCAATTTTGGTAGCCACTAAACGTCTCATGGAACTTCTTAGAAATGGGGTTTTTGTTTGGCAGTCAGGTTACCCCCTGTCCAAGCAAGGACTCTCACTCTAGTTAGGGTAAAAGAGAATAACCCTCAGCTAACCCCTGCTTACCCCCTTGGTTGCTTGGCACGAGCAGTAGGCTCAACTTCAGAGTGCTGGGTGTAAAGTATTTGTACCAACAAACACAGTAATTTAATGAAAACACTACAAAAAGGCTCATCACAGGTTTATAAAAATAGAAAATATTTATCTAAATAAAACAAGACCAAAATGACAAAACTCCACAACACACAAGTCAAGTTATTAATTTAAAAGCAAAAAGAGTCTTCATGTAGTTTTCAACACACAATAACACCAATAGCGTGAAAATGTACCTTGGGTGTGTCAAAAATAACCCCGCACGGTTGAGTGTGTATCAAAAAGGGCTTGCAATGCATCGATTTCACTCACAAGCGAGACCTTGCGTCGTTTCTCCTTTCGTCGGGTCGGTGTGCATCATTTCTTCTCTCCGCAGGAGAGTGATGCGTCGATTCGGTTAGCACACTCAGGTCCGGGCAGGTCTTGCATTGTTTTTACACGCCCAGCGGTACTTGCGTTGGAAATCCAACCGCCTGATGATCCGAAAACCACGCAGCGTGGGTTGCGATCCCACCAACCTCCGTCAGTGATGCTGCGCGTTGTTTCTCCAGCTCTGTGCATCGATTCTTTGGTCGCGTTGCAGGAGAGTGTTGATTTTCAGCTGCGAAGCCGGCGGTGCATCGATCTTTTCCCCGCACTGAGTTCTGTGCGTGGATTTCTTCCTCTTAGGCTGCCAGCTTCTCCTTTCAGGCCCCCAAACTGGATGGGCACCTCAGGGCAGAGTAGGAGTCTCTCCAGAGACTCCAGGTGCTGGGAGAGAGAAGTCTTTACTGTCCCTGAGACTTCAAACAACAGGAGGCAAGCTCTAAATCAAGCCCTTGGAGATCTTCACAAAATGGAAGGCACACAAAGTACAGTCTTTGCCCTCTTACTCTGGCAGAAGCAGCAGGTAGGATAGCTCCACAAAGCACAGTCACAGACAGGGCAGCACTTCTTCCTCAGCTCTTCAGCTCTTCTCCAGGCAGAGGTTCCTCTTTGTTTCTAGAAGTGTTCTAAAGTCTGTGGTTTTGGGTGCCCTTCTTACACCCATTTTGTCCTTTGAAATAGGCCTACTTCAAAGCAAAGTCTCTCTTGAATGTGAAATCCTGCCTTGCCCAGGCCAGGGCCCAGACACTCACCAGGGGGTTGGAGACTGCATTGTGTGAGGGCAGGGAGATTCCTTTCAGGTGTAAGTGACCACTCCTCCCCTTCCTCCTAGCATAGATGGCTCATCAGGAAATGCAGACTACACTCCAGCTCCCTCTGTGTCACTGTCTAGTGAGAGATGTAACTAGCCCAACTGTCATACTGACCCAGACATGGAATCCACAAACAGGTAGAGTCACAGAAATGGTATAAGCAAGAAAATGCTCTCTTTCTAAAAGTGGCATTTTCAAACACACAATCTTAAAATCAACTTTACTAAAAGATGTATTTTTAAATTGTGAGCTCAGGGAACTCCACATGTCCATCACCTCCCAAAGGGAATCTTCACTTTATTCAGATTTAAAGGTAGCCCCCATGTTAACGTATGAGAAGGACAGGCCTTGTAACAGTGAAAAACGAATTTAGCAATATTTCACTGTCAGGACATATAAAACACATTACTATATGTCCTACCTCAACCATGCACTGCACCCTGCCCTTGGGGCTACCTAGGGCCTACCTTAGTGGTGCCTTACATCTAAAAAAAAAAGGGAAGGGTTAGACCTGGCAAGTGGGTACACTTGCCAAGTCGAATTTACAGTTAAAAACTGCACACACAGACAATGCAGTGGCAGGTCTGAGACATAATTACAGAGCTACTTATGTGGGTGGCACAACCAGTGCTGCAGGCCCACTAGTAGCATTTGATTTGCAGGCCCTGGGCACCTCTAGTGCACTTTACTAGGGACTTACTGGTAAATCAAATATGCCAATCATGGATAAACCAATTAACCATACAATTTACACAGAGAGCATAAACTTTAGCACTGGTTAGCAGTGGTAAAGTGCTCAGAGTTCAAAAGCCAACAGCAACAGGTTAGAAAAAATAGGTGGCAGGAGGCAAAGAGATTGGGGATCACCCTGCAACAAGGCAAAAGTCTAACAGAACTGTTAAATGTCTCAAAGAATTACACCAGTTGCACCAAATATGGCAGATAAGCTAAATGTCTTAAGAAATCACACCAATTACATCAAACATGGCAGGAAGCTGGATCAGATTCTGCCTTTTGTGATTTGGTGTAAATCCATTCAGTACATTTTGAAAAATAGAGGTACAAAATTATTTGTATATCTGCACTGTTGGATCTGAGGAACTCTTGTAAGAATCACACCGTGGGGCCAATTCAAAAGTAGAACATTCTGACTGGCCCAGGGAGCATTTATTCCCATTTGGACATCTCACTCCTGTCTGAGACAGGCTCTTGATATTCACTATTCACTGAGTAAAACAATGATTAAAATGATGTTATGGTTATAAGAGTATCTCAGAGACAACATTGATGTTTTGAACTAAAAAAAACACAGAGATTCACTAATTTTAGTTGGCAGAGCTAACTATGACTTGTGCTCCTGTCATGCACTGCACTGACTTCAAATATTACATCATTCATGACGTGTTCCCTGACATAATTAATGACATCAGTCTTGACATCTTGAATGACATATTAATGAAATCAATTACATCATTGCAGGAAAGTAGCCTCTTTCTATCATTGTTACCCCCACATTTGGCCTGTTTGTGAGTGTGTGTCAGTGTGTTTTCACTGTGTCACTGGGATCCTGCTAGCCAGGGCCCCAGTGCTCATAGATAAAAACCTATATGTCAGTGTCTTTTACCTGTCTCACTGGGATCCTGCTAGCCAGGACCCCAGTGTTCATAGTTTATTGCCTAATGTGAATGCCTGTGTAGTGCCTAACAGTGTCACTGAGGCTCTGCTAACCAGAACCTCAATGCTTATGCTCTCTCTGCTTTTACATTTGTCACTGTAGGCCAGTGACTTTATTGACTAATTTCAATTGGCATAATGGACCCACCACCCCTTATAAGTCCCTAGTATATGGTACCTAGGTACCCAGGGCATTGGGGTTCCAGGAGACCAACTCATGTCCCTGACATATGCGTGTCACAGTAACTTTAAAAATTACTGTGACATGTATATGTCTGCAGTGGTCCTGACCGTGTTTGCAGTGCCCACCCAATGTACCCTGGCATCCCTACCTTCAATTCCGGCGATGAGGGGGGGTATGTTTTCTATGTTGGTTGGTGTCAAAAGTGGTGTCAGGTAAGGCCGGCCAAAGACAGGGGTAGAATGGGGAGAAAAGTTTTCATCCCCTGCCTCCATGCCCCAAGTCAGAAGTGGAGGTCGGACCAACACTTTTTTCTTGGCGGTAAGGCACATTCAAATCTGAATGGTGGGAAGGGTGGCTGGGTTCCTGCCAGCATTCTCTTTTCCCACTCCCGGCGTCGACACAGGAGGTATTTCTCAGCAGAGACGGCGGTTCAAATGTGGGCTTTCGTCAAAGGGACCACCAACATCTAAATAGGGTGGGTAGACTGTCATGGTGGCGAACAGGTTTCCAGTTGAAATGCCGACTGTTACCGCCAAGATCTAAATCATGCTCTTCGCATTTAATATGCAGAACCTTTTCCCTGTTCGAAACGTTTCCAGCAGAACTCAAAACTTGTGTTGAACATCCTGGGCACAAGTTGTCAACTGTCAGCTACACACAGAGTTTCTCCTGAATACAAAGATTTATAACGTGTTCAATACCTCTATACACCTAAGATGCATTAAGAGCAAATTTCAAAACATTTCCAATGGTTTCTCAGAAACAAAAACAAATCTTTTCATAACACCTAATATAACATTACTTTAACTTACTTTTTTTCACTGAATTTCTAGTTTTTACTAATGTAAAGTAATATTTTATTACCATACTTAAAGCTAACCCCTGGCCACATATGGCCTTAGGCCATTTGGACAGTGGCCAGGCCCTGTGGGCAACTCCCCCAGAGGCAGCCAACCCTATGCTGGACTCATCCCTGTCAGGTAAGGCCCTGTTGCCAACCCACTTGAAGGCTTTCAACCCCCACTCAGTCAACTAATCCCATGCAATGCACAGTCTTTGGCTATTTGCACCATAAGGTTGACCACAGTACCTGACTTGCACCCAGTTCCTGTGTCCAACTCCCTGCAGGCAGCCAATCCCAAGCTGCACACAGATTTTTGCTGTGGTTGTTGGTCTGTTATAGGGGTTGACTGCAGGGCCTGGCGGCAGGCCAGGCCCTATGGACAACCTCCGCCATACACTGCCAAAGGCCATGCATGGCACAGGGTTGGGTGGTTATAGAGGGGTTAGCCACATGTTGGTTATAGGAGGGGTTAGCCACAGGCTGTGAGAAAGTAGCCTCTTTCTAGCCTTGTTACCCCCACTTTTGGCCTGTTTCTGAGTGTATGTCAGGGTGTTTTCACTGTCTCACTGGGATCCTGCTAGCCAGGGCCCAGTGCTCATAGTGAAAACACTATGTTTTCAGTATGTTTGTTATGTGTCACTGGGACCCTGCTAGTCAGGACCCCAGTGCTCATAAGTTTGTGGCCTATATGTATGTGTTCCCTGTGTAGTGCCTAACTGTCTCACTGAGGCTCTGCTAATCAGAACCTCAGTGGTTATGCTCTCTCATTTCTTTCAAATTGTCACTAACAGGCTAGTGACCAATTTTACCAATTTACATTGGCTTAATGGAACACCCTTATAATTCCCTAGTATATGGTACTAAGGTACCCAGGGTATTGGGGTTCCAGGAGATCCCTATGGGCTGCAGCATTTCTTTTGCCACCCATAGGGAGCTCTGACAATTCTTACACAGGCCTGCCACTGCAGCCTGAGTGAAATAACGTCCACGTTATTTCACAGCCATTTTACACTGCACTTAAGTAACTTATAAGTCACCTATATGTCTAACCTTTACCTGGTAAAGGTTAGGTGCAAAGTTACTTAGTGTGAGGGCACCCTGGCACTAGCCAAGGTGCCCCCACATTGTTCAGAGCCAATTCCCTGAACTTTGTGAGTGCGGGGACACCATTACACGCGTGCACTACATATAGGTCAATACCTATATGTAGCTTCACAATGGTAACTCCGAATATGGCCATGTAACATGTCTAAGATCATGGAATTGCCCCCTCTATGCCATCCTGGCATTGTTGGCACAATTCGATGATCCCAGTGGTCTGTAGCACAGACCCTGGTACTGCCAAACTGCCCTTCCTGGGGTTTCACTGCAGCTGCTGCTGCTGCCAACCCCTCAGACAGGCATCTTCCCTCCTGGGGTCCAGCCAGGCCTGGCCCAGGGTGGCAGAACAAAGGACTTCCTCTGAGAGAGGGTGTTACACCCTCTCCCTTTGGAAAATGGTGTGAAGGCAGGGGAGGAGTAGCCTCCCCCAGCCTCTGGAAATGCTTTGTTGGGCACAGAGGTGCCCAATTCTGCATAAGCCAGTCTACACCAGTTCAGGGGACCCCTTAGCCCTGCTCTGGCGCGAAACTGGACAAAGGAAAGGGGAGTGACCACTCCCCTGACCTGCACCTCCCCTGGGAGGTGTCCAGAGCTCCTCCAGTGTGCTCCAGACCTCTGCCATCTTGGAAACAGAGGTGCTGCTGGCACACTGGACTGCTCTGAGTGGCCAGTGCCACCAGGTGACATCAGAGACTCCTTCTGATAGGCTCCTTCAGGTGTTAGTAGCCTATCCTCCCTCCTAGGTAGCCAAACCCTCTTTTCTGGCTATTTAGGGTCTCTGTCTCTGGGGAAACTTTAGATAACGAATGCATGAGCTCAGCCGAGTTCCTCTGCATCTCTCTCTTCACCTTCTGATAAGGAATCGACTGCTGACCGCGCTGGAAGCCTGCAAACCTGCAACGTAGTAGCAAAGACGACTACTGCAACTCTGTAACGCTGATCCTGCCGCCTTCTCGACTGTTTTCCTGCTTGTGCATGCTGTGGGGGTAGTCTGCCTCCTCTCTGCACCAGAAGCTCCGAAGAAATCTCCCGTGGGTCGACGGAATCTTCCCCCTTCAACCGCAGGCACCAAAAAGCTGCATTACCGGTCCCTTGGGTCTCCTCTCAGCACGACGAGCGAGGTCCCTCGAATCCAGCGACTCTGTCCAAGTGACCCCACAGTCCAGTGACTCTTCAGTCCAAGTTCGGTGGAGGTAAGTCCTTGCCTCACCTCGCTGGGAACCGCGACTTTTGCAGCTACTCCGGCCTCCGTGCACTTCCGGCGGAAATCCTTTGTGCACAGTCCAGCCTGGGTCCACGGCACTCTAACCTGCATTGCACGACCTCCTAAATTGTTCTCCGGCGACGTGGGACTTCATTGTGTGACTTCGGGTGAGCACTGTTTCACGCATCCTTGTAGTGCCTGTCTCTGGCACTTCTCCGGGTGCTACCTGCTTCAGAGAGGGCTCCTTGTTTTGCTCGACGTCCCCTCTCTCTGCTGGTCCAATTTGCGACCTCCTGGTCCCTCCTGGGCCTCAGCAGCATCCAAAAACGCTAACTGCACGATTTGCAGCTAGCAAGGCTTGTTGGCATTCTTTCGGCGGGAAAACACTTTTGCACGACTCTCCACGGCGAGTGGGATCTGTCCACCAAAGGGGAAGTATCTAGCCCTTTTCGTTCCTGCAGAAACCTCAGCTTCTTCTGTCCAGTAGAAGCTTCTTTGCACCCGCAGCTGGCATTTCCTGGGCATCTGCCCATCTCCGACTTGCTTGTGACTTTTGGACTTGTTCCCCTTGTTCCACAGGTACCCTAGATTGGAAATCCACAGTTGTTGCATTGTTGGTTTGTGTCTTTCCTGCATTATTCCTCTAACACAACTTCTTTGTCCTTAGGGGAACTTTAGTGCACTTTGCACTCACTTTTCAGGGACTTGGGGATGGTTATTTTTCTAACTCTCACTATTTTCTAATAGTCCCAGCGACCCTCTACAAGGTCACATAGGTTTGGGGTCCATTCGTGGTTCGCATTCCACTTTTGGAGTATATGGTTTGTGTTGCCCCTATCCCTATGTTTCCCCATTGCATCATAGTGTAACTATACATTGTTTGCACTGTTTTCTAAGACTATACTGCATATTTTTTGCTATTGTGTATATATATCTTGTGTATATTTCCTATCCTCTCACTGAGGGTACACTCTAAGATACTTTGGCATATTGTCATAAAAATAAAGTACCTTTATTTTTAGTATAACTGTGTATTGTGTTTTCTTATGATATTGTGCATATGACACTAAGTGGTACTGTAGTAGCTTCACACATCTCCTAGTTCAGCCTAAGCTGCTCTGCTAAGCTACCATTATCTATCAGCCTAAGCTGCTAGACACCCTATTCACTAATAAGGGATAACTGGGCCTGGTGCAAGGTGCAAGTACCCCTTGGTACTCACTACAAGCCAGTCCAGCCTCCTACATTGGTTGTGCAGCGGTGGGATAAGTGCTTTGAGACTACTTACCACTCTTGTCATTGTACTTTTCATAAGAGAAAAATATACAAAACAAGGTCAGTGTATATACACATAGCCAAAAAGTTTTGCATTTCCTCTTTTCACTCTTTTCTAAGTGCTGAAAAGTACTTCTAAACTTTCAAAAAGTTCTTAAAAGTTTAAAAAGTTTTTTTTCTGTCTTTCTAAAAAGTTCTGAAAACTTTTTTCTCTTTTTCTATCACTTGAACTCTCTCTAAAAATGTCTGGCACAGTCCAAAATGTTGATCTGTCCAAACTTGCATATGACCACCTTAGCTGGAAAGGAGCAAGGAGTCTCTGCATAGAGAGAGGTTTGAGTGTAGGGAAGAATCCTTCCTTGGAACTGTTAATTAACATGCTTAGAGAACAAGATAAGGCTATAGGTGCCCCATCTGTTGAAAAAGTACCTAATAGTTCCCAATCTGATTCAGGGACTCCCCCAGGAAAAGATTCAGGAAAGAAACTTCCTAGCCTGCCCATTACTAGACAGTCTAGCATAGTTGGTAATGATGATGAGCCACACCATACAAATAGTGTTGTCTCACATCATAGCAAAAGCATTTATTCTCACCATACTGGTAGTAATGTTTCTGTTAGCCAAGCTGTTAGGGTGGCTTCTGTAAGGGACAGGTCTCCTTCTGTTCATTCCCATCATACCTCTGTATCTAGGAATGTCCCTCCCACCAACCCTGATGACAGAATGTTAGAGAGGGAACTCAATAAGTTGAGGGTGGAACAAACCAGACTGAAGCTTAAAAAGCAACAGCTGGATTTGGATAGACAGTCTTTTGAACTAGAGAAGGAAAGACAGAAGTTGGGTTTAGAAACCCATGGTGGCAGCAGCAGTATTCCCCATAGTCATCCTGCAAAAGAGCATGATTCCAGGAATCTGCACAAGATAGTTCCCCCTTATAAGGAGGGGGATGACATTAACAAGTGGTTTGCTGCACTTGAGAGGGCCTGTGTTGTACAGGATGTCCCTCAAAGGCAGTGGGCTGCTATCCTATGGCTATCATTTAGTGGAAAAGGTAGGGATAGGCTCCTTACTGTGAAAGAAAATGATTCTAATAATTTCCAAGTTCTTAAGAATGCACTCCTGGATGGTTATGGCTTAACCACTGAACAATACAGGATAAAGTTCAGAGAGACCAAAAAGGAGTCTTCACAAGACTGGGTTGATTTCATTGACCATTCAGTGAAGGCCTTGAAGGGGTGGTTACATGGCAGTAAAGTTACTGATTATGACAGCCTGTATAACTTAATCCTGAGAGAGCATATACTTAATAATTGTGTGTCTGATTTGTTGCACCAGTACCTGGTAGACTCTGATCTGACCTCTCCCCAAGAATTGGGAAAGAAGGCAGACAAATGGGTCAGAACAAGGGTGAACAGAAAAGTTCATACAGGGGGTGACAAAGATGGCAATAAGAAGAAAGATGGTGAAAAATCTCAAGATAAGCATGGGGATAAGGGTAAAACCAAAGATCCCACTTCAAATCTTAAACACTCTTCAGAGGGTGGGGATAAAACTAATTCTTCCTCTTCTTCTCAACCTGCACACATTAAAAAGCCTTGGTGCTTTGTGTGTAAAAACAGAGGCCATAGGCCAGGGGATAAGTCCTGTCCAGGTAAACCCCCTGAGCCTACCACCACTAATACATCAAGCTCTAGTGCCCCTAGCAGTAGTGGTACTAGTGGTGGGACTGCTGGCAACAGTCAAGTTAAGGGTGTAGTTGGGTTCACTTTTGGGTCCATAGTAGAAACTGGGGTAGTCACTCCCAAGACAGTTTCTGTCACACCTAGTGGCATTGGCCTTGCCACACTGGCTGCTTGTCCCCTTACAATGGATAAGTACAGGCAGACAGTTTCAATAAATGGTGTTGAGGCCTTGGCCTACAGGGACACAGGTGCCAGTATCACTTTGGTGACTGAAAACCTAGTGCACCCTGATCAACACATCATTGGACAACAGTATAAGATTATTGATGTCCATAACTCCACTAAGTTTCTTCCCTTAGCTATAATTCAGTTTAGTTGGGGTGGAGTCACTGGCCCTAAGCAGGTGGTGGTATCACCTAGCTTACCTGTAGATTGTCTCTTAGGTAATGACCTAGAGGCCTCAGGTTGGGCTGATGTAGAGTTTTATGCCCATGCAGCCATGCTGGGCATCCCAGAGGAATTGTTCCCTCTCATTTCTACTGAAATGAAAAAGCAAAGGAGAGAAGGCCTGAAAACTCAGGATCCCTCTCCATCAACAGGTAAAAGGGGTATCACAGTATCCCCTAACCACCCTACCATTCAGGATAGCATTCCTGTGGTGGGAGAAAACTCTCCTGGGGTGGCACCTGTTCCAAGGGAATCATCAGCTGGCAAAGCTGGACTCCCTGAGGTAGAAGTACCTCTCTGTGGGATAACTAACATTGGTGAGAAAAAAAGCACCATTTTAGTTAACATGGAGCATCCCTCCAACCCTCCCAGAGAAACTTTAGTGCAGAAACCCTGCACTGCCTCACAACACTTAGGACAGCATCCCTGCCCTAGTGTGGAGCTCATAGGACAGCATCCCTGCCCTGCTCCAACTCAAGAGAAACAGCATCCCTGTTCTCTCTTCCAGCCATATGGACAACGTTTTTGCCCAGCTATGGCTTTTCTGAGACAGCATCCCTGTCTGGCATTTCCATCACTACAAATAGGTTCAGTGGACAATTCCCACTGCTCTAAACTAAAACTTACTGATAGAAACTCTGAAAATACATCTTCACATTGTTGCTTAGCTAAAAAACTTCAAACAGGATGGTTTACATTCCCACAGGGAAGTAACCATATAGTGGATGATAAAGGGAGTAACCAGTCTATTGCAGAGCTACTCTCTACTTATCACCACTTAGACAATAAAGTCTCAACTGGCCAAGGTTAGCCTTATTGTCCTTCGTTTGGGGGGGGTTGTGTGAGAAAGTAGCCTCTTTCTAGCCTTGTTACCCCCACTTTTGGCCTGTTTGTGAGTGTATGTCAGGGTGTTTTCACTCTCTCACTGGGATCCTGCTAGCCAGGGCCCAGTGCTCATAGTGAAAACCCTATGTTTTCAGTATGTTTGTTATGTGTCACTGGGACCCTGCTAGTCAGGACCCCAGTGCTCATAAGTTTGTGGCCTATATGTATGTGTTCCCTGTGTAGTGCCTAACTGTCTCACTGAGGCTCTGCTAATCAGAACCTCAGTGGTTATGCTCTCTCATTTCTTTCAAATTGTCACTAACAGGCTAGTGACCAATTTTACCAATTTACATTGGCTTAATGGAACACCCTTATAATTCCCTAGTATATGGTACTAAGGTACCCAGGGTATTGGGGTTCCAGGAGATCCCTATGGGCTGCAGCATTTCTTTTGCCACCCATAGGGAGCTCTGACAATTCTTACACAGGCCTGCCACCGCAGCCTGAGTGAAATAACGTCCACGTTATTTCACAGCCATTTTACACTGCACTTAAGTAACTTATAAGTCACCTATATGTCTAACCTTTACCTGGTAAAGGTTAGGTGCAAAGTTACTTAGTGTGAGGGCACCCTGGCACTAGTCAAGGTGCCCCCACATTGTTCAGAGCCAATTCCCTGAACTTTGTGAGTGCGGGGACACCATTACACACGTGCACTACATATAGGTCAATACCTATATGTAGCTTCACAATGGTAACTCCGAATATGGCCATGTAACATGTCTAAGATCATGGAATTGCCCCCTCTATGCCATCCTGGCATTGTTGGCACAATTCGATGATCCCAGTGGTCTGTAGCACAGACCCTGGTACTGCCAAACTGCCCTTCCTGGGGTTTCACTGCAGCTGCTGCTGCTGCCAACCCCTCAGACAGGCATCTGCCCTCCTGGGGTCCAGCCAGGCCTGGCCCAGGATGGCAGAACAAAGGACTTCCTCTGAGAGAGGGTGTTACACCCTCTCCCTTTGGAAAATGGTGTGAAGGCAGGGGAGGAGTAGCCTCCCCCAGCCTCTGGAAATGCTTTGTTGGGCACAGAGGTGCCCAATTCTGCATAAGCCAGTCTACACCGGTTCAGGGGACCCCTTAGCCCTGCTCTGGCGCGAAACTGGACAAAGGAAAGGGGAGTGACCCCTCCCCTGACCTGCACCTCCCCTGGGAGGTGTCCAGAGCTCCTCCAGTGTGCTCCAGACCTCTGCCATCTTGGAAACAGAGGTGCTGCTGGCACACTGGACTGCTCTGAGTGGCCAGTGCCACCAGGTGACGTTAGAGACTCCTTCTGATAGGCTCCTTCAGGTGTTAGTAGCCTATCCTCTCTCCTAGGTAGCCAAACCCTCTTTTCTGGCTATTTAGGGTCTCTGTCTCTGGGGAAACTTTAGATAACGAATGCATGAGCTCAGCCGAGTTCCTCTGCATCTCATTCTTCACCTTCTGATAAGGAATCGACTGCTGACCGCGCTGGAAGCCTGCAAACCTGCAACATAGTAGCAAAGACGACTACTGCAACTCTGTAACGCTGATCCTGCCGCCTTCTCGACTGTTTTCCTGCTTGTGCATGCTGTGGGGGTAGTCTGCCTCCTCTCTGCACCAGAAGCTCCGAAGAAATCTCCCGTGGGTCGACGGAATCTTCCCCCTGCAACCGCAGGCACCAAAAAGCTGCATTACCGGTCCCTTGGGTCGCCTCTCAGCACGACGAGCGAGGTCCCTCGAATCCAGCGACTCTGTCCAAGTGACCCCCACAGACCAGTGACTCTTCAGTCCAAGTTTGGTGGAGGTAAGTCCTTGCCTCACCTCGCTGGGCTGCATTGCTGTGAACTGCGACTTTTGCAGCTACTCCGGCCTCCGTGCACTTCCGGCGGAAATCCTTTGTGCACAGTCCAGCCTGGGTCCACGGCACTCTAACCTGCATTGCACGACCTCCTAAATTGTTCTCCGGCGACGTGGGACTTCTTTGTGCGACTTCGGGTGAGCACCGTTTCATGCATTCTCGTAGTGCCTGTTTCTGGCACTTCTCCGGGTGCTACCTGCTTCAGAGAGGGCTCCTTGTCTTGCTCCACGTCTCTTCTCTCTGTTGGTCCAATTTGCGACCTCCTGGTCCCTCCTAGGCCTCAGCAGCGTCCAAAAACGCTAACCGCATGATTTGCAGCTAGCAAGGCTTGTTGGCGTTCTTTCGGCGGGAAAACACTTCTGCACGACTCTCCACGGCGAGAGGGATCCGTCCACCAAAGGGGAAGTCTCTAGCCCTTTTCGTTCCTGCAGAAACCTCAGCTTCTTCTGTCCAGTAGAAGCTTCTTTGCACCACAGCTGGCATTTCCTGGGCATCTGCCCATCTCCGACTTGCTTGTGACTTTTGGACTTGGTCCCCTTGTTCCACAGGTACCCTAGATTGGAAATCCACAGTTGTTGCATTGTTGGTTTGTGTCTTTCCTGCATTATTCCTCTAACACGACTTCTTTGTCCTTAGGGGAACTTTAGTGCACTTTGCACTCACTTTTCAGGGTCTTGGGGAGGGTTATTTTTCTAACTCTCACTATTTTCTAATAGTCCCAGCGACCCTCTACAAGGTCACATAGGTTTGGGGTCCATTCGTGGTTCGCATTCCACTTTTGGAGTATATGGTTTGTGTTGCCCCTATCTCTTTGTTTCCCCATTGCATCCTATTGTAACTATACATTGTTTGCACTGTTTTCTAAGACTATACTGCATATTTTTGCTATTGTGTATATATATCTTGTGTATATTTCCTATCCTCTCACTGAGGGTACACTCTAAGATACTTTGGCATATTGTCATAAAAATAAAGTACCTTTATTTTTAGTTTAACTGTGTATTGTGTTTTCTTATGATATTGTGCATATGACACTAAGTGGTACTGTAGTAGCTTCACACGTCTCCTAGTTCAGCCTAAGCTGCTCTGCTAAGCTACCATTATCTATCAGCCTAAGCTGCTAGACACCCTATACACTAATAAGGGACAACTGGGCCTGGTGCAAGGTGCAAGTACCCCTTGGTACTCACTACAAGCCAGTCCAGCCTCCTACACAGGCCCTGGCTACAAGCTAGGCCCTGCCCCCAGCTCCTATTGCACATGGCCAAAGGCCATGCATGGTGTGCGGTTGGGTGGTTATAGGTTATATTTTTGACTTTTGGTGTGTGACAGCTGAACCATCAAATACGGGAATTGGTTGAAGTGATCCAAGTGGAGCAAGTGGACCAGCTGTCAAGCTACAAACTATATGTGTATCACTGCACAGTGGGCCTCTTTCTAGGCTGTTATGAAAAGCTAGCTGCTGTTGCTACCATCAATAGTGCTTTTCAAGAGAGTTAATGGCATTCAAAAGTTGCAATATACTCCCTGGAAGCCTGCATAGTTGCTAAGATCCTGCAAAAGTTTGATTCCAAAGTCTATGAATCGCTTCAATTCAGAGGTTTCAGCATTGGATTCATTACCATGGAAATGATAGTAATATTGTCACAGCCATGGCACACGGTGGAATGCTTTGGTTCACTTATTTCAGCAACCTAATTGTGCAAAATATAAGAAGTAGTCACAACACATTGGTCACACCATACTGGTCACCCGCCACAAGATTTCCACACATTGCAGCCTTTGCTTGAAAGCCTGGAAGGAGTTGAAGATCATTATGGGCCTGATTACAACTTTGGAGGAAGGTGTTAATCCGTCCCAAATGTGACGGATATACCACCAGCTGTATTACAAGTCCATTATATCCTATGGAACTTGTAATACGGCTGGTGGTATATCCGTCACATTTGGGACGGATTAACACATCCTCCAAAGTTGTAATCAGGCCCTATGTGTCCTACTAGAATCCTTGTAAAAGGCCACATACTGAAAATCTCACCCTGCTGCAACTGTAACTTCTACATGTTGCAACAAGACCCCTATAATCCATCATACAGAAGGTCCCAACCTGCTTGAATTGCAATTTCCACATTCTGTAACATCAGTTTCAGTATCGCATGTCTATCAATGGTTATGCATTTAAAAGGATAGGGAATCCAATTGCCAAAGCCATGATGACAGATGTTGCTGAATGTAGGCTAATTGTTCCTGATCAAAATGCTAGTTCATTTAAGGATTTTGACAAAGGAAGTCTGCAAGGAAGATTGTACCATGAGCCAAGCCATTCCAATGTTGCACTTCCTGCTGACTCTTTTCCATAAAGTGGGGAAATATACATTAATGTCATTTAAGAAGCAGCTGGTCTGGTCAACGTCTTAATTCTTCATCTGTCTACAAATCTCAGGCTGCAAGAACAGATTGTGTCCTCTGAATAGTTTATCTGTGCCACTTTACAGGATCCATGGAACAAAAAAGAGCTAACCACTTTCACTACTTTTACAGCACTGATGTCACCATTTATGGATCTTTAGGAATGTGAGTGGAAGATAAATGATTCTACCTTCAAGAGCATAGAAGAACTTTAGTTCTGTCTTCAACCTTTGGAGAGCACGGAGGTGACTCTGAGTCCAGAAACATGTTGCAATAGCAGCTACAGATCCCTGTAGTGATAATACAAATGCCATTCCAAGACACACCTGCTACTAAACCAACAATACCAACAGCATCAGTTCTAACCTCCACAGTGGGTTCGTTGATGAATATTCCAGGATTTAAATCAAGGGTACTGTGAGATATGCAGAAAAATCAAATATCAATAATTATGACAATAGAGAAAAAGGTATAAGACTACTTGAACAGATCTACATATTTATTGGCATGCAGTTTATTCAAAGCACAATTAAGCATTTGATATACCAAAAAGCCTGACTCAAACCACGCTTTTCTTCTTCTTATTAAAATAATGAAATAATGAATAGAATTTCTGGTGAGATTGCTAATGGATGATTTGGCGTAGAGAGTTTACTTGGTCTCACCGAAGTCTTTGATAAAAATTGATTGAATAAAAATCTTTGAAAACAATATCAGAGGATTGCATACCTATGAAACTAAAATAGTGCATTTTTCTTCTAATCCACAACAATATAGTTGTTTGCAAATATATTATATATATATATAATATATAAATAGATATATATAAATATATAGGCTGTTTGCAAATGTGTGAAACTGTAGATCAGTGACAGGATTTCAAACAGATTAAGAAGATTAATTTCATATCCTATAATTCTGCACAGGATATTGCCAACCAACTTTCTGTAGCTGGGTAGACAGCGTCCCTTGAGTCACTGGTTATAGTTTCATAAAAGCATTTCCTGCTTTACCTCTTTCTTACCAGTGTAGTATTTCATGCTGAGGCCTCTTTGCATTTCACTGAAGTTGTACACACAAGCTTTCCATGAACGAAATTTAGTGAGCACAAGGGATTGCTGCTGTGACCCCCAGCTTACTCCCTATGCCTTCTGACACTGCCTTTGCAACCCCTGGCCTCGGAGGTGGCAAAATCAGGGCTAGTAACACAGTGCCAGCTTGTCCTTCTGGGTGTCAGTTGAGGCTCCTCTCTCTTTCCGTCACTGTTTTATTACATTAATAGTGAATCATGTTTTTTTAGGAGGTTGGCTCTCTATATAGTGCACAAAAAAGATGTGCACTTTTCAGAGAGTCAAAGCAACATCACTTTGGTAACCAGAGGTAAAACGTAGACCACCTAATGCCTTGTTTTTGAGGTAGTGTGGGTGAACAGTTAGGCTTATCTTAGAGATGTGCTAAGCATTTGCTCATAGTATCAATAAATGTGGACACACACACTCAAAAGAATAACCCAAGACCAATTTACAAAATTACTTCAGATTTATATGCATTTGTTAAGACCAAGATCATCAATAGCAGGTAAGTACTTTTTAAGTTATGATTTTTCAAAATTTAGCAAAAATAGTCTTTTTGTGTGTAGTTACACACCGTAGGAATGAATGGGAGAAATGGGAGAAATCTTTGAAAATGTATACAAAATCAGACAATGCTCCTACAAGTGTTACCTTCTGTTTTTAGGTTGGGGTCATCAAGATGTCCTGTGGGCCAGCTGGTGAAATTTGTGCAGTTCCCGGTTCAAGTGAGAGTAGCGGTGAAAGTCTTGGAGCTGATGCAAAACAGAGAAGGGGTCACTTGGAAACATGCTGCACAGGTGGACTTAAGTGTAAGTCTGGTGGGTCCCCTTTGAGTGTAGAGGTCACAAGAGATTAGGGACTCCTAGAGCACAGCTGGCTTTCTGAAGGTCTAGAGATGCCCACTAAATACTGCATTTAGTGGGAGTTAAGGGGAGTACCTGGTAGTGGCCAATATGCCACCTACCTTAGTGTGGCTACTCCCACTATGTGACCACGTCCTGTGGAAAAGGGTCACATCCCTAACCCTGATAGGCTATTGTCCTGCCATCAAAGATGGAGGAAATGAAATGGAGTGGTTACCTTGCCTGCCACACCTGGGGGGTGGTGCAGACTGGGGGAGGTCACTCCTCCGACTGACTATGTGTTCCCGCTAGTTTCTAACTTAAAATAGGGGAAAAACACTGGGCAGCCATCTGCTGCTACCTGCAGGGTCAGAGGTCGGATTTCAAAGGTGGTAAAGCCTTTGAAGCTGTCCACTGGGCCTGAGTGCCTGCCTGGGAGAAGGGGTGTAACACCTCCACCCAGGAAAGGCTTTATGTTCTGGCTCCTGAGAGCAGAGGCTTTCAACCCAGGAGTTCAGATTTGTGTCTGGTGGTGGGAGGGTGGTAAAAAACTGTCAGTAACCATGCCAGGACACTTAGGTTTTGCAGGGGGCATCCAATAAACCATTGGATGCCTGGTATGCCCTGTTCCCAGCGTATTCATGTCTATGCACTCTAACAAAGGTGGGAAAGACATCAACCACTTTTTCAATGTACAGTGTAAATTAAGCCGTAGGATTACATGTACGTGTCAGCACTCACTACAGAACATTCAACCATGAGAGTAACCATACAAAATGACATGATTTAAACTGTTTATGATTAGTCCCACTGTTATATTTCAGAGTAGTTGGTCAAATATCTCCAAAATCTTCAACTTGAAGAAACTGCGCTTCCTGAATGGTGTGAAACTGAGGGGCATATTTACAAGCCCCTTGCACCTCCTTGCACCACATTAGCATCATTTATTTTATGCTAATGTGGTGCTTAGGCGTCATTTTTGTGGTGCCATATTTACAAAGTGCACATTGCAGGCATTGTGCCACTTTGTAACCCCTTCCGCCACATGATGCCTGCGGCAGGCATAATATTTGTAAGGAGGGCATTCCCCAGCTAGAAGGCCCAGAAAAATGGCACGGTGAAATCTACTTGATTTTACTGCACAATTTGTAGCATTATTTTCAGAAGGGGTGAGATACAGGAAGTGGATTGGGCTCAGTCTGCTCTTACCTTCCGACTTAAAAAAAGTTCTGAGAAAATGTTTCAAAGCATGTAAATATCAGTGGGGTAAGGCTGCAGGATGTGTCCAAGAAGGTAACATAGTTGTCAGAAAGCTGCTGGAAGTCACTATGAAGACTTCTAAGATTGTAGTTAGTTTCTTTTCTGGAAGTAAAAAAAACAACAGCAGGATGAGGCTTGATGGGGTAGATGATGAGATTTCCATAATGTCGGATACCCCTTTGGCGAAGGGCTGTTGACCAGGATTTGATCCTGCAGAGAAGAATGTAGTAAGAGCAGCCATGAAGTCAGGCCAACCAGCGATGCACCTTGGGCAGATGGACAAGCAGGTTGGTTCTGTTCTTCTCTTGGTTCTCAGAGCCAGTTTTGGATTTTGGCTATCTGGGAAACTTTAACACCGCCACCAAGGATCTAGGACTGGAGGGGCACCACTTGGGTGGTCACGATAAACTCAAGTTGTGTCCGTGTTTAGGCTCAAGATGAATGGAGCCTTTTCAATCTCTGAGGCTCTGATCAGGAGGCTAGTCAACTCTTTGCAGTCACCACTCTGGCAGTACTGTGTTTAACAGCAGAAATAGGGCTCAAACAGCAAGGCAGGCCTTGGGGGGTCCCAGGCAGGCTCCTGCCAGCAATGTAGTCCTTCCAGTTTCAGCAAAGCAATCTTGTGGAGTACACAGCAAACCACATCAACAGGCAGTCCCCTGAGAGTCCTTCCATAGGTCCAGAAAATTAACTATGGATTAGGTCAGAGGGTCCCATTTTTATACCAGGCACCTCTTTTGAAGTAGAAGTTTCTAGCAAAATCCTTTTGAAGTGCTTTATGTTTCCTGATTTCCCTGCCCTCACTCCAAGCTGGCTGCATAAACAATGCAGGGGTGACAAGTCCTTTGTGTGAAAGCAGAGCACAGTTGAAATTGGGGCTGTGCCAAGCTTCGCTTCCTTTCCTGTCAGTTGATGGCCCATCCAGGCTCATCTATTCCCTCTATTGTGTGGCTGTCTGGGAGCAATAAACCAGGTCCAACTGGCAACTAGACATAGGCATGGGCTTCAGGCACCAAATACCTATGGCAGGAAAATGCCAACTTTCTAAAAGTGTTATTTTCAAACTTGTAACTTAAAATCCGACTTTACCTTCTAATGGGAGTTTTAAATTACAATTTCTCAGAGACAAAACATGAAATGCTACCATCTCCTAATAAAAAAAAATGCACTTATTTAATGTTATAAGGCAACCCAATGTCATCCTATTGGAGAGGTAGACCTCACAGCAGTAAAAAAGTGAAAATAGCTAATTTGGGCGGTTTTCACTACCAACACTTGTAAGATTTGTAAGATTTACATCTCCAGCGTTTTAACTACAATGCACCCTTCCCTATGGGATACTGAGGGCCTACCTTAGGCATGGAACAAATATACAATAAAAGGGGAGTTTAAGGAGTGGCATGGGGGTTATATACTGCGAAGTCAAATTTAATTTAACCTGCATTCATGCTGCAATGGCAGACTTGGGATATATTTAAGTATTTGCTACAATACGTGTTGCAGGCCCATTAGTACAATTTAATTTACAGGCCCTATGTATATAGTTTACCATTTTACTAGGGACCTATAAGTAAATTACCTATGCCTCACAGGTGTCAGACAATCCTACCAGGCTTAAAGGAGAGAGCACAATTACTGGTTAGCAGTGGTAACGTGCACAGAGTCCCAAGCCCAACAAAAATGAATTTCAGCAAAAATAGGAGCTATGGCCAAATATGTGGGGATGAACCTGCAGAGAGGGTTAAGGCCGACACCTATGCATAAACCCACTCTAACCATTGTTTTTTCAGTGAATTTCTAGTGCTTTCTTAACATAAGTTCAAATCTTACTACCTTATTTAAGTACAACTTCACTTTAACCTTTGATTTTTTTTTCAGTGGATTTTTATGTTTTTGTGCAATGTAAATTATTAACTTCTTACAATATATCTGCAACCAGGAGGGTTGGCACAATGGTGGTCAAGCCCCTATTAATGGGCAACCACTCATGTATCCCACCCCACATTCTTCCATTTTTATTTTTTTCCTGGATCTTGCAGGAGCCATAAGCTGTGCTGACTCCTGTGGTACTCCTGTAGGAGTACCCAGTGGCTGCATTGGCTCCTGCAGGACTACTGTGGGATCGCAATGCCTCCCGATTTTTTTTTTATTTGACCCTACAAGGCCCATTGGTTTAGGGTACCACCTTTTGTTTTTGGAGACCGAGACCACGAGTCCTCGAACGGCAGTCACAACACATTTGTTCAGGTTGTGACCAGCCAATCACAGCACAACCTCCCATGGGACCATGGTTCTTCTGCAGTAGCCAGACATGTGACAGGAATGTAGTTGCATCGGGGGATGTTCAGGATGAATCTTGTTGAGGCGTCTTGGATGTTCTGCAGTTTCTTTTGGATTTTTTGTGTGGTGCTGGCATGTAGCGCATACTCAAGTCTTCTGGTGACCAGAGCATGGGTGACCATCTTTTGGTGGAGATCCACTTGAAGATCTTATGAAACAGGTGGAGTGTGTGGAAGCAGGAGGAGGAGACATCGTTGATTTGGCGGTTCATGGAGAGTGAGGTGTCCAGAATGATGCAAAGGTTCCGTGCATGGTTCATTTTGTGTGGGGGACTTCTGAGCACTGCAGGCCACCAGGAGTCATCCCAGGCAGAGGGGTTGTAGCCCATGATAAGGGATTTGGTCTTGTCTAGGTTCAACTTGAGGCAGATTTCCTTTATCCAGGCAGCAACAGCCATCATCCCATTGTGGAAGTTGCTCTTGGCGGCAGCTTGATCGTCAGTGAGGGAGAGAATCGGCTGGGTGTTCTCGGCAAAGGAGACAAAACTGAGGCCAGACACCAGCGAAAGCTATATTGTAACACACAAAACCACATCCCACAAACAGATCTGGAGGGAGTTTCAATAATTAAACACATAGGCGGTCATTACAACATTGGTGGTAAAAGCCGCTTACCGCCGTGCAGAAGACCGCCAACACACCGCCTCGGCCGCGGAATTCCGCCACAGCTATTATGAGCCACAGCAAGGAATCCTCCAATATTCAGACGCCCACACAAGTCAGCCACACCAAAGGTCAGTGATAAACTGGTGAAAACAAAGCCTCCACCATCACGCCAACAGAAATCACGACCCACGAATCCACGCGGCGGTCTTTCAACCGCGGTATTCCATTGGCGGTACACACCGATGCGCTTAAAATACACACACACTTACAAAACACAGCCACATTGGACAATTCCAAATACACACACCTGATACACATACACACACCACTCCCACACACCTAATAGAATATAAAACACACACCTAATTCACCCACAAACCCCTACGATCACAATTTAGAAAGAAGCATAGAGAGAGGCACCACCATCAACAATACTAGCATGCACAGACACACAACACCATCCCCCACATAACTTCCATGTACCTCACACAACACCCCACTACATATCAGCACACTTATCACCACACACACCACCCCACACATCACCCACACCACCCCATGGCACAGCAAAGACACCCCAGGTTCTTGGAGGAGGAGCTCAGGGTCATGGTGGAGGAGGAGATCGTCCGGGTAGAGCCACAGCTATTCGGATCACAGGTGCAGCACACCTCCATTGCAAGGAAGATGGAGCTATTGCGAAGAATAGTGGACAGGGTCAACGCAGTGGGACAGCACCCAAGAAATAGGGATGACATCAGGAAGAGGTGGAACGACCTACGGGGGAAGGTGCGTTGCATGGTCTCAAGACACCACCTTGCGGTTCAGCGGACTGGCGGCGGACCCCCACCTCCTCCCCCACAACTAACAACATGGGAGGAGCAGGTCTTGGTGATTCTGCATCCTGAGGGCCATGCAGGAGTAGCTGGAGGAATGGACTCTGGTAAGTCAAATCCTAACTATTACATCCCCCACCCTACCTGCATGCCATCACATACCCCCACCCTCACCCCATCACTTTAACTCCTCACAAATGTTCCAACATCACAAACTACACATCCTAACACCAAGCCCTGCATGCAACAACAAAGCATGGACACCCATCACTAAAGCATGTCCACAGCACATACCCATACACCCCCTAAACCATCATCACACAAGGTCCCACACAGGAATGCAAGCACTGGGGTACACGGTCACCCACCCATTGCACACTACGGCACACACAGATGTAATAGACATCCTTTTATACCCCTGCAGGACCCCTACCCAACGGCACCGGACAGGACGGTTCACACATGTCCACACCACCAACAGAAGAGGCCCACAGTGATGACAGCAACTCTGTCCAACTGGATCTAGATGACCAGCCCGGTCCATCGAGAGATCGGGACAGTCGGTTCCCATCACACAGTCACAGGCCACTACAGAGCTTCCCCCCTCTGGAAACACCAGCACAGCACCCACCCAGCGGGCCCATGCCTCCGTCCCCAGTACACGTCAATCAGCAGTGTGTCCACCACTACAGGGAACCAAGGATAACCCACCACCCCAACAACAACAGGGACCTGAGGGCAGTGGGCACACGGTCCAGGGGACGGAGGCCCAGGAACACAGGGGAACTGGGAGGGCAACTGTGCGACGGGGGAGGATAGGCCAAGGGAACCCACTCTCCACGAGGCCCTCTCCAACATCATGGGAGCCTACCACCACTCCAAGGAGACGATGGCAACGGTACTGGCCAAGTTTCAGGAGACCCAGCGCCTGCAGGAGGAACAGTATTTGGGCTTCAGGGAGGAACTCAGAGCCATTAATTCCACCCTGGGCACCATCGTAGGGGTGCTGAAGGAAGTACTCAACACCAGGATGGACACTGTGGCACTACAAGGAGCCCCTGACACTAGCCTGGACGATGAACTGCCCACCACCTCCGCCAGCGCTAGTGGACAGGAGGCACTGCCACAGGACCACCACACCAGCACCCCACCCCCTGCAGAGGGAGAACCACCTCGCAAACGGACCCTGAGATCCAGGACAAAAACAGAGAACAATGCCAAGACCACCGCCAAGACATGAGACCACCCTGAATGTCATCCGTCTGTCCCACTTTGTCACCCTGCCCATCCTTAAACTGCCCCAGCTCCACTTCCTATGCCCATTTGGGCAATGCACCTGTGTGACTAATAGACTGGACTCTGCCATGGACATTCCACCACCATCACCCCTCACCATTTTGCTACCCCCTCCAATATTGAGTACTAAAATAAACACCCTTAAAGCACAAAACAATCTGGAGTCAGTCTGTGATTTCGGAATAGTGTATTAGCAATTACAGTATCAAAAAGCTCTTTCATTTGTAATGTCAAGATACCTATGTCACACAGCTGTAGTCCATGAGGAATAAAAGCAGATGTCACACTGTGTGACCCACATCTGTGAAATCGTAAGGAAAAGTGACAACTCAGTGATCATACACTGGGTGAAAACAACAGACAGTAGAGAGGTAGTAGTGTTAAAGTACATGTAGTAGGCAGGTTTGTATTCTTACCTGTGTTTCACTGGAAATATTGCTGGATCACTGAGTCCCTGTTGTCCATGTCTTCTTCTTCTGCTTCCTCATCTTCACTGTCCAAAGGCTCCACAGCTGCAACAACACTGCCATCTGGACCATCCTCCTGCAGAAAAGGCACCTGTCGTCGCAAAGCTAAGTTGTGAAGCATACAGCATGCCACGATGATCTGGCACATCTTCTTTGGTGAGTAGAATAGGGATCCACCTGTCATATGGAGGCACCGGAACCTGGCCTTCAGGAGGCCGAAGGTCCACTCGATTATCCGCTGTGTTCGCCCATGGGCCTCATTGTAGCGTCCCTCTGCCCTTGTCCTGGGATTCCTCACTGGGGTCAGTAGCCATGACAGGTTGGGGTATCCAGAGTCACCTGCAAATGGCGAGGGACAACTGTTAGACACACACTAACTCATAGGGACATCCACAGACAACCATTCCCACTGTCTTGCTTCCAGGTGCTCTGGAGCTGAGCCATCACATAAGGGATGCTGCTATTCCGCCGGATGTAGGCGTCATGCACTGAGCCAGGGAACTTGGCATTAACATGGGAGATGTACTGGTCTGCCAAACATACCATCTGTACATTCATGGAATGGTAACTCTTCCGGTTTCTGTACACTTGTTCACACCTGCGGGGGGGACCAAAGCCACATGGGTCCCATAAATGGCACCTATGATGTTGGGGATATGTCCCAGGGCATAGAAATCACCTTTCACTGTAGGCAAATTCTCCACCTGAGGGAAAACGATGTAGCTCCGCATGTGTTTCAGCAGGGTAGACAACACTCTGGACAACACGTTGGAAAACATAGGCTGGCACATCCCTGATGCAAAGGCCACAGTTGTTTGAAATGATCCACTTGCAAGGAAATGGAGCACTGACAGCACCTGTACTTGAGGGGGTATTCCTGTGGGATGGCGGATAGCTGACATCAGGTCTGACTCCAGCTGGGTACACAGTTCCTGGATTGTGGCATGGTCAAGCCTGTAGGTGATGTCTTTCCTCCATTGTCGACAGGCCCACCAACGGTCGGTACACCGGAGGATGGCGCCATCTCCTCACATGTCCCAGCGGACGGTGCCTATGGATGACAACAGCGAGCACAGAGTCAACCAACTCAGTGGTACGTACCCACAGCTTACACAGAACACGAATCATTATCCAAAAAGTGGCCTGTATGTGTGTTGAGTCTAGGCCTAGGTATGTGTGACGCAGTTAAAAATGAAGCCATGTGGGCCCCTTAAATGGCGGCTGCCTGACCTCTAAAGTGGGACAATGGGATGTGAGGTAACTGTGATGGCGTTGTACACCATCGCGGTAGGCGGTCGAAGACCGCGGTGCAATGCTGCATTGGCTAACATTGGACCCTATGGGTCCCCATGAGCCAATGACGATGTACTCCTGCGGTGACGGTACGCACCGCCGCAGACGTGACCAACATTTTCTATCTGTTCAATCACTCTATACCTGATCTTCGACAGGAGAGGACCTACACTGCAAGTGCTGCTGTGACCTCGGTCTGGGAGAGACAATGGCTCAAGTGTCTGGGGAAAGGGCCCCTGCCTTCACATCGGAGGAGTTGGAGAAACTCGTGGACGGGGTCCTCCTCCAGTACACGCTACTCTACGGTCCTCCAGACAAACAGGTAAGTACACTGGGAGCATGCTGTATGGGCTATGACTGTGTGGAGTGGGGTGGATGTAAGAGGGGGAGGAGATTGCGGCGTGCATGAAACGACGTGAGTGCATGTGCCACATGGCAAAGGTAGGGATGGGGGCCAATGACTGTGACAGTGCAGTTGGTAATAAGTTTCTCTTCCCCCTGTACAATTCAAGTAGGTCAGCGCCCACCAGAAAAAATATATTAGGCGTGCCATCGCCAAGGACGTCCAGACCCTGGGGGTCTAACACAGATGGAGCACCCACTGCCGGAAGAGATGGGAGGACATTTGCCGCTGGAGCAAGAAGACGGCGGAGGCTCAGCTGGGGATGGCCTCCCAACATGGGAGGGGTGCCCGTCGCACCATGACCCCCCTGATGTTCAGGATCCTGGCGGTGGCATACCCGGAGTTGGATGGGCACTTGAGGGCCTCACAGAAGCCACAAGGGGGTGAGTACACTCTCATCCTGCTGATTTTGCACGCAGTGGAGGTGTCTGGGTGGGGGAGATGGGCTGTGGGTTTCCCTAGGCCAGGGCGAGTTTCAAAGGCAAGGTCCCTCTGTAAGGCAGGCTATGTGGCCCCCTACCCGACCTCTGTTGAGTGCCAAGTACACCTAGTCATGCCCCTGTGTCATCCATGTGTGCAGATGTGGTCCATAGCCTAGTAGGCCATTTCCCAGGGATTGAACAGTGGAGCCCAAGAGCGCGACGTAGTACAGGGGGCTTCTGTGTCTGTCGTGTCCGCCAACGGAAGCGGTAATGCGTGCACTCAACATGTCTTTATTCTGTCGTCCCCCCCTTTTTGTGGTCTCCCTGTTATTGTGTGCATTAGCATCATCAAGCGGAGGAGCAGTGGCACCGGAGCACGAGGGGGCTGCATCCCACATGGCCATGAAGGGCCACACTACATCCTCGGACTTCACCAGTGGGACGGAGGGTGAGGAGAGCTCCACGGCGTGGACAGGAGCTGAGACCAGCGACACAGACTCGTCCTCTGATGGGAGCTCCCTTGTGGTGGGGGCAATATCTGTGCCCCCCCATCTACAGGTACAGCCGCCACACCCCTACCAGCACCGGCCTCCCAGCAGCCCTTCAGCCTTTGCCCCGTGCCCGCTCACCCAGGAGGGTGGGCATCACCTTCGCCCCAGGCACCTCAGGCCCTGCCCCAGTCACCACTGCTGCCCTCAGTGAGGAGGCCATTGACCTCCTCAGGTCCCTCACATTTGGGCAGTCTACCATTTTGAATGCCATCCAGGGTGTAGAAAGGCAGTTGCAACAAACAAATGCATTCCTGGAGGGCATTCATTCTGGTCAGGCGGCCCTTCATCGAGCTTTTCAGACTCTGGCCTCAGCACTGATGGCAGCCATTGTCCCTGTCTCTAGCCTCCCCCCTCCAACTTCCTCCACCCAGACCCAATCCCCTGCACCCCAGCCTATCACAAGCACACCTACAGACCAGCATGCACACACCTCAACACACAAGGGAAGCTCTGGCAAACATAAGCACCACACATCCCACAGGCACTCACGCAAGCATCAGACACATACAGACACACCAACATCCACTGCCTCCACTGTGTCCCCCTCCTCCTCGTCTCCCTCCTCCCTCCCAGTCTCATCTACACTCACACCTGCATGCACTACATCAACAGCCACTACTGCCATCACCAGCACACCCACCACCACACCCCACTCACGTGCAGTCACCACCCCCACTACCATTCACACATCCCCTGTGTCCTCTCCCAGTGTGTCTGTGACGCCCCCTCCCAAGATACACAAACGCAGGCACACACCCACACAACAGTCATCCACCTCACGACAGCCTCCAGCCCATGCACCTTCACCCAAAGTCAGCAAACGAACACCTCCTACAACCACAACCTCTTCCTCCACTCCTAAACCCCCTCCAGCTACCCATCCCAGTGTCTCCCAAAAGCTTTTCCTGTCCAACTTTGAACTCTTTCCCACACCTCCCCCACCCCATCCGTCTCCTAGGTCCCGAACTAGCACCTCAGCCACAACATCTCAGAGACCAGTGGTGCCTGTAGTCACCGGAATCTGGAGTACACCGGCCACCAGGGCAGCCAGTGTGGCACAGAGCCACAGCACGGACAGTCCCCCACCTGTGAAGCATCAAAAGTTGGCCAGTGCCTGGCGGGAGAGGGGGAAGACTCCAGCCACCAAAGCCGCTCCCAGGGGTCCCGGTGGGAGTGTGGAGTCAGCTGCGACACCTTCCAAGGTGGTGAAAGGCCACAAGAAACCAGGAAAGTCTGGGAAGAACAGCACGGCGAAGGAGACCGCCATCATCCCTGCTGTCCAGGAGGCCACAGCCATCATGCCCGCTGGCCAGGAGGCCACCGCCATCATCCCCGCTGGCTGCCCAGGAGGCTACCGCCATCATCCCCGCTGGCCAGGAGGCCACCGCCATCATCCCCGCTGGGACAGAGAAGACCGCCAGCACAAGCCCCGCTGGGCTAGAGAGGGCCGCCAGCACAAGCCCCGCTGCAACAGAGAGGACCGCCAGCACAAGCCCTGCTGGGCTAGAGAGGACCGCCAGCACAAGCCCCGCTGGGACAGAGAGGACCGCCAGCAAAAGCCCCACTGGGACAGAGAGGACCGCCAGCACATGCCCCGCTAGGCTAGAGAGGACCGCCAGCACAAGCCCCGCTGGGACAGAGAGGACCGCCTGCAGCTGAGTCACTGCAAAGGAGCCTGCCGCCACAAGCACCGCTAAACAGGGCACCGGTGCCTCAAGCACCGCTGAACAGGGCACCGCCGCTCCAAGCACCGCTGAACAGGGCACCTCCGCCTCAAGCACCGCTGAACAGGACACCACCGCCTCAAGCACCCCTGAACAGGGCCCCGCCGCCTCAAGCACCGCTGAACAGGGCACCCAGCCTCAAGCACCGCTGAACAGGGCACCGCCGCTCCAAGCACCGCTGAACAGGTCACCGCCGCCTCAAGCACCACTGGCCCATGAGCGCCAAGGGCACTGACGCTACTGAGCCCGTCACGAGCAGGATGAAGCACTCTGGGCACCATGCCACCTCCAGAACCAGTGGAGACTGTCATCCACTACCTCTGTCCTTAGCAGGATGAAGCACTCTGGGCACAGAGCCCCCTCCAGAACCAGTGGAGACTGTCATCCACTACCTCTGTCCTTAGCAGGATGAAGCACTCTGGGCACCATTCCCCTCCAGAACCAGTGGAGAGATACATCCACTACCTCTGTCCTTAGCAGGATGAAGCTCTCTGGGCACCATGCCCCCTCCAGAACCAGTGAAGAAACACATCCACTACCTATGTCCTTAGCAGGATGAAGCACTATAGGCACCGAACCCCCTCCAGAACCAGTGGAGACTGTCATCCAGTACCTCTGTGCTTAGCAGGATGAAGCACTCTGGGCACAGAGCCCCCTCCAGAACCAGTGGAGACTGTCATCCACTTGTGAGACTGTGGCTTCGCACTCCCCAGGATGGAACAGTGGGTAACCCACCCACTGTATAGACTTTAGAGACTGTGGCTTTGCACTCCCCAGGATTGAACAGTGGGCAACCCACTCACTGTATAGACTTGAGAGACTGTGGCTTTGCACTCCCCAGGATTGAACAGTGGGCAACCCACCCACTGTATAGTCTTGAGAGACTGTGGCTTTGAACTCCCCAGGATGGAACAGTGGGCAACCCACCCACTGTATAGACTTGAGAGACTGTGGCTTTGCACTCCCCAGGATTGAACAGTGGGCAACCCACCCACTGTATAGACTTGAGAGACTGTGGCTTTGCACTCCCCAGGATTGAACAGTGGGCATGTGGCCCTCTTGTGGATTTGGCGTTGTGCACTCAACCGGCTGAGGTGCCCCCCTTTCCCTCCCCCTGAGGTGCCTGTTTTCTTGCTCTCTGATGCCCCTGCATTGTTCTCTCCATCATGGTCGGGGATCCTGTGTGGGCCTCGCCCATACCGTGTGGGCCCAGTGTTCCACGGACTTCATTGGAGCACTACCTGGACTACTAAGCTTGGTGTATATTTTGTTTATGGTGTATATATATATTTTTGCCTACTTGATTTTATAATATTACAATGGTTACACTAATTTTCTTTTGTCTTTGCATTCTTCCGGGGGGGGGGCTGGGGGGGTGTAACTATCATGTATAAATATGTATTAGTGTGTGTGTTGTAGTGGGTGAGGGTGGGGGTGTTGAGTGTTGCGTGAGTGTGTCCCTGTTTTTTCCCTCCCCCTCCCCTGTGTCGTAGGTGCAGTACTCACCGTGGTCTTCGCCGCCGGCGTTTGTGCTCCTGGTAGAGGAGCAGGAAGACTATCGCAGTGAGAATTTGGAGTTCCAGCTCCATGGTGTCCTGGTTCCTCGTGGGGTGTGTAGAGGTGAGAGTTTTCCCTTCGAAATCCTGTTTCCGCCGTGTTTTCATCCGCAGTGAATCCGCCCGGAAAAGGTGGCGGATTGGTAGGTTGTGATACTGTGGGTGTTACTTTGTCTTCCGCCTGTCTGTTGACGGTGACCACCAAGCTGTTTGTCTGTACCGCCATGGCGGTCGGAGTGTTAAAGTGGCTGTCTTTGTTGGCGGTTTCCGCTACGGTCATAATTGCAATTTTTTTACCGCCGGCCTGTTGGCGGTCTTACCACCGCTTTAACACCGACCGCCAGGGTTGTAATGACCACCATAGTTTGGAAGAAACTAATAAGGTAGATATAAAACACTTCTTTCAAAGTTGGATTACAAAATTTAAGTTCAGAGGTTCATATATAAAAACATTATTGTAGCTAAAGTATATTGATGTTCATTGTCTTAAAAATCATCTTTCTACATTTGGTGAAACGTGGCATCTCAAAAATGTTAACAGCGTCCAAGGAAATCTTCAATCTGGCCTTAAACTTAGTAATATCATTTTTTTTTATATATGGATTTCAAAAGTTTACTTTATCTTATTTAACCTGCTGGTATCAACATAAACAATGCATTATACATTCTCATCTATAAAAACTAATTCTTCTGTGCTTTGGTTTGCTGGAATACTTTTATTCGCCTACCTATGAATTCTTTAGTAGGGAAGACCATAAATCGTATTTTCATTATGTCTGTCTACAACCCATGTTTATTTGCTGCTTGAATACTCCTGCATACGATGGGGTGCATAGGAATCAGCAATGAAGTCTACATGCTAGTCTGTACACATTCAAAATCAGCTGCTCGTGAGATGAACAGTAACCGCTATTTTAAAGTTGACTTGACAACTGCCTTTGTTAAATCCTGGAACCAAACCATGTCCATATCTAGGTCTCGTGCAGCATTAGGTTCCTGATATCACGGTAACAATATTGTCTGACAAGAAAATTGTAAATACTGTTTGCAAACATATTGCCCTACTACAGTTAATAATACAAAAATACCACCCAATGAAATAATAACTTTGGAAAAGTAATTAGGACCCAGTATTTTTGTGAGATTATATATTCTGCATACAATATTATGACATGCGGCCTTCACAGCATTTGAATACAAAGAGCAGCAACATTCTGCAGTTTTGAAAACAGTTCTAAGAGGCAATGCCCAAGTTACTGCTAGCTAATAATTGCTTGGATTTGATCCAATCACATATTAATGCTGTCAGGGATTCAACACATTGATATACAAAATAACAGTGCAAAGTAATGTGTGGCCATCTGATTCTTGTCAGAGAAGTACAAGACTCAGATATGGCTAATCAAGAGTTGGAACCTACACCATAGCCCTTGAATAACAACCATGAAGCTGACCCAAGTGATATATGAAGTCTCTGCAGAAGGACTACTGTAACTCCATTAGAGAATACATAGAGCTATACAGAGCATAAACATGAAACGTATGCTGAATTCCATTTTATAACAATTTATATGCCATCAGTTGTGAATATTGAACTAGATGGAGATCAGGGTGTTAAAACGGTAAATGATAATCATTAATGGTTTAAAAAACAAATATCCCCTAATCAAAATTGAGAGTAGTAACATACATTTGCCACCATAGCATGACCCCTCAGCAATTCAAAAGAGATCTTCTCAATCCTGAGGGCAACCATGGAGAGCAGATTCACACATGTTACCTGCTCCTAAGGTATTTCAAATGTGCCAGCTAGGTTACAAAGCTCACAAGGAACCAACCCCCCCCATGAAGAAGGGACTTCATCATGGTGGCAATGGTACATGAATTCCTGCAGGGAATTCTCAAGACTTCTCAAAGAGGAATCCTAAGAAAAATATATGCAATCCCACAGGGAGCGTGACTCACTCATGCAACTGCTAACCATGTGTCAATCTTCTCAATTGAAAGCATTTGTTACAGTGACACAGGCGCCCTACCATGCCAAGGATATGTGATCCCACTCCTCAAGCTTGCATATTTAGAAATGAAAACAGCGCCGGCCTGCATAAAGAAATGTGCTGAATGAGACATTTTGCAGACCTGCCAAAATGGAGTTGGCTGCCTTGAGTACTATGTTAGCAAAACCCAAACCAGGGGAGACTGAAAGCATTGGGGAGACTCAAAGATCCACTACAGCAGGAAATCCTGATCCCAGGCAGATCCTGTTAAGCCCACAAATGGACCCTGCACTGGGTAAGACACAGCTGCAGAGCCATCCATTTCAGGGACTGAGCATCAAAGAAATCAAATACAAAAGCAGTTTGATGAAATGTAGGATGGAAAAGATATCATCTCTATCATCAGGCATGTTAAGAAAGGCTTCATTTTGCATGACCACACCCCCGCTAAATTGTTGAACTGATTATGCTGGTGTATGGACTCTGAACACTGGGACACTACCATTCAGCACCTAGTATTTGTGCTCCGATCCTTAAAAACATATAGGGGGTACAGGATGGCGGTAGGGGGTGCCGCGGGGCCCCTGGGGGCCCCACAAAGTATTTCAGTGTCTGCTATGCAGACACTGAAATACGCGACGGGTGCCACTGCACCCGTCGCACCTTCCCACTACGCTGGCTCAATTCTGAGCTGGCGTCCTCGTGGGAAGGTTGATTTGCCCTGGGCTGGCGGGCGGCCGCCCACCAGCCCAGGGCAAATCCCAAAATACCCTCAGCGGTCTTTCGACCGCGGAGCGGTATTTTGGTGGGGGAACTTTGGCGGGCGGCCTCCGCCACCCGCCGAAGTTAGAATCACCCCCATAGAGTTGACTAATCCTTGATTTGCATATTTAACTTAACTATAGGTTCCTAGTATATATTGCAATCTCTGTACATTGGGCTTGTAAGTAAAATGTCACTATTGGACTACAGCACTTATTGTGTTACCACTGAAGTGACAAATGAAAACATGACTCTGCACCTGCCACTGCAGCAAAGCTGTGCAACTTTTACACTGCAATTTTGACCAAGCAAAATAATCATCTTTTCTCGTCTAAACATTCCTTTTTAATCCTTATATGTCACCTCTAATGTAGGCCCTAAGTGCTCATAGTACTTGGTGAATTATATTTAAAAAATAGGACATTTGTACTTCAGTTTTAAAGTTCCTGGCAGAGAAAAATCTCCAAAGTCCTTTTTTCCTGTGACAAGGCTGGTTTGCCCAGTGAATTGCAAAGGGTTACATTATAACAACTTTTAATGTACAATTTAATAGCTGCAACAATGATTTAAGTATTCAACTTAATCTGAGGATCCCATCTGAGGATTGAATTAGATTTTAAATTACCATTCTGAAAATGCCACTTTCAGAAAGTTATCTTTTTCCTGCCTAAAGTCTCTAGTAGTCCTTTCAGAGGTTATCTCCAACACTTACCTGGCAGATTGCTGGAAGGTGTGAATGGCTACAAGAAATGAGAATAAAATGGCCTTGGCTGGGAGGAGGTGTGACCTCCTCCTCACTAGATGGCAGTGCCATAACAATAGCCTCTACATCCCCCATGGTGTGGGGGGGGCTGAGCACCAGGGGAGCTACCAGGCACTGTGCACGGGCCCTGGCCTGAGAGCTCCTGACTGGTTCCGGAGCGTGGGAGCAGGGCCAGCTTTAGGGCAGTGTGACTGGTGCACTGACTTTGGTGCAGGTGCTGTGTTTAGCACTGAACCTGCTTGTGCATCCATCTGAGTTTAGGCAACAATAAAAATGTCACGATAACTCATCATAAAGTAGCGCAGAGTGATATTGTGCCTCCTGCAAAAACATATACCATGCAGATCACAAAACTGTGAATGAACTATGAGGAGCGCTTCAAAAAAGAAAAAGAAATGTAGGACAGAGAGGGGCTGTGGAGAGGTGAGGGGCAATGCTGGAGAGTGGAAGTGATGGAATTAATGGAGAAGGAGATCATAGGGGGTGCCAACAAAGACTATCACACTGGCTGCCACCAGCACTAAAGCCAGCCCTGCATGGGGGGACCTTCATGTATTTTGCAGGGGGTCCCCGTCACGTTTTGTTATACCATTGCCGGGTGGCCTGGGACTTTGTCCACCAGTTGCATAAGCTTCAAAGGGGCAGCCCCTGGCACAAGCAGATGTAACTCGCACCCAGGCCTGACCATGCCATTGTCCAAATAGCCAGAGTGGCACCAATGTCAGTGTGGGGAAAGCTTGCCCCAGAACTGGTTTTGCAGGAGGAGTTCCTCCTTTTACTACGCAGCACATGGGTGTGTCCAGAGCTTAGACCAGGAGAAAAAATATTATGCATGTTGGATTTTGGCAGAGCATGGACTGTGTGATTTTTTAGGACCAAGCCTCAGTAAATGTCATAATGGGTAGTTTTGGCCCTGGGAAATTTTTACCCACTGGTTAATGAGTCATCCCTACCCACAAGCTAATGCCAGGCATTAAAGTGGTACCCCTGGGTACTTTCTTCAGAACACCTCTGGACCAGTGGAAGGCAAAGAAGGACTGCACTTGCTGCACATTGGACTTCAGAAAGTGGACTGCACCTACCACAACTTATGTAGAAAGACCTCAAGGGTTTGACCCACTCCCAAAGAGTGCACTCCAAGGGCTAGTTGGCTAGTCCCCTGTTAAGCTCCATGAACAAAAAAAGCTGCTGGTGGCTTTTGGGAGATTGAGTCTTAATCCCCAAGTGGTGCCCAAAAGGTCCTGGGGGCCTGACTGGTAAAGATTGGCCTTTCTACCTCCTCCAAGAACTGTAAAGGTGAACACTCAGTGACTTTTAAAAAAGATTCTGAAAAGAACCAGAAGCTATGACCAGACTACAGCCAAGATGTAGCTGCCGACGTTCTACTATCAGTTGGATTCAACTTGCCGGTTTGTTTCACTGAAATCTGTTTGATTTCCAGAAAGTCTTAATGTGGAAGGTTTCAAGCGAGGCCAATGTTGAGAGGCTGACTGCTAGTGTGACTTTCCCAGGCACAGACTTTGGACTTCGCCTCCCACTGTAGATGCTACAAGCCTCAAACGTCCTGCAAAAGCCGAGGCTCCTATTGAGGTCCTTCAGTCTGGACTGCTGACGATGATGAGCCCTTCCTCAGATCCAGCTGGCATCACCCTGGCCCACAGACTAAGTGAACAAGGATTTTCTCCTAGAAAAATACTATGGGCTTTATTACAAATATGGCGGTCCATGGACCACTGTTCCCACGGTGGCGGTCGGACTGCGGCAACCTTGGCGGTTTGACCTCCATATTACGATGCTGGTGGTCAGACCGCCACCACCGCCAGGATCAAAAATGCTGACGGGTTGGCGGTGGTGCAAGTCATGGTCAGCCATGGCAGTGTAGAGTTCTACCCCGCAATGCTGATTATGACTTGCCTTTCTGCTGGCCTTTCCATGTATGGAACCTCTCCATGGAAAGGCAGATGGAAAGGCAGGGATGGGGCAAAAGGGGGGGGCCTGCACTGCCCATGTCCACAGCATGAGCAGTGCAGGGCCCCCCCTGTCAGAACACTCACAATGCACACTGTCTCCTATGGCTGACAGTTCACATTCCAAGTGTGCTGCTGGGGCACACAGAGCAGCGGCATTGGCCTCAGCTGTCCTTGAGAGCCGAAGCCAATGTTGTCATGTGTCCGCCAGCCGGCCTGGCAGAGAAGTCATAGTTTGGCGGTGAGGAGGCCACTGGCTTGGCTGCCGCCTCCCCATCGCCATAATGGCAGTCCAACTGCCGGGCTGCCAATGTCTTAATCAGACCCTATGTCAGAAAACACCTTTCCTCTGGACTGGTTGATGTATTCGACTCGTACTCCATTGTGGTTGGCCTTTCAACTTTTGACTCATTCTGGTCAGTTGGTGCTGGCTGCTTTTTTTGCACTAGAAGCATAATTTGGGGTGTCTTATTGCTCATTAAAATGTTCTCTATTTTTAGAAATTGAAGTGCCATTTTTTTTGTGCTGTGTTTTCTACTTTTTAACTGTTGTGGTACTGAAAAGTGCTTTACACATATCTTCTAAGTTAAGCTGGTCTGATCTCTGCTACAGCTATCAAGGGTTGAGCTCAGGTTAACATTTTTTAGATTTAACTGGACCTAGTAAACAAAGAGAGCTTCCAGCTACTTCAACTAATTCTCCACTTTCTCACAAGACAGGAAAAAGAGGAATAGTTTTGGGGTTGCGATATTTAGACTCACTGGAAGGAAAGGAGGCACTAATTACTAACAATAATGATATGAACTAAAATTCCAATACTTTGTGAGCATTAACAATACCACTTCATACATGTAGCCCACAAACAAGAGTTATATTCGCCACTGTGATACTGTAGGAACAATAGACGATAAACCTTTTTATAATCGGCTCAAACATGCAGAAACTTCAGCAGAGAACTGGACTTATTGTTTCTCGTAGTGTGGTGATGTGGATGGCGCCTGTTTGCACTTTAGCTTATCTATGTGTTGCTGGATTTGCCGTATATTTCCGCGTTTAATGTATAAGAAAATAAATCTTACTTGGTCGAGCAATCATTTGATTTGCCCTCAAAATTAGGGAACTAAAATAAAGTGTTTATTAGATAAACTTAAATGACATTCTTAAAAATAAAATCATATTAAGAAATCAAAAAAAGAACTATAAGCCGTGCCCTATTGTGATCGAATTATAAACATTCCATAACCATTTTTAGAAGCTGTTTCTAGTTCAAGCCGACATCAATTCAATATTGACATCTTCAGATATGGTGCTCTAAGAAATAGAGAAAAAATGCTGAGAATACAAGTATATTACCAACCCCTCTGTACATCCCACGAGGTTCATATTTGATGAGCTGTGACAGAATGACGGAATGACGGGACGTCCTCTAAAACAGACCTTAGAACTCTATAGCAAGAAAAAATCATCGGAGTAGAATACATAATTGTTAGGCTGAGCGCTGGTATATTTGTAGCAGCAAAGGATGTGTGATCCCAGTGGTTGAAACGTTCACATTACTTTCTTCTAGGTTCAGTTGTCATTTTCACATCTCATGAAAGACTTTCTTCATTAGTTCTGAAAGTGAGCTGCCAGACAACGACACAAAGAAACTTGCAATATTCACTAGAGCCAGAACACTAAGACAACAGAAATATCTTACACTTGGCATATTAATGGAACCTGCCTACCTCTACTAAATCTCCCACTTGAAACTATATTTATTGTACTTATTGTTATGAACAAAGATGAATAAAGCTAGGACCCGATGACACCTACATCGCTCACACATTATGGCCCATATTTATACTTTTTTAGCGCCGCATTTGCGTCGTTTTTTGACGCAAATGCGGCGCTATAGAAGTATAAAAATGGGCCTATATCTTATACACTGAAGCAGAACTATTGTGAATAGACGCAGAGACACTGTTATGAAAGCATCATCAATTTATTATGTGTGTTTTCACAAGTCCACCATTAAAATGGAGAAAACTTTCCTAAAGTCACTTCCCACGGTCTCGAGGGCTACTATAGAATTGGGCACAACATCCACCGTGGGACTTGTTATTTGTGCCTGCATCGACTCAGTTTTTTACTGATTCAAAGTTTTACAGTGTAATCTGAAATAATTGTGAAATAACATGCAGACACGGTCTTTACAACTGATATATCATTCCCGTAATTACCCCTAGAAAGCTACAGCCACTGTAGGACTCCTTCACAGTAATGAGGATTTCATGTGACAAATTCCGCAGGTTCCACAAGCTCCTTTCTCCCTACTGCAGAAATCTACGTAGCATTGATTTAAGCACAGGGCAAGCTATTCAAATATTTAATCTGCATTTTTTTCTTTTTTTCTCCGTAAGAAAAGCTTGTTCCTTGTGGGGAAAGTTCTTCTGCTGACTTTATCCCGCTGTTATGGGGTTAATCCCTTCCACTTTCCTTCCTGTTCTTCCTGAACGCTCACAAACGTGCATGAAATATTTTCAGCTGTAAATGTCCATTTTTACCAGAAACTACGTTTGCGAATCTGGCCCGCTATTGCCTTTGGCCACTCAATTGTCTACTTTAATTATTTTGTCTAAAAAAGCACAGGACTGAGTGCAATTTGTACAAAAGAAGTGATTGAAAAGGCACAAGCACCAGACAAGGGCTTCGACCAAAATGTAAACATTACATTATCCAAGTATAACATTCTGAAAATAATCAGGGCTGAGTTCCTCTACTGAGAGACCAAAACAGTGTCCTGCTCCTATAAATTAAAACAATACATTTCGAGCTCTGTAGAGTAGGAACTAAACATCCATACACATACATAATAAGCATAGTGGAGCCTATTCACAAAGGTAAATTTGCACGAGTAAATCTTTGCAGTAAATATGCAAATGTGGTTGCTTACTATTTCAGAGTCTAAATTTACTACAAGGTTCATAGTCATTCTTTGTTTTTTAAATCTTAAATTTCAATGCTATATTTGAATATATATTTAAGTATGTTTACACACAGCTACTCGCAGATACAAAATAACCCTCAGGCATGGGGCTTAGGGACCAGCTCCTGATGAAATTAGCCATCTAATATGATAAATAGTCGACCAATAGCGGGCAAATCAAATCAGAGGGGCAAAGGTGCAAGGCAAGGGTAAGGCTGGGCAGTGATTGTGGTGATGGCAGCAGTAATAGCAACAGCAGGCAATCAAACAGTGCAGCAACGAACCAAACGCCGATGTGGGTGTACGAGCGCAATTGACTGCTTTCGTGTACAGTGCCACCACATACAACACATATCGTGAGCAGGAGCAGATGTTAGACAATTGGATCAATTTCACTTTGAATGCACAAAGAATGAACTAAGAAAGGTCTCCTGATGCACCAAACCTAGACATGCCAATTCAAGCAGGGCTGCTGGCGGTCCACCAAAAGGGGCATGTAGATGCGTCAATTACTCAAAAGTAAGCCAAGGATACCTACCTTATACTGAAAAGATGAGCTTTTCATGTTAGCACCAATTAATTAGGGTCACACTTGGTAGATCCATTCAGAAAAAAAGAAATGGATAAACAATAGGTGTCACTCACTCCTACCCCACTGAGTTAAGTTCAGATGCAAAGAGTGTTAGGACTAGGAATCAAATTGCTCGGTCTGAGAATCTCTCATTCACAGGTACTTTACATAGTTCCCGAGCCTCTATCCCTAAAATCAGAGTACACTCACAGTGATTGGTAGATTACTAAAATGGTATTTATGATACTCCTTTTGTCTAGAAATGATATGAATCCAAATGATTGTAGACGTCAAAAATGAGTAAGGAATAATTATGGAAATTAGAGCACAGGTTAAAGTAGCTCTATTGATATTTCATAACATATTCAAATCTTGGTAGTTTTGCCTTAGTTGTAACCAGTCATCTAACATCATGTTTGACTAAGTCCTAAATAATATGCAAAGGAGTGCCATACCTCCCTACATACCTTACTGAGGCTCCAGACCTAGATTAAAACTCCATATTTCAGCATTTCCTCTGGCAACCGGCCCATGCATTATCCCCCTGACCTGTCACCAATACCTTTCTTAAACATGATGTCCATTGAAGCGTGGAGGGATCTGCTCATGCTTTGTTCATGTATCAATATACAAAATATTTAAACAATGCTTTCTGTTTAAGAAAGTGCACATGCAAACTGACTGCCAGTCATCTTACCTTTTCCTACAGGAAATCGCTTTCATAGCAATTTTCAGCTGCTGCATTTCCAGACAATGCATCAGTGCAACACAGAATAGATATATTCTTTCTCAATCCATTTGGCTTGAGTGATGACAAATCATGGCAATCTAATCATACATTTATGAGCTGCAAAAACAAAAGTACAAGTTGCACTTTTAATTGCATCATACAAGCACTCCATTTGAATGTAAAGGAAATGTTATACTGCATGCAACCAGGTCTGAATTGCATAAAACACAAAGAAAATACACATAAAAGCACGCCTGGATGTCTGCCCAAACCCGCACTTAGTTTGTGCTTTGTGTTTTAATAGATTTTTTAAAGCAATGCACAAATTAGCACTGAAGATTCGCCTGAAGCTTCTTACCACAGAAAGGAAAACGTATTTTGTCCTGATTGGTCCACCAAAATAGTTTGGGGCTAACTTTGAATTTGACTGTTCTGGACAGTTGTATTTTGGCTAACGGCATAGGACTGGATATGTGTATGGCGATGCCCATGCATCATATGCATCATTCAATTTTAATGTCAAGGACGTCTTTACACTACTGTTGAGCAAGGAGTTCACATAAGGCAAAATTCTTGACTTTCTCGCTTTGACCTTTATCCCAGGAATGAGGTAAACCCTTTGCTGTTAATGCTGGTGGAGACACGTAGGTGGACTTCCCTGAGTACAGAACACCTACCCTATTCACCCAGAGCCGAGTTCAGCTTTCACAAACTTGCGGTGGGTGAGAAATCCTGGGTGTATTTAAACCGGCGGGCTGCAACTGCTGCCTTGTCTGGAATCCTTGCAAGCAGTCCCATATCTGATGTACTTTTTCTTACTATCACTGCCTGAGAGCTGAAACGTGTGGCGTTGGTGTCAATATGAGACCTGTTTGCCGACACATTGTATTGTGGTACGTTTTCCCTACATGTCTTTGCTAGAGCCATGTGTATGCCCCCTGAATTGCCTAGCATTTTTCCCTTGAGTATCTCTAATATCCATGTGATTAGTGTGTGCATGCACCACGCAACACTGTGCAACTTTCTTTCTTTTCATGTGAGACTCATTTTCCTGTACCTGTCATCACTGTTTGTCCTTTCTTCAGTTGTTTTAAGAAAATTTAATTACTAATTCCAATAAAACAGTCTCTTTTGAATAATGTTTACTTCTTATGTTGCCTTTCGTAATAAACCTCATGGTCTATTTTCATTCTGTGAGGTTTGATGGGCTCCTCATTTCTTTGATGACGACGGAAATTGCGACTGGCAATTGTGACTAATCCTCCATTTACCTTTAGCTAGAGGTATAAAGTATCAGAAAATCGCTTTATGCAATAAATTATTGCAATTAAGTAAAAAAATGTGTTGATGTACAGTTACAGATAAAAGTAACATAGTGAATTGAAAGTGCAAAAATAGCTCATAAGGAAGGATTCCAAAAATCTGAGTGTTATATAAAACATCCCTAAAAAAATGAAATGTATATATTCATCAAGGCGCAGTGGGACCTGGCCTACGTTGCCTTTTTCTCCAGTCAGGTGTGGTGGTGGCACCTCTCTGAGGCTAGCTGGGCCTTCAGCTGGGGGAAGGAAAACGGTATGTCACAGACCAGTGTTGGCTTGAGGGCCCTGCTACTGGCTAGCACCATGTTTCTTTACCACTCTGGCTTCACCACATGAGTAGCAGTCATATTAGTTTGGGTCTCTGGTGCCTGCCCAGTGTTCAGCAGTTGTAAACCAATAACATCAGAGAAGAAGCAGGAATTTTAAGTCATTTTTATAGCAGCCAGTAAACATATAAGTGGCGGTGTTGTGTTATCGCTACTTCTTTTTTCTGATAACTATTAGTAGTTTCTCCCTAAGGGTGCCTGTAAGGGCAACACTCTGTGAAGCACAGAAGACAGCCCTGTCCGGCAGGGATATACTTTACTACAGAGGGTGCCTTAAGGGTTCCAGGAGTGTCTGAGGCCTGCAGTTCTGCTCCTGTGATGGAGACCTCTTCAGAATGTGTTGGCTAAAAAAGAGCAGCAAGACTGTGTTTATTGGGTTTTCCTGTCTCTTCTTCTTCATCCTGGATGGCCTTAGAGAATGGCACTGTTTTTGGACGCCTGGAGTTAAAAGGGCATTTTTGGATAAGAAAGGCGTAGTTCAAATGCTAAAGAATTTGGTTGCTAAGCTGGGATTCACAGCTGACAACGTGGAGTTTCTCAGTACCAGCTCATTATGATTTTCCCAGTTTCTTGTTCTCACCCTTAGGGTTATTTCTGGAACTTAGGTGGTGAAGGCAGCCATTCTCCCAGGATAGGGGGACATGGAGCGAACCACCAGTCAATTATACCTGACTAGGAAGTATCCAAAGGTATATACAAATTTATTACAGCTTGGTCTAGTCAATCAATCAGTAATTTGTTAAGCGCACTACTCACCCGGTAGGCTCTCAAGGTGCTGGGGGGTGCTACTGCTCGAACAGCCAGGTCTTGAGGCGCTTCCTGAAGGTCAGGAGGTCTTGGGTCAGACGTAGGTTGACGGGGAGGGAGTTGCAGGTTTTGGCGGCAAGGTGGGAGAAGGATCTGCTGCCGGTTGTGGTCCGTTGAATGCGGGGGACGGTCGCGAGGGCGAGGTTGGTGGAGCGAAGCTGGTGTGTTGGGATGTGGAAGTTGAGACGTTCGTTGAGGTAGGCAGGTCTGGCATCGTGGAGAGCCTTGTGAGCGTGGATCAGGAGTTTGAAGATGATCCTTTTGTTGATGGGGAGCAAGTGGAGGTCTCTGAAGTGGGCTGAGATGTGTTTGTGGCGAGGGAGGTTGAGGATGAGTCATGCTGAGGCGTTGTGGAAGCGCTGAAGTTTCCTCTGGAGCTTGGCCATTGTTCCCGCATAGAGAGCATTGCCATAGTCCAGTCTGCTGCTAATGAGGACGTGGGTGACCGTTCTTCTGGTTTCAACAGGGATCCATCTGAAGGTCTTGCGAAGCATGCAAAGGGTGTTAAAACATGAGGATGAGATGGCGTTGACTTGCTGGGTCACAGAGAGCGATGAGTCCAGTATGAAGCCGAGGTTGCGTGTGTGGGTGATGGGCGTTAGGGCAGATCCCAGTGTGGCAGGCCACCAGGAGTCGTCCCGTGCTGATCTGTTGGAGCCGAAGATGATGATCTCGGTCTTCTCTGAGTTCAGTTTGAGGTGGCTTGCATCCATCCAATTGGCGATGACGTGAAGTCCGGAGTAGAGGGTGTTCTTGGCGGTTGCGGGGTCCTTTGTGAGAGAGAGGATGAGCTGAGTGTCGTCTGCGTAGGAGACGATGTTGAGGCCGTGGGATCGGACGATGTTGCCGAGCGGTGCCATGTAGACAATGAAGAGGGTGGGCTGAGTGAGGATCCCTGTGGGACTCTGCAGATGGTTTTGGTGGCTTTTGACAGGAACAGGGGGAGGCGGACTCTTTGGGTTCTGCCAGAGAGGAAGGATGTGAGCCAATCCAGGGCTCTGTGGCAGATTCTGGCATCGTGGAGGCGTGGGCCGAGGGTGTGGTGACAGACGGTGTTGAAGGCTGCGGAAAGGTCAAGGATGATGAGGGTAACGGTTTCACCTTTGTCGAGCCTGCTCCTGATGTTGTCAGTGCAAGCGATAAGTGCGGTCTCAGTGCTGTGGTTCTTGTGGAAGTCGGACTGGGAGATGTTGAGTAGGCTGTTGTCCTCCAAGAAGTGAGATAGTTGATTGTTGACTATCGTCTTGATGACCTTCGCAGGGAAGGGGAGTAGTGAGATGGGCTGGTAGTTTTTGAGGTCTTTGGGGGTCAGCTTTGGGCTTTTTTGAGCAGGGTGTTGACTTCGCCATGTTTCCAGCTCTCCAGGAAGATGGTGGTCTGGAAGGAGCTGTTGATGACGGTCGGGAGCTGGGGAGCGATGATTTGGATGGCTTTATTGAAAACGTGGTGAGGGCAGGGGTCTGTGGGTGAACCGGAATGGACGGTGCTCATGGTCTTGGTGGTTTCCTCATCGTTGGTGGGGGTCCAGGCACTCAGGATGTTGGTGTGGATGGGTGCGTTGGGTCGGCTTTGGCAGTGGTGGTAGTGGGGAATGGCGGTGCGAAGCTGCCATGGATGTCTGTGATCTTGCGGTGAAAAAAGGTGGCAAGGGAGTTGCAGAGGTCTTTCGAGTGGGGTGGGTTGGCAGAACAGGACTTGGGGTTGGTGAGTTTCTTGATGATGCTGAAGAGCTCCTTGCTGTTGTGTGCGTTGTTGTCAATTCGTTCTTTGTAAAAAGATCTTTTGGTGGTCCGGATGAGCTGGTGATGTTTGCGGATGGCGGATTTGAGGGCGGCGTGGTTGCTTTCTGTTTGTTCATGGCGCCAGATCTTCTCGGCTTTTCGGCATTCTCGTTTGGAGACCTGAAGGTCTGCGGTGAACCAGGGAGCTTTCTTGTTGGTGCGGGTGTTGATGGTTTTCCTGAGTGGAGCGAGGGTGTTGGCGCAGTCGTCGAGTCATTGCTTGAGGTTGAGGGCGGCAGTGTTGGGGTCTCTGGTGTTGGGTGGTGGGGCGTGATCGAGGTTGGAGATCAGTTTGTCCTTGTAGATCTTGTTCCACTTGCGGTGAGGGATCTGATGCTGTTGGTTGTGGGCGGGGGGTTTCTGGAAGGAAAATTGGACACAGCGGTGGTCGGTCTAGTGGAGTTCGGTGGTGTGGGTAAAGGTGATGTGACTGCTGGTGGAGAAGATGGCGTCGAGTGTGTGGCATGCTGTGAATTTGGATGGTCATTTAACTGTGGGGATGACACATGATTCTCACCTGGATCCTGTAGACAAGAAGATTGAAGGTGTCGTATGAAATGCTTATGCAGACCTCAATCTACCAATGAGAATTTCCAGCCATTCATCTTATGAGTCTAATTTGAGATTTTCAATATTGCAGCTAAGATTGCTTTGAAAATCTTGTCAATAAATCTTGCTAAATGTAACGTTTCTGGCTGATACATCCTTTGGCACTCTTAAGGCCAAAGCCACTGCTACTATGTTGCTAGTTAGACCAGGACCCAGGATTTAAAGTTGCAGAGACCTAAAAATCACCTGTTCTTCTACTACAATGTGTTTGGGCACCATGTGGATGATCTCCTCCACAAATCATTCAAAAACAGGAAGACAAGCCCGTTCCTTTACAGAGGGGGTCTAAGGGTAGGTAATCATACAGATCCCACAGGAGGGCTCACTTCAGATGTTTTTGTCATGACAAAGCTAATCAGTCACATGGTAAGATTTGGGGGCACTCTCTTAAAATTTCCCCTGATCCTTCCTCAAAGACCTTCTGCCCCTACACACCCCAAAACTATTCACAGCAATTAGAATCAGATCGAATTCAAGGTAGCATCCGTAAAGTCTTCATTCCCTGGTCAGAGTTGATTAAAAATGTCTTGATGTTGCAGACTGTTAGACGTTTCATCCTTGGTGTCAGACTTTTCATCCTTGGTGTGGTCTCCCTTAATGTTTTGCCTCTGTTCCCCAGCTTGTTGATGTGTGCTGGACTCTGATTTTACTGTTTTTGTAACTCTGGGTACTTTACCACTGCTAACCAGTGCTAAAGTGCAAGTGCTCCTTTACAAAATGTGTATGTAATTGGCTTATCCATGATTGGCATATTGGAGTTGCCAGGGCCTGTAAATCAAATGCTACTAGTGGGCCTACAGCACTGGTTGTGCCACCCACATAAGTAGCTCTGTAATCATGTCTCAGACCTGCCACTGCAGTGTCTGTGTGTAGAGTTTTAACTGTAAATTCGACTTGGCAAGTGCACCCACTTGCCAGGCCTAAACCTTCCCTTTTCTTACATATAAGACACCCGTAAGGTAGGCCCTAGGTAGCCCCAAGGGCAGGGTACATTGTATGGTTAAGGTAGTACATATAGTAATGTGGTTTATATGTCCTGACAGTGAAATATTGCTACATTTGTTTTTTCACTGCGTCCAGGCCTGTCTCTCTCATAGGTTAACATGGGGGCTACTTTTAAATCTGATTAAAGTGTAGATTCCCTTTGGGAGCGGATGGACATGTGGAGTTTGGGTCTGAGCTCACAATTTAAAAATACATATTTTAGTAAAGTTGATTTTAAGATTGTGTGTTTGAAAATGCCACTTTTAGAAAGTGAGGATTTTCTTCCTTATACCATTTCTGTGACTCTGCCTGTTTGTGGATTCCCTGTCTGGGTCAACTTGACAGTTGGGCTGGTTGCACCTCACACTAGACAGTGACACAAAGGGAACTGGGGTGTATCCTGATGAGCCATCTGTGCTAGGAGGGAGGGGAGGAGTGGTCACTCACACCTGAAAGGGCTGTGCCTGTCCTCACACAATGCAGTCTCCACCCCCATGGTGAGTGTCTGGGGCCTGGCCTGGGCAAGGCAGGAATTCACATTCAAAAGAGACTTTACTTTGAAGTAGGCCTACTTCAAAGGAGAAATTGGGTATAAGAAGGGAACCCAAAACCACAGACTTTAGGAACACTTCTGGAAACCAAGAGGAACCTCTGCCTGGAGAAGAGCTGAAGAGCTGAGGAAAAAGAGCTGCCCTGCCTGTGACTGTGATTTGTGGAGCTATCCTGCAGTTGCTGCTTCTGCCAGAGTAAGAGGGCAAAGACTGGACTTTGTGTGCCTTCCATCTTGAGAAGAAATCTCCAAGGGCTTGATTTAGAGCTTGCCTCCTGTTGTTTGAAGTCTCAGGGACAGCAAAGACTTCTATCAGCCAGCACCTGGAGTCTCTGGAGAGACTTCTACTCTGCCAAGTGGTGCCCATCCAGTTCCTGGGACCCTGAAAGGAGAAACTGGCACCTAAAGGAAGAAATCCATGCACAGAGTGGCTTGCGGGGAAAAGATCGACGTGACACCGATCTTCGGCTAAAGAAACGACGTGCCAGCGGCTCTGTGGCTAAAAATCGATGCTCGCCGAAAATACGACCAAAGAATCGATGCACGGAGCTGGAGAAATGGCATGCAGGATCGCTGACGGAGACTCAGAGATCGCAACCCCTGCTGCGTGGTTTTTGAACCATTGTACGGCTGGATTTTCGATGCAAGTACCGCTGGGCGTGTAAAAACAACGCAAGGCCTGCCCGGACCCGAGAGTGCTGACCAGAGAAGCGGAGAGAAGAAACAACGCAAGGTCCCGCTCATGAGTGGAATCGACACATCACAAGCGCTTTTTGACACACACACGCACGTGCAGGGTTATTTTTGACACATCCAAGGTACATTTTCACGCTAAAAGTGTTAGTGTGTGTTTTAAACTACATAAAAACTCTCTTTGCTTTTTAATTGATAACTTGACTTGTGTATTGTGGATTGTTTTCGTTTTGGTCTTGTTTTGCTTAGATAAATCTTTTCTATTTTTCTAAACCTGTGTTGTGTCATTTTGTACTGTTTTCATTAAGTTACTGTGTGTGTTGGTACAAATACTTTACACCTATCACTCATAAGTTAAGCCTACTGCTCTGCCAAGCTATCAAGGGGGTAAGCAGGGGTTAGCTGAGGGTGATTCTCTTTTACCCTGACTAGAGTGAGGGTCCTTGCTTGAATAGGGGGTAACATGACTGTCAACCAAAGACCCCATTTCTAACACAGACTGTTGAAGACAGTTATAGAGAAGCATTTGACACTTATCTCCAGTTTCTAGATCCCAGACATTGACATGGCCTCAGTCCAATTACAAACAGGAGGCTCGCCAGGCAGGAATAAAATATTTATAGGACAAGAATGAAGTTGTTTCTGTTACTTGGGAAGAAAGGTTCCAAGATAGTTCCAGAAGTGCTTCAACTAGCTCTTAGCGCCTCAGCATCAGATGTAGACCTCTATTCGAACCATACAGTGGAATTGGTCGCTGGCTGGCTTAAGGTAGACTCAGATAAGGTAGCGCCTGTGAGTGTTAAATGCCCAAATAGGAGTAAAGTGGCAGAGCCCTGGTACTCTGAAAAACTCAGAGTCCGGAGGCTGAAATGTTGTAGTCAGGAGCGGAAGTGGCGTGCCACCTACATTCTAATGAGAAGGACAAGCATAAACCCTTATTAGACACATATAAGCTTCTGATTTTCGAGTCTCACTTCATTTATTACACATTGAAAAGTAGGTCAGCCACCAATTCAACCAACCAGCAGTTCACTGGTTAACAGTAAGGAAAACGGTAATGTTTAAGGGACTTACAGCCTGATTTGGACTTTGGCGGTCCGACCACTGGACTGCAAATATGGCAGTGGGGAGGACGCTGCTAAGCTGGCACATTTTCACCTGTGTCTAGTTTCTCGCCACATCCTTTGCTGGAGAGTTTGGCTACAGAGCAATGCCCACAGCTTGAATTGGTGGGTAGTATATGCTCATCTACAAAAGAGGTTCCCTTTTCAGAGTCTTGACTCTTGAGATTCAGTGATTCTGACCACAGATGCTTCCAGTTACTGCTAGGGGACAACTTTAAGCTCCCAGATGGCTCCAGGGTGATGGGAGAGGGAGGACATGAATCACTCTTCCAACTAAAAGAACTATGAGCTGTCCTTTTAGCCCTGGAAGACTTTTCAGAGTGTGCTTAGTACAGCAATGTTTTGCTGAGGACGGACAATACCATGAACAATACCCAAGTGACTTGTCAGAGGGCACCAGAAGCTGGTACAGATGACCTTTTGGGTTTCTTTATGGACTGAGAAGATGTTCTGACAAAATATTGTGTCAAAAATATTGTGAATATCATGGACCAGAATAACAATGGTAAGTATATATATGTTATATGTATATATGTTTTATATTATTCTTTTAAATACTCATGTGTATTATTGTTTTTAAATATTTAATTATGTTTTATTCGTTTTTTTATAAGTTGTTATTAATTTATTGTTAGGTATGTTTAATCATTATTTTATTCTGATATTCTGAGTTTATTTGTATTTGGTAGTATGTTTAAAAGTAAATCTTTTTATCTAATTGTTTGTTCTATGTCATTTTTTAGTGTGTTGTTTGGTTTGTAGGGAAATAGGGTGGTATGTTTTTTAAACATGAAATGTGTTAAATATATCATTAATTAAGCATTGTCTTAGTTACGGACAATTTAAATACAAGGTAAATATTTTATTTAATGATTGGTTAGTTACATAACATGATTGACTGTTAATTGTGTATTTGTTTTTAATTCTTTTGATATAAGTTTGTTAGGTTTAAGGTATTTTTTGCAATAGTTACATTTGTAGTGTTATAATTATTTTTAAATAATGTATATTTTGATTTTCATTCTCTTTATCGTCTATGACTCGACTATGGCAACACCCTCAAAGCCGGTACCACCCAGAAGAACCAGACGAAAGTACAGAACATCCAAAATGCCTCCACTAGACTCATCCTGGGCATCCCCGCCACAAACATATCTCCAATCACCTAAGAAACCTTCACTGGCTTCCTATCAAGAAAATAATTAACTTCAAGCTCCTACTCCATGCTTACAAGGCCCTCCACGACCTAGGACCTGCCTACTTCAACCAATGCATCACATTCTAGTCCCCCAACAGATATTTCCACTCAACAAGTACTAGCCACTGTACCCCGCATACGGAAGACCTCGGCTGGTGGAAGAACCTTTGCCTACCTCATGGCAAAGAGCTAGAACACCCTGCCCCTGCACCTCAGGCAGTCACCATCGCTGTCTCAATTCAGGAAGAACCTTAAAACCTGTCTCTTCAACTGACGCTCAGAGGACAAACCCCCCTAAGCACCTTGAGACCCTTACTGGTGAGTAGTTGCACTTTATAAACCCTGATTTGATTTTAACTTGCTAATTTAAATTGGTTTTGTGGCCTTTTAAATTATAGGATAATGGAGTGTGAGGCATTTAAAAAGTATTTTATAATTTTATAATTCAGTTATATTCAGTTACTTTTAATTCAATGTTATGTACAATGTTATATTTTGATTCGTTTTAGTTGTATTACTTCATAAGCATTATATATTTATTAAAACATGTTAAATGCTTATGAAAAAATATTTTATGTTTATTAATTTCATGTACATGTAATTTATTTTGCAATAATTTAGGATAGGTAAAATTAAACCTGAGCTCTAAAGTTGAACATTTTGCCTACTGTTGCTCTTTCTGGAGTCAGAATAGTAGTTTTCACCTCTCCAAAGCCCAACACGTTCCCTACTTTTGTGTACATCGAAGATCGTAAACCTGGCCCTTCAAAGCTCATCACTTCCCCTTCTGTTGCTCAGGTTGAAGTGTGAATAGTAAATTTGACATCAAAAGTATATATTGTTTTAATTATAGTTTATTTTTATCACCAATTTTGTTTTAAATATTGATGTGTACATAATAATTTTATTTCCATAATAATGTATTTAATAGCTGTATTATTATTTTAGTGCATACAATAATATTTCACAATTGTCATAAAGTATGTTTTTTATGTTAACAATTTTTATATATATATTTTTAATTCATACATGAATATGGTTACATGTAGTGTTATATTTAAAGATAATATCTATTTTAAAGTTAACACAGTGTATTATCGTTAAAATTTGATATACATAATGGGAGAAATTGTCAGTTTGGTAGAAGCTGCAACCCCCATCCTTGTAGGGTGAATCACAAAACGTTACCAAATTGATCTGTGCATAACCCTCTGGCAGCTTGGCACAAAAACAGTCAGGCTTAATTTAGAGGCAATGTGTACAGTACCTATACAGCACCTCAACAGTAATAAAGTGAAAACACAACACATTAAAAAACCCACACCAACTAGAAAACATACAAGGCCATATTTATACTTTTTGACGCAAAACTGCGCTAACGCAGTTTTGCGCCAAAAAAATTAGCGCAGGCTAATGCCATTCTGAAGCGCCATGCGGGCACCGTATTTATTGAATGGCGTTAGCCGGCGTTAGCCGGCCGGCGCTGCCTGGTGTGCGTGAAAAAAAACCACGTACACCAGGCAGCGCCGGCGTAGGGAAAAATGACGTTTGGGCGTCCAAAAATGGGGCAAGTCAGGCTGAGGCAAAAAAATCGTCTTAACCTGATTTGCGCCATTTTTTTGGGGCGCCCAGACGCCATTAACATGACTCCTGTCTTAGCAAAGACAGGAGTCATGCCCCCTTGCCCAATGGCCATGCCCAGGGGACTTCTGTCCCCTGGGCATGGTCATTGGGCATAGTGGCATGTAGGGGGGCACAAATCAGGCCCCCCTATGCCACAATTTTTTTTAAAAAAAAATACTTACCACAACTTACCTTTTCTTCCCTGGGATGGGTCCCTCCATCCTTGGGTGTCCTCCTGGGGTGGACAAGGGTGGCAGGGGGTGTCCCTGGGGGCAGGGGAGGGCACCTCTGGGCTCATTCTGAGCCCACAGGTCCCTTAACGCCTGCCCTGACCCAGGCACTAAAATCTGGCGCAAATGCAGGTTTTTTAGTCCCGCCCACTCCCGGGCGTCATTTTTGCCCGGGAGTATAAATACGACGCATATGCATCGCAGTCATTTTTTAAGACAGGAACGCCTACCTTGCATATCATTAACGCAAGGAATGTGTTCACGCAAAAAAATGATGCTAACTCCATGAAGTATAAATATGGAGTTAGTTTTGCGTCGAATTTGCGTCGAAAAAAACGACGCAAATTCGGCGCAAACGGAGTATAAATATGCCCCACAGTATGACTTATTTTAGTTATTAGAAGTCAGAAAGAACACAAATTCAATCAGTAGAACTGGAGTTATGAAGTGAAACATAGCACCTAAAATATTAAAGAGCCAAACCCAGACATCAAATAGCATGAGAAAAGGGCAAAGTCGAAAGTTATGTCCAATCTCGATGAAAAGTGGATACATAAAGTGCATTGGGCCCAGTCTCTGCTTTTCTTCAGAGTTAGAAGAAATTTTTAAGAAAAATGTCTGACAAAGTAAAGGTCAGCAGGGCAAGGCTGTCATCTGTGTCAGAAGAGGAGCCATTTTTGTTGGGGAGCTGCCAGCAAAATGTGCAGTGAACACTGCTCTCTTTGGATGCAGTTTCTTTTATGGAAGTCAAATATCTCTGTTGGGAAGAAGATCCTCCACAAGGCTGAAAATCCATTCTGCGAGAAGCAGCTGAACAGAATTTGATGCTTTGGAAAACGATGTAGTGACAGCTACCTTGAGGCCAGGATGATCGGCGGATCAGCGGCAGGTAGGTCTGTTGTATAGCTATTTTAGCAATATTTTAGACATGTTATTTTAGCAAACTAGGCCTGCCATTGTGCTCTTTAGCACAGTTACATTTTATTCAGCATTGCTTTATTTTTCTAGCATTAGCCACAATTGTGGTGTTGTTTTTTTTGTTCTATGTATTTGTTCCTTCACCTAGGAAAGCATCATGTTCTTAGCATTTTATTTTGTGCTTTCCTCAAGGCTGCAGTCAGACAGGTTTGGCAGCAAAATTGGTATGCTGTATCTCCAAATTCACAGAAACTTACATACCCATTGTGGGAACCTTTTCTTAGAATATCAAATGTTTTATTATAAAAACATTCCTTTGTCCCATACACGGGAGAAGGAGATTCCAGCCAGATGCTGACTACTGATCGCCTTCGCTACAGCTGCTTGGTTAGCCTACCTAATCCATGGCCTATATGGGGACGGTGTCCCTCTACACTGCAGGCTTTCTTGCTCAGGTATGAGGGATGATGTCTTCCCCGGGGGGAAACCTGAAGGGCGGATTAGGGCTTATGATGCTGTGCTCTAACATAGCTTAGGTAGGAAAGATATATATATCACTAGTGACAGTATGGTGGGACTGTTTTTGTGTTTCACAACACTTGCTACCCTTTTGCTTTTAGTGTGTTTTATCATCCTAGTTATTGCATACATGCCATTTTATTTAAGATACAGTTACTTCAAAAAACCCTTATTGAACTATATTCTGCCTCTGTGGTATTTGCCTGTGTGAGACTAATGTAACTGAGAGAAAGCGATGAGATCTGATCAACCACGATTCCTCTGAGGAGACTTTCTTGTCATGTGCCCGGTTGCCACAATCATCCCTGTTCTTGGGCAGAAATGAGGCACTGCTAGTTAGCCGGAAAACCCAGATTAGGCCGACAGACGTCATATGGTGTGAAATTAGTACCCCACAATTTAGGTGATTCTGCCGCCCAAATCCAGTAGCCTCATCTGAGTTCTCAGAGCTCTTTCTGGCTGAAAAGTTTCTGAATTCCAGGTTTTGGATTTGGGCTTTCTAGGTACATTTAGCATCACTTCCAAGGATCAAGGACTGGAGGGGCCCCACATGGATGGTTGGGACTTATTCAGGCTGGGTCTAGGTGCAGGTTCAAGATGGTTGGAGACTTTTCTGTCCCTGAGGCCAGCGGCCAGCCAATTAGCCATTGTAGTGACTCAGGAAGACCTAGGTTAAAGTAGAAAAGCATGTCTCAAGCATTGGGGCACAAGGCAGGGTTCAGGCAGCAGGGCAGACCTTTTGGTGCAGTAGGGTAGTCTTCTGAGGCACACAGCAAGCCAAAGGCAGCAGGGCAGTCCTCTGACAGTCCTCAGCAGGTCCAGAAGTGAAATGAACAGTGAGTCTGAGGGTCCTAATTTTATACCTGGTGCCAGCTTTGAAGTGGAAGAAACTTCTGAGATTCCCCCTTCCCTTACAGAAGTGTCTGAAATATCCTGCCTCCCTGCTCTGGTCCCAGGGAGTCTTTGGGCTCAAAAGGCTTGTGTACGGATTGAGGGAGCTGCTTTGAAGTGCAAGTGGGCTGTACACAGCTACACCCCCCCAGACTGCCAGGGTGGCCCAAACTGCTGACACCCAGTCCCCCATTGTGTGGCTGTCGGGGAGGCATACACAAGGGCCTACTACAGCTAGTCATGTGACCCAGGAACGGGCAGCAGGCACCAAATGGTTAGGACAAGAAAATTGAAACTTTATAAGAGTGGCATTTTCAGAATTATAACTTAAAACCTAACTTTACCATTAAAGAGCATTTTAAATTACAATTCCTTAGACACCAAACAAGATATTTCTGATTTCCACAAACAAATGTTGCCACCTTTTAAATGTAATTGTTATCGTATTGGAGGGGTAGGCCCTACAGTAGTGAAAAAGGAATGTGCTTGTTTTTCACTACCTGGACATGTAAAAATTTAATGTACATGTCCAACATTTCAAATGCAATGCACCTTGTTAAAAGGGCTGTTTAATGTCTACCCTAGGGATGGCTTATATGTATTAAAACAGGCTCTTTAGGATTGGCAAAAAGGTTTATTTTGCCAAGTCAAATTGGCAATTTAAAACTGCACAAACCCTGCAATGGCAAGCTTGAGAAATATTTCAAGGGGCTAGTTAAATGGGTGTCACAATAAGTGCTACAGGTCCAGTAGAAGCATTTCATTTACTGGCCCTGGGTATATGGTATACCACTTCATTAGCAGTTGTAAGTAAATTAAATATGCCTTTCAGGTGTAAGTAAATTTTTCAATGCTTTATGGAGCGGGCACAAGCACTTAAGCACTGGTTAGCAGTGGTAAAATGTGTATAGCCCACAAAAATGAAATCAGTGAAACAGGTGGGGAGAAGGCAAAATGTTTGCAAAAGACCACCCTAAGGCTGTCAGGTCTAACACTTAACTGTTTTTGTTAATATCTTCACAATGTAAAGTCAATATTTGTGTCCTTGATATTTTTTGGCAATATTTTTGGCAGCGATACATCATACAACTGGCTGAGACGTGTTTTCTGTCATTATAAGTAGTTCACATGAGTGCAGTGGACAACTCTCAATTGGACTCCTAAAGTTGTGTATTTCTCTCTTCCCAGAAATTGTGTCTTTCTCATCTGATTGTTTCAGGAAATTTATGCTAGCTTCAGCAATCCAGAGGTGAACACGTTGTGGAACTAGAGAACACCTTGATTCTGCTTGGAATTTATATGAAAGCATTCTTGGGGGTTGGATGATGTGAATCTGAGCTGTCCTTTGATGGATGGTCTGTAACGTGCCTTTCCTCTATTCCCATTAGTTTCCAAACCTTGAGCCCTTCTCCTTCGGATGCAGCAAGGAATCCATGGAAATCTTGGTTTGCAGTGCTCCACCAGATAGCTGCTGCCCTGCATTACATTATGAAAGTGTTTCCATCTCCTTTTTTGTTCTCTCCTCTCTAACCATTATTAGTGAGGTGAATGCAGATTTTGTTATCATGGTTGTATACATAAATTTGCTTAACATTGGTCCTCTAGAAGGTGTTGTGAGGGCAGTTCAAACATTCAGGTGTTCTTCTACAAGTAAGGCATAATATCACCAATAGGCATCATTCCATAGATGGTGTGTAAAAAACAGAATGTCATTCTGTGGGAATGTGATCCTGGTTTGAACTTAAAAGTTCTTCTTGACTATCCCCAACAAAACACAGGGTTCAGTGGGCTGTATTTAAATGTTTATAGACACCCATGGGAAACTTTACTGAGTATTGGATCTTTTTTGTCTCTCAACCCCTTCAGGGTTTCTTCTTGGCACATCTTTTGAGGGATCTACTTTTGGGGCTCTCAGTTTGACATTTTGACCCTTTTGAGTCTTTGAGGAGGGCATTTTTTTTTGTAGCATAAGCCAATTTCAAAGTGGCCATCACTAGAAAACATGTTGAGGTGGAGACGTTAGGGTGCCAAGCACCTTATCTCCACATGTCTCAACACAGAATGTTACTTAGAGCAGGCCTAGATTAAAACATTCCACAACAATTCTAAGGTAGTTGTTCCTGTCTCCTTCGCTATTCTAATCTCTCCAAAGTGTATAGTCTTAAACTCATTAGGTGTAGGCAGAGCTGTCATTATCTTTCTGGTGTTTACAACTTCTCTTTGTTACTAAGATAAATTGTACATTATTTTTGGTACATCTAATAAGGGTTTGCCACCATCAGTTAATACCCTGAATACCTGGGTAAAATCCACTATCTCTTTTGCCTATTGGCTTTTTGAGTTTCTTTCAAACAAGGATTAGCCTGCTTTGCTTCAGAACACGTCTTCTAATGGCAAGGAGGCTTCCTGGGCAAATGTTCAGGGAGTATCCTTATTTGGTGTTTGTTTGGAAGTTGCTTGAGAGACTCTCTGGCCCATATTTATACTTTTTGACACAAAACTGCGCCAACGCCGGCGCTGTCTGGTGTGCGTTAAAAAAAACGACGTACACCAGGCAGCGCCGGCGTAGGGGGAAAATGGCGTATGGGCATCCAGAAATGGTGCAAGTCAGGCTGAGGCAAAAAAATCGCCACAACCCGATTTGCGCCATTTTTTTACGACGCCCATCCCCCATTGAAATGACTCCTGTCTTAGCAAAGACAGGAGTCATGCCCCCTTGCCCAATGGCCATGGGACTTATGTCCCCTGGGCATGGTCATTGGGCATAGTGGCATGTAGGGGGGCACAAATCAGGCCCCCCTATGCCACGAAAAAAAACAAAAAAAAATAACTTACCTGGACTTACCTTAATGTCCCTGGGGTGGGTCCCTCCATCCTTGGGTGTCCTCCTGGGGTGGGCAAGGGTGGCAGGGGGTGTCCCTAGGGGGCAGGGGAGGGCACCTCTGGGCTCATTCTGAGCCCACAGGTCCCTTAACGCCTGCCCTGACCCAGGCGCTAAAATCCGGCGCAAATGCAGGTTTTTTAGTCCCGCCCACTCCCGGGCGTCATTTTTGCCCGGGAGTATAAATACGACGCATAGGCATCGGAGTCATTTTTTAAGACGGGAACACCTACCTTGCATATCATTAACGCAAGGAAGCTGTTCACGCAAAAAAATGACGCTAACTCCATGAACTTTGGCGCTAGACGCGTCTAACGCCAAAGTATAAATATGGAGTTAGTTTTGCGTCGAATTTGCGTCGAAAAAAACTACGCAAATTCGGCGCAAACGGAGTATAAATATGCCCCTCTGTACTTTTGTGGCACATTACCGGATGGAGGTAGGTTACAAGTGAAACGTATCTTTTAGTGGCATATTGTCTGCTGTTTCAAGGTCAATGGAGCTCGAACTGACATACTGAAGTGCACCGAGGATTGTATTCTGCTTTGAGGTTGTACTTTTATCTGTGTGGGTCCAGAAGCATCTTAATAGGCTTACCTCTGTTCTCAAATGTAAGACAGGGCCAAGTAAGTAACATAAAAAAGCAATGAGTTCATTACTTCCACTAATAGGTATTATGGTCACCTCACCTGCCTTCTGGTTCCCAGTTTCGACTCAGACTAGGATATTTGCATACAATATATGTAGTAAAGTTATGGGTAATGCACCTTAAATGGGTCATGGGACCTTCTCATTTAAGGAGAAAGTGTTCCATGTAAACGTTCTGTCAAGGAGGCAGAGTTTCTTGAATTGTAGCTCCTGGGACGGGGAAGCAACAAGCAGAGTAACGTGATTGCCTGTAAGTAAACTAATGATAATACACCAAGAAGATTAAGTACATTTGTTTTAAAAATCGCTATCATACAACACCATGCCTTTGACACCAATAAAATATGCACTTATACCAACAAAATAATGAGGAAATGGAAAATGCAATGTGTTTTAACCTACGCTAGTTGGTGGGGAGGAGCAGGTTGCCTTTCAGTGCAATCCTTTTCTGATACTGGAAACCAATTAAACGAAACATATGCCAAGTAAGAATTTTCAAGGTTGTGAAAAGGATGGCACCATTTCTGCAGTAGCTTGAAGGAGGCTTGTTATTCCAGGCTTGCTGATGTCATGCAGACAGCTGATCCATTGCAAGCAGACTGTAAGGTGCGGACATCAACGCAGTGAACTTGTGAGAATATTCCGCTAACACTACCTTTTTTGATAACAGGATCCTACTTTCATTTCCCAAAGCAGCGTGGGTAAAGTCAGAGTAAAGAGTGCACTCTGCACTTGTGACCATTTTACTAGCAAAGAGTTTGGAAGCTGTCCAGAGGTGTCAACATGGTGGATGATGTGGCCACGCCATACATATTAATTGAGCAGTAATAGTCCGCAGGGTAGTTATTAGCTGGCTGTTTATCACATGCTTTTGGAGTTTAGAGCCTTCAGGAGAAACAAAGGAACCTTAACTCACTAGGTCATTAAAGTGAAGACGAGGGATTGAAACATAAGGTCATTATTGCTATTATAAAACATTAAAAATCACAAATTACAAAAATAATGGCTCTGCTAAATTGTAAAAATAAAATTGCCATACCAACCTCTATTTATTTCTCCTGCTTACCTTTACTATTCAGCAGGATTGAGTAGAGTAGCAAACCAGAAATTACATGTATGCTTTTAGATGTATTTATTAAATGGAATTCTTGCACTGCAAAAAGCTGCTCATTTAGCCTAATAAAGCGAGTTGTTTTTCTTAATGCAATGTAATCCATTGGTCATGATGCTGTCATCCTATCTCAATGTGATATCGCATTTAGAATAATGGGCCTAATTAATAAAGGTGTTGTAATCAAGGATACTCCTGACAAAACAGATTTGCAAAAAACCTCAAAGTGAAAATACTTCGAGGGTACAATATTTTACTTTAACGAAGGGGTTTTTGGCAAGCTGAAACTTTTATCTCATCTACTCAGGTAAAAAGTTTGAAAAAACTGATTAGCTCAGGTGTCATACGGACCTGTGATCTATCTCAGCAGAAGCAGGTGTTATTGAGCGGAGGTTTCTTTTGTTTGCTCAAGCAGCAAGTGCGAAGAATGCTTCTATTTCTCAAAGGTTCATATCTGAATTCTCCGCCCTGTCACATATAATGTGAAATGAGTTAGCTTTCTAAGTTCACACCAGTAAAACTATTTAATTCTTTTTGACACTCGTTTGCCACCATGACGTTTTCATTGGAAAAATGTCCAAAGAGCCCATAACACAGTGAATTTACAAATAATTTCATTGACAAATTCTTTATGTAAATTATCTAGTGCACGGTTTTTATTATTATTTAATGTTTGGACACAGTACATTTATGTGACAATATATGGCAAAACCTACTTATGTTGAAAATAAATATATTATTTTTCTGCTAAAGCCTGGGTGAGACACTTTTTGTTTTATTATGCTTTTTTCAATTAGGTTGACAGGTATATCTTTGAAACGTCAAAAATAATTTATTGTTTCAAAAGGATAGTGACGAATTACTAACCATGAGACTTAGAGCTATGTTTACTAACATAGAGTAATGCCAGACAGTGGCTCATGCTGCCTTGCTTTACGTTTTGCTGGTGAGGAGCTCTATGGCTGAGAGTATAGGTGGTTTTGTGCATCCACCCATGTATTTTCACACAAACCCAGATTTACCAGGGTCAGAAACTTGGGTTTGCACCAAAATAGTGCACCTACCTGAGGCTGGTGTACCGAGGAGAAATGTGTTTATTTATCCTTGTTATATCCTCTTTGCATGTGTGCTACATTCTGCTTTAACCGACTGTTGCACAAGGCCAACAGCTGTAAGGGAGAGTTAGGTGAATATGATAAAAGACAGAGAAATTCGCTGAATAAACTAAAGTTTTACCTGATGTTATAGTCAGCATAAGTTTTATGATCTTAAGTTAAGTTACAAGACCCTAGAAATGCACTGAAAGAAGTAAAGGTGAAAGTGATGTTTTAGTTAGGTATGGTAAACGACAATTGATAACATCACTGAATAACTACTTCATAAACCTCAACATAATTGTCAGTAGTATAGGGCCCAAAGTCATACAGAGTGCAGATTGACTGTATGTATAGATGTGCATGTTCAAAACAGAAACCGTGTAGCCCGGGAGACAAGTGTCACGCAGCAGTGTGAAAGTCATATGGTGCACACTTTAGCAACCTGTGAAGTTTTAAGTACATGCAGCACTTAATTTAAACAATGTAGCGACTGAGTGCAGCAAGTGTGAGTTCCTGATGTACATTTGTATATATTTTGGCTAAATCCAGGGCCTGTTGCTAAAATATGTGAGAAAACCTAAACTTTTCCTTTAGAATACATTATTCACTTGTGGATTTCTGCGTACATACTGACGTTAAAGATTTGTCATGTTGTGCTACAGAAAATTTCTATTTAAACTAGAGGTTTATAAGGTGCTGAAAATTTAGTAAAAACTTTGCATCATTGAGTATTGTAGAAGAATGTATCATGGTTCAGTGACTCTCTTACAGACGGTTTATTTGCAATATAATTGTAAAGGTTGTCGTAATGTTGTACACCTTTATGCTCATTTCAGAAATATGTGTAGGGTATTTTTACAAAGTACGAAGGATTCCATAGGATCTGATTGTACATGCCTTACCATTGGTTATTGCATACATGTGAAGATAGTGACTTAAAATTCTATGTCAGATAAGATATTTATTAGAACCATTTCATTAAGGCAAATATTGACAAACACTCTCTTAAAAGTTATTCAAGTTTAATAAATTGCCGATTGCATTACTGTCACAAAGAAATTACATTACGTATGCAGTTTAATACCAGTAAAAAAAGAGCATAGCTACTACATGTGGATGATTTCACAGATACTCTTTATTTCCTGTTGGTTGTGAAAGGTTACACCTATTAGCAAAACAGAGGTAAAATAAAACTTGGGTTTAGCTATAGCTCTCTGAATACCTTCCAGTGTGAAAAGTGGTTAGCACAATTATTGGAAGATGTCACCAGTGATGCCACGAGCTGAAGACTTGGATTTCTCATTGAAATTAACTCCTAATTCCCAAATCCACTTTTGGGATCATTGATAGACGTCCAGGCTATGCAGGACCTTTTGACAAAGAAGTGGCCATCTCATTATCACCATTTTAATAGTCACACAGATAAGGGTTTTGATGGTCTGGCAAATCAGCTTTTAAAAGAAATATCAGCTTTACATCTGTTTCTCAATTAGTTTCTAATGTAACACACGTTGCAGGTCACACTCTGGATTTAGTTCTCACTAATCTTAACAATCTGAAATGTGCAACTCCTACACCGCTTATCTGGGGTCAGTATAACAGTCCCTTTTTCCATTGCAATCTCGACTACATAAAGAAAACTGTACCCTGATCCCCCTTTACGTGCACACTATGGCAGTAGGCTAATGAGGTGACATTCAACATCGCCTTGACTGGGAAACAGACTACACTAACTGGGGACACTGAAGTAGATTCTATATTACACCATGTCTGGCTAACCTCCTCTTTTAATACCATAGCCCCCATTCAAAAAAGACAAAAAGTTGGATTTAGGAACAAGTCAGTCACTTGCTCTGCCCAAACATTCTCACAATGTTACGTTTGGCCACCATCAGACCCAGTGTTCTCTATCTCTGACTCATGCAAGTCACCTTGGCCTCATCCCAGATGCTTAGGAGACACCACTTCACTGAGGCTGTAAAGCAAAACCCAGTAACTTCACCCATACACTCCACCACTCCTGTCCAGTAAGTTTGGATTAAAAGGCAGGCCTACATAGTGTGGTAGAACGTGCCAGGATGCCCACATCCACGCTGGCAATCCTCTGTTGTCACTCAACCCATTTTAAACAATAAGGATTGGGTGTGGTGTGTACTGTGCAGTATTTATTTCTGTACTAGCCTTACCCCTGTGCATATGACTATCTCCAGTGGCGATTCCAGGGTCTGTGCCAACTCATCATCTTCCAATTCCCCTAGATTGTGTACCCACCACTCCCTCTGCTGTTGTAATGTGTCAGGGATGATGGTGAGTAGTTTCTTGCATGTTAGGGAGTTCACCATTCGAGGCATGTGCTTCTCCAGTAAAAAGTCTCCCAAGGGTGGAAAATCAGGGAGGATTGTTCTCTTGGGCAATATCGCCCTGAGTGCGTGGCATATCTGAATACAGCAATAAAAGAGATTACCAGCTAGTTCCAGGGTGTTAGCTGTTAATCTCGTTGGAGATCTGACCCAGTTCCAGAGCAATGTCCTAAGGTATTTGTTGACTGTCTTAAAATATGAGTCTTGTATTGAATAGGGTGTGTTCTGGAGGATATATTAAAAACATAGAAGGGACACCATTGTAAAAAGTGCTGCTTTGCTCAAAAGAGACAAGGGTAAAGACCTCCAGTATTCCACATCCCGCCTTAGCCTCTCTTGTAGAGATAGGACATTTTTGCTGTATCCGGTCACGATCTATGGTGATACATATTTCCAGGTAACAGAACCCTTCAATTGCTGTCGTCACCTCACAATCTCACAGCAAGCAGGCCTCTCAGGAGGTACACCAGGGACTTCTTTCAATTTATAGTGTAGCCTGAATAACGGCCAAAGGTCATGATAATTTGAGTGAGTCTGTTGAGTGTGACGTCAGGGCCTGTAACATATAGAAAGATGTCTTCCATGTACAGTGATATTCTATCTTCCCATTCCTCTCGCCAGTTAAGACTTCTGACCAGAGAGTCTTGGCTAACTGAAGCTGCCAGGGGCACCAGTGTTAGGGCAAAGATTAGCAGCAACATAGGGGCAACCCTGTCTGGTGCTACGTTGAAGGCTAAACACCCAGAGTAGCACCACATTCATTCTCACTTGGGCCAGTGGGTGTGTATAAAGCAGCCTAACCCATCAAATAAAGTGGGGACCAAGAACCAGTCGGGATAGGACCTCAAACATGTAGGGCCATTCTACTGTGTCAAACGCCATCCTGTATTTGAGGGAGAGTACCAAGGCAATTTCCTTAAAGTTGATTGACATAATACCCATGAAGATGTCCAGGTTATGTGCAGTACTACGGGTGGGCATAAAGCCCGATTGGTCTGGATGGACCAGGATAGTGACTACCTTGAGCAAGCGGGATGCTAACACATTGGCTAAGATCTTGGCTTCAGCATTGTAGGGAGATAGGCCATTATGACGTGCAGTCATTTGGGGACTTCCCCTTCTTAGGTATAACCACTATGGAGCCAGGTGTTGGTCCATGGGTAAATAGGCAAGTTATCTACAGACCTGGAACATACGGAGTAAGGAGGGGGCAAGTTTTGGGGCCATTAGTTTATAGTGTTGTACTGGCAGACCATTGCGGGACAATGGCTTTGCCGGGAGTGAGATCTCATATTGCCTGTACAATATCAGCCTCTGTTAACTCCTCCTCTAGGAGAGCTGTGCCAGTTGAGACAATTGTCAAGAGGTGTATGTCTACCAGGAGTTCTCTGGCCTCTTCCCTCCGGTAGTAACTGTTGGGGAGTATATTTGAGTGGAATAGACAATGAAGGTCTCCACCACTTCACGTGGGTTGCCTACGAGCACCCTGGTGCTCAATCGTATTGTCAAGACCCAATGATTTTCCTGTTCCCTCTTATCTAACCAAGCCGAACTTTTTCCTGCCTTATCCCTGACTTCATAGAGATGTTATTATGCTGCTCTGTGACTCGCTTTGGTGGCATCAGTGCCTTTTGTCCCTGTATTCTTTTGGTTTTGCCTGCAGAGTCTCTGGACACAAAATCTTCGAGGTCTCACAATTCGTCTTTGAGGGCCTCAAGTTTAGCTTGTTTGTATTTTTTGTACCCCACTACCAAGGAGAGGCACTCTCCTTTGATAACTGTTTTATAAGGCTCCCAGAGGGTTTGTGGCAAGGCGACTTAGGATTCATTTTTGGCAAGGTAGTTGTCTGTTGTCTTTATAAGACCTTCTCTGACAAGTGGGGTTTTAAGGTACCATGGGTTGATTAGGATTTCACATCTATTGGTGCTCATACAAGATTCCAATGTCGACCATGTCAGCAAGTGGTCTCAGATGCCCCTAGCTAAGTGCTGGATCACTGAGTAGTGGTGGGGTTAGTGCCTTAGGGTAAGCAGATGGTCAATCCGGGAGAGGCTGCCATGTGCCCCATAGTGGAATGTGAAGTGTTTTGAAGATGGGTTATGGGTGCGCCAGAGATCTATCAGGCTGAAAGCCGTAAGAAAGTCCATGATTCGGAGGTGTGAGGTGGACACTTGCCTCAGAGGTAAGCGGGCACACTCTTTACAGAACTTCAAGTTAAAGTCACCTCTCAGTGATAATATACTGTTAGACCTGACAGACTTAGGGTGGTCTTCCGCCAACATTTTGCTTGCGTCCCTCCATTTTTCTGATCTAATTTTTGCTGGTTTTAGGACTTTACACACTGTGCTTTCTACTGTAAACATGGTAACATTGGTTCATACCCGATTGGCATATTAAAGTTACCTATAAGTCCCTAGTAAAGTGCACTAGATTTGCCCCGGACCTATAAATTAAATGCCCCTAGTAAGCATCTGCATACTACACTAGTATTAGTCTAAAGTTAAGTCTCTTATCAGAACATCTCTTTATCTTAGTATGCAAGGGGTTGCATAGGCCCATGTGTGAATCCCACCCATCAACACAGATGCACCGTCGGAGATTCTGACCATCAAAAATAAAATCATAACACAAACACAAAACCTCCATAAAGAGTACCCCCCTCCCTGCCTCCCTGCACAGTGGGCTCAAAACTATCTACTCCCCAACATTGCAGAGTGCCTATCGCCCCTAACTGATATTAAGAACAAAAGTGGGGTATCAGTGGGGACCCCAAGCAACCTTCTCCTACCTGCCTTCTCCCACTGAGCAAGCATTTTATTACCATTTGTCCATTGTTCACCTGAGTAGTTTAGTCGGCCGGTTCAACTTCGGCCCTTAATCAACGTCCAGAGTAAAACAAAACAGAAGAAGGGAAGGAGGAGAAAGAGAAAAGAGAAGAATTGTGGGGAGGACCCCCTCGCCTTAGAACAGTGTAGTCGGATGAATCAGGGAGCTGTCCTCCTTCATTCCCCCTCATCGGGCCATTCGCTGTGTAGTTCCTTGTGATGGGCCACCTCTGCATCCTGGTGATGTGGTGACTCCATTCCGGGAAGTTGAGTGGGCCGCTTGTCTCCTGGAATTGTGGTGTCCTATTTCTGATGCTGGTGTTGGGATTGGGTTTTGCATCTTGTCCCCTCTGCTGGTCTGCCTCCCTCGAGCCAGTCCCAGGTCTCCTCCAGGGTGGTGAAGTACCAAGTCTTCCCCTCTGCTGCAACACGCAGCTACACCTGGACTAACATAGTGTATTTGTGGCCCTTGTCTTGGAGTGCATGCTTCCATTCCAAGAAGCTGTGGCACTGCTGCTGGACATGGAGAATAAAATCCAGAAAGAAGATGATGGATAAATTCTCATATCTGATGGGGAAGGTGCACTGTGTGCAGTTTGTAGGATGACATTGTGATTTTGGAAATTAAAGAGCAAGCAACTATAGTTCAGGGTGGTGCACCTGGTTTAGGCATAGTGCCTAGGATTTTGCGGGCATGTTTGAAAGAGAAGCATTTGGATAGTCAATGGAGTTGCAGGCCTTTCAGGATAATATCTTCCACAGAGAGGTTGACCACCGGACCCTCCACCCTCTCAGGTAGCCTGACCATGCATATATTATTTCTCTGCAAGCGACCCTGAAGGTCTTCGAGTTTTGCTCCCAAGGCCTCAGTTGTAGCCCAAATCTACTTCACTTGCTTGCAAAGAATGTCAGTTTAGGGAGTTTTGAGCTTCTGTCAATCGAGTGCTCATGTTGCAGAGATCTGCCCTCACTAGTATGACCTCCGTGGAACTGGTGTAAATTTTGGTTTCCAGGAAACCTATGACATCCTGGATTGTGGCCATAATGTCTTTTAGTCTGAGGGTCTCATTGTCTGGCAGTTCTTTTTCAGCCAAGATAGGTGTCCCCCTATCTGTGTTCCATTTGCACTTTCTCATGGGAGTGCAAAACTGTCCAATTTAGTTTGATGAGCCACTCAGGCATCCCTACCCCCATCACTGCTGCTTAGAACCCCCACACCTAGGCTCAATGAGGATGTTATGGGGGACAAATTCTGCAGAGGTATTCTCTGCCAGCAGCTTTGATGGTTAACTCCCCCTGCAACCTGTCTGGTTTTCTGCCACAGGTCTCCTCCACAGGTGATGAGCTGGGCCCCATGGACACACACTGCCTAAGTTCCTTAACTAGATATAATGCATTTAATCTGCACACTTCTGCTGTATTTATTTCTCCAGTTCTTTAACAATGGCCACAGATATTCAAATCACCTCTGGGCCTGTTCCAGTGTTCGCAGCTAGCCTAGGCAGCAGTGCAAGAGTTTCAGTCGGAGAGGGGCGGGAAGTGCCCATTCCAACAATCAGAGTGCAAGGGCCACAGTCGAATTATAGGTCACGTTCCAATGGGGTCAGCCTCCAGAGGCCTCTTTCACGTGGCGCCAGGTGGAGAGCAATTAATTAACAGCACAAAAGTCCCCAATGAAAGACTGAAGCAGTTGTGTGGAAAGAAAAAGAGGGGCGCCTCCCTACATGAGAATCCGACTGGGGCAGGGCACATGTTGGGGCCTGGTTGTTGCCCCAGAGCCTCATAACATCCCAATGTGAAGTGGAAGTGGGGAGGGAGCGTCAGATCTCAGGTTCATTGTTGATGAAAGGGACCCTGGGGCCTCTACTCACTCATACAGGGGCCGGGCTGGTCTGATGTCTCCCTGGCACCATAGCACTAACTGCAGGTCTCCCAGGTTGCCCTTGATGCATTGGTCCCATCTCAGGAGGCACAGCTGGGTCATTGAAGGGCAGGTCACTAGGAGCGAACATCTACCCCTATCGAAGCTCACTGCAGTCACTCCACTCCCCCTCATGTGTGTACAGCAGCAAGCCCCCTGCTGACAAGGTCTGCATGGGCAATATCCGCCACGGGCCCAGTAGGATTCTGGGAATCCTTCAGGATCAGGCCCAGAGATCAAGCAGCACAGAGCTCTCCTGTTGTGCTGGGGAACGTCAGGAAATTGAGGCTGCGGCTGCCCACGCTACGTTAGGTCCCCAATGGGAGATTGCAGTGTTATGAAGCCGAAAGTCACGACCAGTCATCACCAAAAGTCATCAGCTAGGTGACACTGTAGCTATCCTCCACTAGTGCAAAGGTGGCGGGCTGCAGATGTTGGATTTACTGATTTTGGTGGGATTGGGTCGGTGGGGATTGGGTACTACTCTAGGTTGAGGCCATCTTGCCTGACAGTTGGCCAAGCTTTGATTCAATCAATGACTTATACTCCTTTAAAGAAAGTGTCACCAACTGGAAAATAAATTGTGTGTTAGCTTTAATGACAGAGACAAATCCTGCACCACACCACTATTAAAATCTATCATAAAGAGATCAGATTAGCAAAGTCTACCTTTTACTCCAACAAATTTGAGGCAGCCAAACAATCCTCAAAGGAACTATTCGCTATAGAGAAGTCTGAGACTCACTCTGCTTCTTTGAATCAGGAAAATCCGGTCAGTTTGACTCGTATTGACCCAGGAATAAGAACTCCATCTTGCCTCAAGTAGTCACACAGATTTGCCTCCCAGAAATGCAGAATCTTATGCTTAAATGCAAATCCAGGTCACCAGCAGACTGCTGCTCCCCTTTAATCATAAATACAGGGTCTTGCATGATTGCTCCTGTTCTTTGTACCGTTCTCAATTCATTTAATTGGAAATTTGCCCATGTCACCTCTATCCACTAAAAAAGCATTGCTAATAATAATAATGCAGTAAACTATATGCCCTTCTCACCTGGTCCCAGGATGCTTGTTTCTGGTCCAGGGAGGACCTGAACTGGTAACCTGACCTAGTACGTCAGGCGGGACTGTTTCTATGGGGAGCAGGGTCAAGACTGATTCGCATATAGCTGGGTCCAAATTGAATGGTGTGGCAAGCAAGAAAACAATGGATTTAGGCTCAGATCTGTGACTTGGAATGAATGTTTGACATTGTTCAGCATTCTGTCCATTATCCATTCTACTTGCATTCATTTCATTGCTTCCTACATGCATAAAGATGTCGGTAAAACATATTAACCATCAGCTATCTGCATAACTTGAGGCAAATAATTTATTTGGTTCATCCCATTTTGGCTTCTGTGCTGCACATTGCATCAAATTCATTCTCCTTTTAATGTCTCAACATCTTAAACAAACCCTTGACAGATGTGATACCACTGCTCTGATCTTGTTAGATCTTTCAGCAGCCTACAAAACTATTTCTCATTCCATCCCCATTCTGACCTAGCCTAGATCTCAAATTTCCTAACAGATTTAAATTGGTGCGTCTTCCCCCTTTTTTCTTCCGACCTTATTAATCTGGACTGCGGAGGGCCACAGAGGTCATCTATGACCCCCACATACTTTGCCACACACACACACACACACACATACACACATATATAAATATAAATATATATATATATATGTGTGTGTCTATATATATATATGTATATATATATATCTATATATCTTCACTGAAAAAACAGAGGTTACAGGGACGTTATTATAGTTAGCTTGCATTTTAAACGTACAAAACCATAGAAAGTCAACATTTATAGTTATCTCAAGTAAGTATAACTTGTGTCCTCGCCATTCACTGTTTATTCATCAGACAACCCATCAGAACTAAAGAATTTTCAGCCCATCTCACTGCTACCCTACCCGGCCAAAGTACTGGAGAAAGCAATCAATGCACAACTACTGAATTTAATTGAGGCCAACAACTTCCTGGACAGCTCCCAGTCCGGCTTCCGCAGCAACCACAGCAGGGTGACAGCCCTCCTGGCAGCCACCGACAACATCCAATTACTCCTAGACTGCGGCCACGCCGCAACACTCATATTCCTCAACCTCTCAGCCGAATTTGCCATGGTCTCCTACAGCACTCTGCACACCAGGCTCCTTGACATAGGAATCCGCCGAAGAGCCCTGGAATAAATCCACTCCTTCCTCTCTGGGAGAATGCAGAGGGTCAGACTTCCGCACTACATTCCCAGACCCACAGGAGTCCACTGAGGAGTCCCCCAAGGTTCCTCACTGAGTCCCACACTGTTCAATGTATACATGGCCCCTCTTGCTGCCATCATTAGAAGCCATGGTATGAACATCATGTCATATGCTGATGACACACAACTCAACATTTCCCTCACCGAAGACCCTGACATGGCCAAAAGGAACTTCCACTAAGGAATGGAAGCCATCGCCACTTGGATGAGAGAAAGATGCCTCAAGCTCAACTCCGACAAGACTGAGCTCATCATCTTCAGAAACGCCACCTCAGCTTGGGACAACTCCTGGTGGCCCACATCCCTCAGCACCCCCCTTGCACTGACTTAGCACACCCGCAACTTAGGAATCATCATCGACTCCTCTCTATCGATGACCCGCCTGGTAAAATTTGTTATCTCCTCCATCTGGCACACACTCCGCTAACTTCAGAAGATCTTCAGATGGATCCCAACAGAGTGTTGCAGGACAGTCACCCACGCCTTAGTCACTAGCAAGCATGACTACGGCAATGCCCTCGATCCTGGCACCTCATCTAGGAACATCAAAAAACTTCAACTCATCCAGACCGCGGCTGCCAGACTCATTCTGGACTTTCCTCACCGAGAACACATCTCCCACCACCTGAGGGTTCTCCACTGGCTACCAGTCGAGAAGTGAATCACCTTCAAGCTTCTCACCCACATGTACAAGGCCATACACAACACAGGACCAGCCTACCTGAACCAACACGTCTCCTTCCACACCCTCGGCAGATCCCTCCGCTCTGCCCAGATGGCCCTGGCAACCATCCCTCACATCTGCAAAACCAATGCCAGAGGACAATCTTTCACTTACACTGCAGCAAAGAGCTGGAACAACCTCCCCTGCACCTCAGAGAAAGCCAATCGCTCACCATTTTCAGGAAGAACCTCAAGACTTTGCTCTTCGGATGAGGCCCCTCCCCTCACCACCAGCGCCTTGAGACCATCATGGGGGAGTAGCTGTGCTTTACAAATATTGATTGATTGATTGAAAAATGTTATTGCAAATATTACAGTGATATTATCAATGATGTTATCAAAGATGTCATGAGTGCTGTAATTTGTGGGTTAATTAGCAGTGCATGGCAAGGGCGTGAGTTATAGTTACCTTAGGGCACGAGTTATACTTACTTGAGATAACTCTAGCTATAACTGTTGAATTTGTATGGTTTTGTAGGTTGAAAATGTGAGCCTAACCAAACCATCCCTGTAACCCCTGTTTTCTTAAGTGATATTCAGTGGGTTTTTAAATTCTGTTTCATAACTATAACATCCCTGTAACCTTTAGTTTTTTCAGTGAATTTCTATGTTTTGAGCACATAATAAGTTTAATTACTACATGTTAATCCAACCACTATTGCGCACAGCCTTTCCCTGTGCATGGCTGTAGTTGGCCATAGGGGCCGGCCTCTGGTCAGGCCCTGAGGCAAACCCCCTATAAGCACCAAACCTTTCACCATGCACAGCCTGCGCCCATGTGCAGCAGAGGCTGCCCGCAAGACCTGGCCTGCCGCCAAACCCTGCAGCCAACCCCCCTAACTGCCAAACCCCATGCTGTGCACAGCCCTTTGGCTGTGCACAGCGGGAATTAGCTGCAGCCTCTCTGGGTGTGAGAACAGGTGTGAGAGAGTGTACCTTGGGGTGAGAGTGGCTGTGAGAGTGTCTGTCAGGGTGTGAGAGTGCATAAAACAGTGTTTTAGTGGGTCCATCAGTGTGTGCGTGGGTCTGTGAGTGGGTGAATGAGGGTTCCAGTGGATCTGTGAGTGGGTGTGTGAGAGTCTGAATGGGTCTGTGAGTGGATGCATACTTGTCTGAGTCGGGCTGTGAGTGGATGCGTGAGAGTCTATCTGAGGCTGTAAGTGGCTGTAGGAGGGTCTGAGTGGGTCTGTGAGTGGGAGTGGGAGTGTCTGAGTGGGTATGTGAGTGGGAGAAAGAAATTTAAAGAAAGACAGAGAGGGACAGAGAGAGAAAGCTTTTTAGGCTTTGATGGATGGATATATTTATAATTAGATATTCTGCACAAATTGAAAATAAAAATGTATTTGTTAATTAAAAAAGTAGGATCGCCCTTCGTATTTTTTCTGACAATTTCATGAAGATTTAGCAAGCCGCGAGAAAATTTGTAGCAAAACAAAAAACATTCTTTCTATTGAAAGTGGGTCCTAACTATAACTACCTAGTGGTGACTGCCACTGTGTAGATAGATAGATAGATAGATAGATAGATAGATAGATAGATAGATAGATAGATAGATAGATAGATAGATAGATAGATAGATAGATAGATAGATAGATAGATAGATAGATAGATAGATAGATAGATATGCCTTCTTGTAGCCCAGGTTTGAGGATTTGGATAATATGTTCTGTCTTACGAGGATTAAACACAACTGCTTGTGTCTGTGATCAACAACACCTTCTCAGGCCAACATTAGTTTAGGCAATGACAATTGTCAGTTGCCTCATGGATGAATTACATTTTTTTACATGTTAACACAGATAAGACAGAGTTCTTCCTTTGTATGGGACATGTATGTCCCAGAGAGATGTGCCCATGGTAATAATCCATCCCCTCCTTCTTGGTCAGTCCAAAACAGTTCTGTGGGGAAGATCCCCCCGGGGTTGGTGCCTGCTTGACTGGTGTGGAGGCCACTTTGAAGTAAAGTTTATGGGCCCTGCCCAGCTGGTCTTCCAAGTGTTCCTCTATGGTCCAACCAACCTTCCTTCAGCAAAAATAGCTTCTGGGTGCTAGACATTGTAACAACATTTTAACATAAAATGTCTACATGGTCTACTTTTAGATACCATGGCCCATGCCTGTTGGGCCATAAGGTATGCACTGGGGTCTTTTATTAATATGTAAAAGGAATGGTTTTCTAAAGGAAGGATTTCTCCTATCAAAAAGGGTTTATTTTGATGGGAGATGCAGCAGGTTTAAACTACTGTAGTAGTGCTGTGGGCCATAGGTGATATTTAACTTTCTATGTAATTGGAACATTTGTAAACCATATACTATGGACTTTAAAAAAAGTTAAATATGCCAATTAGGTATTAGCCAATTCGACATGTTTTAGGGGTCAAGGCACATGCACTGGGTCATGGTTAGCAGTGTCCCAGTGCACTAATACTTCATGTTCCTTACTCCCTCTTTCCTGGGTCATAATTTGTTATTTGAATTTGCTCTGAAATTTATCAGAGCGATTCCTGTTTAACAGTTCATTATTCATTGCTTCTTGAAGGAAAAGGTGGACTTTTGGTGAAGGACAACTTTATAACTAGATTGCATATCTTTGTATGTTGAACTGAAAGCATTTAGATATGATGGAGAAAACTGTCACACACATTCTTTGATAGCAAAGCCAAATAATGGTTTTGGAAAATTGAATGTTTGTTAACAAAGCATGTATCAAGACTCTGTAGAGGTCTAGGTTTTAACTTTAAAGTTTCTGTGAATATGTGTTTAAGAAAATTCGGAGTTTCTCAATGTACATTTTTTATAATGCAGATATTACTGCACTGTCTCTCATATACAGGAGCTGGAGGATGTCATTGCAACACTCGATCCTAACCATATCATCTTTGTTTCGTGACACTAACTTCTTGTGCACCTTCTTTCACTTCATCTCTGTGAACAGCAGAAAGTAAAGTTTGCTGCTGAGAATCTCTCTTCTCACTATCGAAAGCTTCTGTACTGGAAGGATTATCCCAGTCTCCCTTAAACATGACACAAACGTTTGACTTGTTTATATTCTGGTTTTTGCAGCACTTCTTCTTTAATTACCTCACTAACCTTCTCAAGTTTTCATTCTATGAAGAGAAACCTCATTTTAAAAGCAAATGACTTCTTTCAGACTTTTTACAAACTGTTTCTTCCTAAGTCAAGTACGTCTCTTCTTTACTTGCTTCATTGATTTCATAATTGTGTTTACCCAATTGCAAAACAATGTTTCACAAGGCTCTTACATTTCTTGTTTTTAACAGGTGTATATTCATTTTTACATTTGGAGACATTCTTCCTTTTTTGTACCATTCTTTGATTTTGGTGCTACCTCTGTCTCACTAATACCTTAATTCGTAACAATGTTGCCTTTTGTTTGCACACTTCTACCTGAATATTTATTGGCTGTAGATTGACTACTTCCTTCATGACATTCCTGGATTGTTTTCTTCCTTACTGCATTTTGTTTGCATATTCTCTACTAAGCTTTTACCTCACTCTATTTTCATGACCTTTATATTGTGTTACTGCTAAACTGTAGAAGAGGCACTAAGATAATCAGAAATATACTATATTATAAACCATACTGCAATTTTTCAAGACTTTACACTCCATAATGACTGATTTACTATGGGGCAAGGACAGATGCAGAGTGGTGCTGTCCATAAAGCAATACCCACCGTTGAAGGGAGGACTGGGCATGCCCAATTTAGAATTGTATTATGCAGCAGCCCAATTACAATGGCCGGCCTTATGGCTTGGTGAAACCCCTTCGGACGAGTGTACGGCGATAATGAAGATGCTAGCACCGATCCCGGTGCTTACTTGGCTGCTAGACGGTTCGCACTGTTCACCACGTGGCTCTGTTTTATTAGTAGCTGCAAAGTTGTGTTGGCAGCAATATGTCCACGGTAGGGGTGTCCCAGTGCCATACTCCCCCATGCTCCCATGGACTCAGTTGCCTAGGGCCCAAATTCTAATAAGGAATCACAACGCGTCCCTGTGGTGCAAAGCAGGCCTAGCAACTTCAGGTGAGCTTTATGAGGATTCTATACAAAGGTCCTTCGACAAACTCATGATGATGGTGGGGATTCAAGCCGGTGCCTTCATCACATACTGCGCGATCAAACACTTGTTGGGAGCCACATGGGAACGGGGTAGCGCTGAACCACAAGAATCACAATTGCTCACATTGATTCTATCAATTCAAAACACAAGGGGCATCATTTCCAGACTATACTCGTCATTGTTAGATCAGGTATGCCCGAACTGATACGCGCCAAACCCAGATGGGACAAGGTACTTCCCTCTCCCTTGTCCCAAAACGCCTGGACGGTGGCGCTATCCGCTGTCAAAAGTGTCTCTTGCAATACCAGACTTCAATACACTCAGTTCAATTATGTACATCACTCCTATCTGCCCCCAGCCCGCATAAAACTAATATATCCATGTTCAGACCCAGTGTGCCCTAGGTGTGCACAACCATCAGCAGATTTCTATCACATGATATGGGCATGTCCCCCTCTGGTTATAGCATGGCAGTGCATTACGGACACCATAACCGATATTACAGATTATACGCTACATATGGAACCAGAATCATGCTTGCTGTGTCTGCGCCGGCGCACCAAAGGGGATAAGCAAGTACACAGGTTTATTGATTTGGCCCTCATGGTGTTTAAACGCTTAATAGTGACTCACTGGAAAGCTCCACATACTCCGATATACAATAACTGGTTGCGCGACCTGATACAATGCTCTTACGTCAGCTCCAACACCGGGGATTGGCCCAGGAAGGGTCTGAAATTTGGGACGCCTTTATTGTCACTATTGGGGGCCAAAAATGATACCCACCCACCTTGAATTGTGTATACACCACATTGCATTGGGCAGTCAAAGGACTTCCTCCTACTCATAGGTTGTCTGTACACTGATAGAACTTTACCCACACATCTTGCTTGCTACACCGTTAAGGGCGTGTGGAGCCACCGTGTGTGTGGATCACTATTTATGCAAGGGCTCCCGGGTAAGAGTCGCAGACCAGGCCGAGAACGGGGCATACCCCGACTGTCAAATTTCCATACCATAGGTTAAGAGATGCGTAATGAGGCACCAATGAATACCCACTGTATGAAGATAGATGTACATATACATAAACACATTTATATGCTCCTTAACCAAAGAAGGGTTAAATCTTAACACCCCACACAAAATATAACTACAGTGTTCGTTATTGACGTGGCGTAGTTCTTACGATATAATACTACACTATATTCCCATGTTTATTTTACCATCTTTCCACATAAGTGAATATATATGTATGTACATGCCCGGTCACTTTGTGGCCGATTGTTTTGCAGAACCTCAGTATGTTCAATAAAAAAGATTTGAAAAAAAAATAAACCATACTGCAAGTAAATATTATGTGGTGACAAAAGACACAATGTAAACTTTTTAAATATCTTCTTGTATAGAGTCTAGTGTCTTGCACTATACAACAATTTTGCCTCATTGCTCTGTCTATTACACAAGCACACAATTTTCTCCAATCAAAAAAAGTTTGTTATCCTTGTTTTCCACAACTACTGACCAGCACTTTCAGTATAGTTGGTTTTCTATGAGGGGAGCTTACAAATGGATGAGGTGAACAAGGCACAGAAAATCAAACAGCAGCAAAAAGGGTGGCTATGTTATAAGAAAGTTATGAAAAGGCACTTTAGAAACAAAAGGACAGAAGAGCAGAAGGAAAGAGAGCAGAGAGACAGTCTTCATTTGAAAATGCAACCAAATAAGATGATAATGGTAAAAGTGTAGGATAGATGAGAGTGCTAAAACATGGACAGACACTGGACATCACCTACCTTTTTAAACCCTTTTAAACTTTGTAATCTCCGAGCTATGCAAGCTATACTAGACTGATTAGGAACATTGTATATCTATACATTTATAATACTATATATGCACTGTCACTCTACATTATTTTGAGAGCTGATATGCTATATATCTTTATCTACTATGCCTAGTATTTTCATGCTATAAAGTAGCCTCCATTTAGGGGTCTGTGTGGCAATTTCATATAAGCAACAAATCTTCAGTAATAAAGCTACTTTTACCAATCCTTATATTTCACCAGTACTCTGTAGTACCTTCCACATACCTACATATTCTAAAAAAGGAATAACAAAATGAGTAAGTTGAAGACAGTGCACAAAAGCACACCTGCAACAAGGATATATACAGTAGGAGACTATATGGACAAATGATTTGAACATAAATGGAAAGAATAAAAGAGAGGAGATGAAAAACATGCATTGGGTATAGAAGACAAATGGGAGTTTGTGTGGCATGGTTTATAGGGCAGACCAAACATGTCAACCTACACTGGACACCGTTTACCTCTGTATAGTTTTAAGAACCTTATAATGTGTCACTCCATAACTGTACATGACACACTAAAATAATTGGAAAAGCTCCATATCAGAAGTAATTGGAAAAGCTCCATATCAGAAGTTGTACTGTAAGTAAATTATATATACTGTCATTGAAAACTCTTTGCAGACTGCATTCCTTTAATATGTTTTTGTATAATGTCCAGTGTTTTGTGACTCTAAAGTAGTTTGTGTTGTTCATGAAGGTATCATGGAAGAATCTACTTTCAAATAATCACACCACATTTTTGCTTACGTTCTCCTGCACCACTACTGAACACCTTATTCCTAATAATGACTTTGTAAATTCAGAAGAGGATACTAGCACACCTTGATAACTTTCAAATGTCCAGCCTCGATATGATATTTTAAATAACATTATTGTACTTTACATATGAGTAACTTTCATACTCCAACACCAACTTTAATCAATACCACACTACCATAAGACAAATGTAATTCTTCTACTACATATGTTAGAATATCAAGTGCAACCATTTTTTATCTAGACAACTACTCGAATAAAGCAAATGTATAGTCTTGAAAGTCACTTTATAAAATGACCTCATAATTTTATATTATTTTCTACTTGTACATGCAGAAAATACAGTACGTAATTTAGATTCTTCAGTACATTAATTTCCACATTTTTAAAACACTCATAATCCCAGAACCTGTGAAGGACACTGTCATTTATATGTGCTTACACCACTATTCTAAATATGAGAAACCACACCCGCAACTTATAAGTAAGTTTAAAATATATTTTCTAACAATACATCAATAATTGTCTTCTCACAGCACACATACCAAACCTCAGTATACCTTCCATTACCCTTTAAGGAAATGTATATGTAGAAATAAGATTAGGAAAACACTGTGTAGCACACCCAAAAAATATGATGTCAGCCTAAAGGATCAGAACTAGCAAGAGTGTTCATCTTGTGTACCTACATGCCAGCCAGAGATAAACTCAGCTTGAAAGGGTAATGTAAGGGATATATTTATCTTAAGGCTTTGAACTCTGCACTCAATCAGAGTAAAGCTTTAAAAAAAAAATATATATATATATATAAAGGGGAACGTCACAGTTTGTTTAATTTAGAGAAGACTCACTTCAATGTTCCAGGAATAGCAAAGCTATGCGTACTGCAGCATGATTACCATGGATATCATAGCACAATCTATTGCCTGAAAGCTGCAACTGATAAAGGCTACCATTTTAAGTGCATTTCACTATAACTACATATTTCAAAATAATCTTATGTAAATTATTTTTTCACATCATACATTAAAAGCTAAAAAGGGAAAATGTTTTTGTATCTCAGAAACTATGAATACATTACATTACTGCTTTCACTTTTCAGACTAGAAAACACAGAAATATTACTTCTCCATTGTTATGTGGTTTTGTCAAACTTATCATATTAAACTTTGATTATTTCCTGAGGTTTATTTTTATTTGTATGTAAACTTTCCCAATACCCAGATATTCCCCCATACCAAGGAGCAAAAACCTTTTCACTAAACTTTTTCTGGGGTAGTTCCTTTACCGGTCCTGCTGAAGTCCCACAGTATCAATCTTATACCAACAAACATAATTGCCCCCTCCCTTCTCTGCATCTCTTCTAGGCAACAAACCTGGCTACCCGCAGACAGGAGGTTTGGGACAGGGCAGTTAGCAGTCCACATACCCAATGTCACACTCCCAACACACCGACAGCTACCCCCTGTACCCATGCCCCTCTGTATTTTGCCAACAACCATGGGCGCAGAATGATGGGAAGAGGGGTCGTTCCTCTGTTCCACACTATGCTGCTCTGCACTGTTTGATTTCAAGCTTTCAGAAACCTATGTTTGGAAGCAGGTGCATGCTACTTCATTTTCAATCTGCATTCTCTGTTTTACCTATTGCAGTCATTGTGGAAACCAGAATAACCTAAAGCTCTATAGCTGGGTACACAATAAATAAATTTAAATAGTTTTCAGGCCTAATTTTAGACTTAATTTTGCATTTTGTATCGGGTAGATAATATGCTATTCCACATACTTTTCCTGGACTTAAACTGCTGTTTCTAATTGTTGATATAATAGCTCTGAGCCTTACTCACCTTAAGTGGATGAGTAAGATGAAAAGTAACTGTTCACTTCACTTTGTAAAGCCGATCCTTGCCACCTCAGTAGGCCTAGCAGGAGTCTACTTTTTACACTCTCGCTGAAGGTTTTCTCCTAAGAACTCCATGTGGGTTCAGCTCCAATTTCTTCCTCAGGATGTACGAAAGGAAAGCAAAGATGTCTCTAAACACAATATTTTGCATGTCCTTGATACCCAACAGCAAGTCATGCTATCCTTGTACAACGTGCGCTTTTCCCACGTTCACCACAGTGCTGACCTGCTCTGTTTGATAATGAGGATTCAGAAGCCTATGTTCAGAAGCAGGGGCGAGTGACTTTAGTTTCAGTGTAGATTCTCTTCTCTCACCTACTGCAATCATCATGGAAACCATAAGAGCTTAAAGTTTGATAGCTGCCTACAGATTAAATAATTTTCAATAGTTATGGGCCTGAATTTCAGAATTCATTTTAATGTGCTTACAGGGTACTAAGAGACTATTCGACTTAATAACGTACTTTTCTCAGATTCAAACTACTATTTTTACTTCTTCAGATGTAGTAGTTCTACACGTGAACCAGGCTGAGGGGAGAAGTAAGGTGCAAAATACTTGTTTAACCCACTTTGTATGGCGAATCTCACCTCTTCAGTTGCTCTAACAGCAGCCCATTTTTTGCACTCTGTGAAGGGTGCTTCTAAGGGGTTCCTCTTAGTGGTCTGTGGAATTTGCAACATTTGATTTTGGGTAATAATGTGAAATACGTCCTTGCATAGTTTTTGGATGCACAAATAATTTTCAAAAAACACTGCGAAAAAGAGCTGCCTACGTTCTGCTTTTCCCATAGGCTTGTGGGACAGTTTTACAGAGAATGGCACATAATTATACAAAGTGCCGTAATGGCATAATTTCTCGAATTATACATACCAAACATAATCAATAATTCCCAAAACTGTGCAAATTACACAAATGTCATTCACATTTCAGTCAGGCCTAGTTTCACATGGATTCAGCTTCAATTTTCTTCTTGCATTTAGTAATTGAAGTGAAGATTCCTCTAGGTGTAATATGTTGCCGCTATTTGAACTCAGCAGCAAACCATGCTAACCTTTTTATAACACACACTTTCCCACATTCAACACAGTGCAAGTCTCCTCTGTTTGATTGTGAGGTTTCAGACACCTATGTTGGGAAGTAGGATTAAGCTGCTACGGTTTTAATCTGCACTCTCTTTTTTTAAATACGGCAATTATCACAGAAATTAGAAGAGCTTAGGGCCAGATGTAGCAATGTCCCAAATTGCGACTTGCAATTTGCGAGTCCCTGCGACTCGCAAATTGCTAGTCACAATTTGGGATGCAGAAAGGTGTTTCAGACACCTTCTGCGAGTCGCTGTGGGGTCGCAAAGACCCACCTCAATAATATTAATGAGGTGGGTCGCAATTTGCGACCCCATAGCGATTCAGGGCACTCACGGACATTGAGGCCTGCTGGGAACAGCAGACCTCCATGTCCGTGACTGCTTTTAAATAAAGCAGTTTTTTTTTTCAAAGTGCAACCCGTTTTCCTTAAAGGAAAACGAGCTGCACTTTGAAAAATAAACTGAAACCTTTTGTTTCGGTATTTTTCAGGGCAGGTAGTGGTCCATTGGACCACTGCCTGCTCTGAAAAATATTTTTTTAGGCCAGACCCCATGGGGACCCCTTCCCGTTTGCGACTGGGTTACCATCCACTTCAAGTGGATGGTAACTGCGAGTCCATTTGCGACCGTTTTCGCGGTCGCAAATGGAATTGCATACCAGTGCGACTCGCAAATAGGAAGGGAACACCCCTTCCTATTTGCGACTCGGAAATGCATTTTGCGAGTCGGTTCCGACTCGCAAAATGCATTTCTACATACCAGATGGGCTTTAGCGACTCGCAAACTGTGTTTTTCGCCATTTGCGAGTCGCTAAAGCTTTCCTACATCTGGCCCTAATAGCTCTATGTCTATCAATGCATTAAATCATTTTCAAAGTTTTTGGGCATACTTTCCGATTACCTGTTGCAGGTTTCACTCCCCCTGTGTGTACAAGGAAGGTGCAAAGGAACTGTTCTCTAGTAAAAGTGAATCTAGCCACTTTAGTAGCCCTATCAGCAGAACAATTCGCACATTCTTTGTGAAGGGTGCTTCCAAGTGGTTTCATGTAGGTTAAACTCTAATTTATTTCCCAGGACATCAGAAAGGAAAGAAAACATTTCTCTAGATGGAATATTTTGGAGCTAACTCACCCAATGTTAAACAATGCCAATGTCTGCTCGAATACCACTTTTTTACACACCTATGTTTGGAAGCAGGCGCAAATGACTGCTGTTTCACTTGGTATTCTCCTTGGTATGCTCCCACCTACTGCAGTCTACATAAACACCACAAGAATTCAAACCTCTACAGCTGTGGACACTACAAATGATTTTCAGTAGTTCTCGGGCCTAATTTCAGAATCAATTCTGCATACTTTGAGGTTGCTAATGCCAAATGTTATATACTTTACCGCAGAGTAAATTGCTGTTTCTAATTCTATTTCTGGAGTTGTTTTTAACACAATATAAAATCTTCTTACCACATCTAACTATAACCCGATTTTAAGTTTTCGATGTTTTTGTGTATATGTAAGTCTTGTGGTGCGAGCTACTAGCATGTTGCAAAACCATTATTTGTGTGGACTTCCATAGAGCCTCACAATGCACCTAATCATGTGTAGGCAAGTAAACCACTTCAGCACAGCACTATTAGCTGTGTGTAGAGGTAGTTCCATGAAGACCTTTGTCTTTTTAGTATACTTTTTTTTATTATGCTTTTTTACATTTGTAAGGCACAATCACTTTATGTATTTCTACACTTTGTAAAGTGTTTTACTGTAATGAGAAAAGAGATACTACTATGTGAAAGTGCTATTGTATTTAGGACCTAAGGATCAACTATTGTAGCTATATTTTGTACCTATTCGTGTCTTTATCTGAGCTCTCTTTTTGTATGTGAATTTACCTGCTATGTCCCACTATCAATTGCAACGAATATGCTCAATAAAAAAAAACAAGTTTTCTGCTCTACTCTCAAACTTCGTTTCACATGTTATTGTGAGATAATAGCATACTATTGGGTATATTTTTCTCAGGGTTAAGTTGCACTTTCTACATCTTCAGATGCCCAACAAGAATAGCACACTCATATTCAGTGTACAATTATAGTGAGAAGTGCCATTTCTGTACAGTTTCAAAAATAGAATGTCATTTTTTGTACACTTAGATTAAGTCTACTTTTTCTCACAATTTATGAACTTTGTTTACGAGGTGTTCCATGTGCATTGAGCTTCAATGTCTTTTTTTCAGGAAGTAAAAAAAGAAAACAAAAATGTCTCCAAATAGAATATTTTAGAGCTCTCTGACACTCCATTCAAGATCATGCTTACTTTGTAAAATGGGCAGTTTGCCACCTCAAACCCCATGCTAATCTGCTCTGTAACCTTACTTCATCTCAAACTCACCTCAACCTTACCTCATCTCCTGCTGTACCCTTCTACAATGAACCAGTACAACACCATTAAAACACGTTTTTGTGTCCTGTCAACATAGCACCATATAATAACACAACTACCGAATAGTGCTACCTTCCACCTCACTAGAAAAACAGTTTAAGTATGTATACTAAAGTGTATTTCTGGTTTACTCTGTTCTCTTTCCTTCTCTTTTGTTATATTTTCACTACTTTTACTACTATTTCACCCATTCCACCACCTTCATTGTATTTTCCAACTTTAATTATCAATATGTGATTAAATTGAACAAAGCTCTACTTTGCAATTCTACTAGAATGGAAACCTCATATTAAACTGGAAAGAATGTTTCACATTCCAACAGTAATAGCCCCCCCCCCCTCGGCCATTAATGACACCAGTTTCCCGGGCAACACAATAAGACCTGATTAAAAGCATCTCTCCAGTTCAAATGTGCACCTAGTGTGCTCCATAGAATTTTCCAAATATTCAAATTGACAGGCCCCTTGCTCTACTAATAAATTTCAACCAATAGCTGCAGACCGCATAATAATGACTACCTGTTTTCCAAACACCGTTTTTGTGTCCTGTCAACATAGCACCATATAATAACACAACTACCGAATAGTGCTTCCTTCCACCTCACTAGAAAAACAGTTTAAGTATGTATACTAAAGTGTATTTCTGGTTTACTCTGTTCTCTTTCCTTCTCTTTTGTTATATTTTCACTACTTTTACTACTATTTCACCCATTCCACCACCTTCATTGTATTTTCCAACTTTAATTATCAATATGTGATTAAATTGAACAAAGCTCTACTTTGCAATTCTACTAGAATGGAAACCTCATATTAAACTGGAAAGAATGTTTCACATTCCAACAGTAATACCCCCCCTCGGCCATTAATGACACCAGTTTCCCGGGCAACACAATAAGACCTGATTAAAAGCATCTCTCCAGTTCAAATGTGCACCTAGTGTGCTCCATAGAATTTTCCAAATATTCCAATTGACAGGCCCCTTGCTCTACTAATTAATTTCAACCAATAGCTGCAGACCCCAAAATAATGACTACCTGTTTTCCAAACACAACCCACTAAGCAAATGGCAGTTACTTGCTCCCTAACCTACTGTTCTTCTTTATTAATAATTCTCAATAATGAAAGTTGGACTGTAAAATTATAACTCTTGCACAATGTCTCTCATCTAGGATATCAGCCTCATAGTGTTCATCATAATTGTGTTCCATTCCTGTGTCTTTTTAGCTTAGCAGCATTGACAAAGATATAGGATTTTTCCAAAGAAGGCATTATTTAGATTGGCCACAGACGGATTAAATATAATTATCTATTGCTTATAGTGGAAAGGATGTCGAACTGCAAGGACTCTGATATGAGTAGGCACTGTGAAGGCAACTATTTGGGCAGTGTCACATTAGTATCTCTCTAAATTCAAAAGAAGAACATCTTTAGAGAGTTGATGAATCTCTTCCTCCATACTGCCTTTGCCTCTCTTCCCCCACACTGCCTTTGTCTTTTCCAACATAAGTCACAGTCCAAAGTATAACTTGTCGAACCAATTTTGTCCAAAGATTTAGAAATTCCAGAAGCATGTCAATAAAGTAATTTAGACATTTCTCTGAGGGTGCAGCATGGGCTCTATATATCACAATAGCACTCAAATTTGACATGTTTGCTACCGTCAGAAGGGATGGAGTGCATTTCAAAGGAAACTAAACATAATAACAGAATGTATCCATCTCTATCTGTAAGTGTGCACAACACGTTATTAACTTATCTGCTCTTGCCAGAGACACCCATTCTTACTATTATACATTTATTTCTAGTTGTCTTTTTTTCGTAAACTTTGTTGGCACATCAGTACAAATGTGGTACTGGCAAAAATGCCCATTTCATCCATTTTTCTGTGATAGCTCCCTTCTCTGTACCTTTGGAGTACCGCTGTACCAATCTGACAGAGAATTTCTTTTGCTGTTGTGGAAATGCTCCAAGCAGGAGAAACCTGAATCCCCATCCCAGCTGCAACACACCATGGTCAGATTGGCTTGGCAGGTTTGTCCCGGCCCTCTGGAGGTCTTTGGAGCTAAAAGGTCTCCAAGTCCCAGGTTTCTCAGGATGTTAGGGGGGGAACACTTTGAAACAGCCCAGGGCCTAAGGAATTGCACTTGTGGATCAAGAGTTACTCCAACAGAAGCCACGACATGGGATCTGGGATGGGCTCTTCCCAGGTATCAGAAAGCAGTATCAGTCCTCTTCTGATCTTCCACAGGTCCAGCAGTGATCTGAGGAGGGCACTGGGAATGCCACATTTATGCCTGGCAACAGTTTTCGGGTGTCCGTAACTCCTGCCCCTCCCTAACTAATAAGGTAAAAGTTCCAGGGGTGACCTTATCCGTTTTTTCATTGTTTCCTGTGCACCCAGCAGCAAACAAAAACATAATGCCCGTCTCCACCTAAATTGAGGATGGTGAGCCTATTATTTTCTTGTGCAGAGCCTGTGTGACCACCCCAGAAGTTTGTAGTGAAAAATGGAGAGGGGACCCTCCTATCTCCAATATCCTGAAGGGGACAGGGCACCCTGACACAGTGAAATCATAAAATTCCCCCACGGGAAAACCAAACCAATCACTTCACACTCACACAGTCAATGAATCTCTCTATTGATCAGCCTAAAAACAAAGGAATCAAAGGTGTATATTTTTAATAAAATCCCACATAAAAACCCCACATCACACAATAACAAGATCCACACATCAATACTAAAACCGTCAATAAAAACAAATAAAATTCAATAAAAGGGAGACAAAAAAAGAAAGACATATATAATAGTCAATAAACTGAGACCGTCCCAATTCTGGTAGGTATAGGCCTATCGATAATTGTCAGCAGTCCTTATTTGGTGAGAGCCTCCTCCTATGGGTCCAGTAAGAATAAAGCGTTGACGCGTTTTGGTGGGTTTCCAGACCTTTTTCACCACCTTCTTCAGGACTAAATATTATACTCCCCAAGGTTGTTCAATCAAACCTCCATAAATGCCAATTGAAAACATCCACACTGATCCAAATATAAACATAGATACTTTCCTCGACATCCGCAGTCTTTAGGAAGTATATTTCATGGAATCCAAATATATTCAAATAAATTAAGTCAGAGGCAAATCTTATTCATCTGGTTCAAGCCTTAATTCGCTCGCTCGTTATTATCTTTAATCATCCTCTTTGTAATCTGTCGGCAAAAGACACCCCCAGAAGTTTGACCAGGGTAATGAACCACTTCTCCTATGTGGTAACTTCAAACCAGTTCAGGAGCTAGCTCCCTTTCCGCTTTGAATGGAGTCTAACTGACTGAAGGAAAACAGAAGGTGCCTAAAGCACGTCCCTTAGGTGGTGCTGGCAGTCTTCCCAGCTGGAATTGAAGACTGAAAAGTCATCTAGATAAGCGTACTAAAGTTATCCATGCTAGCCAGGATTAAGCTTTGGAAGGTGGCAGAGACATTGTTCAACCCAAAGGGCATAACCTGGAGCTGGACATGCCCTTCTGGTGAGGAGAATGCTGACCTCTCTTTGGCTCCCTCAGTTGGGACAATGTGCCACATCCTGGCGTCAAGGTTCTTAGGAGTTTGACAGCTCTTAAACTGGCAATGAGCTCATCAGCTCTGGGTATAGGGTGTGCATCAGTCTTGGGGACTGAATTGAGGCCCTTGTAATCCACAAAGAATCTCAGGACTGAGATGCCTCTCTGTGATGCAGCCTCGGGTACCAGCATCACTAGGTAAGACCAGGGATACCAGGAAGGTTGAAGTTTTAGCATTGTGGTAACCTCATCCTTGATATGTGCTTGCATCTTGTCAAGCAGTTTTTAATAGGTATACTGTTCCCATTTCAGTATCTTGGATACACCAACTGGTGGGCCCTGGGGTAAGGGAGAACTGTGAGGCAAACTACCTGAACAACTGCCATAGTCTCTCTGCTGACATTCTGTTATGTAGGCATAAGACTTCTCCCTCTACAAGCACACCTTGCTCTTTGTGTGACAGGATGTCTGGGAGGGGGTCACTTGTCTCCTCTTCACCACCGCCAGTCACCATGACCATTGTCACTCTGGACCTCTCAAAATGTGGTTTAAGCCGGTTTACATGAAGGACCCTAAGGTATTACTGAGGGTCTGCAGGTCCAACATCTAGTTGACCTTCCCTTTTTGCATTTCTTTTACTCCACAGGGTCCAGTCTACCGGTGCTAGAGGGATTGTGACTCCACAGGCTCCATGATCCACACTTACTGACCAGATTGATACTACAATAGAGTGTCCCTTTACTCATGCTATTGTTAAATCATTACCTGACTGACCTCTAAATAGTTAGTGGCCTCTTTTATGTAGTGACCAATCTTGGCTCTGGGAATTAACATGTACCTGACAACATCGCAAGGGTGTTTCTTGGGAGTTTGCTCCAACCTCTTCTTCATAAGACTGAGAGGTCTTCATACAGAGAGCTCAAACAGAAGCTCAAAATTGGTTGAAGCTCACTACCGACTGTGGTACTCCTCTGTATGCAAACAGCATGTATGGCAACAAGATATCTCACTTATGTCTTGAAGGAATGATCATGCCATTTATGGTCTTTTTGAATCTCTCAACACACCCATTGGTGTGAAGTTTAAATTGGTGTGGAAAACTTATAAATAACCACATTCATCCCACATAGCTTTTATGTATGCTAACATGAAGTTGGTATCTTTGTCAGACACTAACACCTTAAAGAATCCTACTCAGGTAAATATCCCCAATACTGTCATGGCCACAACAGGTGCAGTGAATGTAATGAGAGGTATGGCCTCAGATTACGAGGTGGCATGATCCACCAACACCAGGATAGACCTGTTTATAAGGACTGACTTGGGAGCCAGAGGCCAACAATGTCTACACCCACCCTTTCAAAAGGTGCTCCAATCTGGGGAAAATTCTGGATTGGACCCTGGCGCATAAAACCAAAGACTCTACACCAATCTAGGGTAAGAAATGGCATAGATTAGTGGATAAACTGGCTGTCATCTGCCAAATTTGGCGGACCACATCAGGGATAACTTGCTCTGAAAACACATGACAACACATGCCAGTTGTCATACTGACTCTCTTGTCTTTCAGAGCCACATTCCCAGCCCATTCATGGTAAGCCACTGAGTGTACATTTTACTGTTATTCAGCATGTGAGCTTTGGGTACCATCACTTTGTCACCCAGGGACACTAGGTTAACATCTGCACTGTTCCAAAAACTAATTGGAACAACCACTTTTACCAGCACTGCATTGTCAATATCTGGTGTATGAACACCAATGGAGGTCTTGTTCTTGGGACAGATGACATCTGTCTTATTGTGCCCTGACTGGAGACAATGATGTCATCATGCCAGGTAAGGCCCCATAGGACTCCTCCCACTAGCCCCTCGCCCAATGATCTAAAGAGGAGTGGGACTCTAATTCCTGGATTATATTTTGGGGACCTTTAAAGAACTTCTTTTGGTAACCTCCATTTCTCCCTTCCTTTTGCTGATGGTAACCCTAGCCATCTCTCTTGTGGGCCCCCAATGTACCTTCTATCACTTTCTGTTACTGATTCAGAGGTCAGCGTTCTTCCCAAGCTCTCAGTGGACAAATAACTTAGGGGTTTATTTACAAGAAACTGGTGCATTGTGATCAATGCACCAGTTTTCTTGTGCTGCTCTGTGCCCCCTAACGATGCCCCGGGAGCGCTGCATATACAATACTGTGCTCCATGGCCTAAAGTGTCCAGAACAGTATCAGAAAGTGTGTTGCTGCTGTGACGATAAACCTTAACATTGCTGGACTAGTGTCAAAATGTTGACGCTAGTCCAGCATGGTTAAGGGGGCCCCATGGACAACAGCACAGCATCATCTTTAACGCCTGCCCTGAGCATGCATAAAAAAAATGATGCTATGCTGGGTAGTGAAATATTGTAGATTTCTCTGCACCATTTCTGCTTGACTTTCAACAGGGGAATGCCTGGGGCAGGTATACTGTGGCACAAGGTTTTACAAACTGGTGCAATGGTGACATTGCACCAGTTTGTAAAAATGGCATGAAGTAGGAGACTCTTTTGCGCCACCTTAGTGTAAAAAAATGACGCTAAGGCAGAGCAAAATCCATGTAAATGAGGCCCTTAGTGTTCATCACGTACTTGTGCATCTCTGTAAAGCAATTACTAAGAGTGTGTTATGCTGAAAACCACATATCTAAGCCATCCCTCACCACATAGCTAGGCACCAAGGGGGTCATAAGGACCGCCGGGGCCAGGGTCGGCGGGAGCACCGGCAACAGGCTGGCGGTGCCCCGCAGGGCATTCTGACCGCGGCGGTTTGGCCGCGGTCAGAACAGGAAAACCGGCGGTCTCCCACCGGTTTTCCGCTGCCCTGCTGAATCCTCCATGGCGGCGCAGCTTGCTGCACCGCCATGGGGATTCAGACACCCCATACCGCCATCCTGTTCCTGGCGGTTCGCCCGCCAGGAACAGGATGGCGGTATGGGGTGTCGTGGGGCCCCTGGGGGCCCCTGCAGTGCCCATGCCAATGGCATGGGCACTGCAGGGGCCCCCGTAAGAGGGCCACACAAAGAATTTCAGTGTCTGCTCAGCAGACACTGAAATTCGCGACGGGTCCAACTGCACCCGTTGCACCTTCCCACTCCGCCGGCTCCATTCGGAGCTGGCTTCCTCGTGGGAAGGGGGTTTCCCGCTGGGCTGGCGGGCGCCTTCTGGCGGTCGCCCGCCAGCCCAGCGGGAAACACAGAATAACCGCAGCGGTCTTCTGACCGCAGTGCGGTATTCTGGAGGGGGGAACTCTGGCGGGCGGCCTCCGCCGCCCGCCAGAGTTAGAATGACCCCCCAAGTCTTTGAGGATGTGGACTCTTACTTAACTTAAACACTTCATTGTCACTGCCACAATCATCAACAAGCTCAGAGCCTCTCTTGGACTTCAGATCCAACTGTCGCTGCCTCCTTTCATGGGCTAGCCAGACATTTTTCTCCTCCATAGGTAAGGGTGATTTCTTCTCCTCAGCAGACAGCTTTCCCTCTTCTAAGACTAAAGTAACAGATTGCAACTTCAGATCCATCTCTGCCTGTCTGTCCTCCAGTTCTGATGTCGACAAACTGTGGCAGGACACACGGCTCCCTACCCTGAATAATGCAGGTGAGTACCTCTGGTACTGGAACCTCCTCAATGTCAATGTCAACTTCTTCCTCCATCCCCTTCTCATCCACTTGGTCCGGTAGGATGCATTACAGCTATACTTCCTCCCAAGCTCTGAGGGCAACCTGATAGTCCCCCTGCTTAAACTCTCTCACCAGCCTCAGCTCCCACTCCTTGTACATCTTTCTCAGCTCTTCCGTTCTGATACTCTCCATGTTGCTTAACTCCACTACCATTCTTTTAAAAATCACAAGTGCAAAAATGTGGGATAGGAACTAACTATCAAAACCCAATAAAAAAAAAAGTCAATTTAAATTATATTGATGTAAAAAATTGGAGTATTATTTCAGAGGCTAACAACCTGCCTCATGTCATTCTCACAATCCTTGTCAGGGTGGACCACATAAGTAACTTAACAAACCTGATTTATGGCACAGAACAACAGGCAACTTAAATGTGAGGTGCAAAGTATTTATGTAGTACCACAACAGTAATAATTTCAAACCAAAGCACAAGAAAAAACCCAGACCTAAGTGGAAAAACAGAACATGTTTTTATTAATAAAATGGCACCAAAATTACAAAAAATCAATAAGGAGAAATGGATTTGTGAATATTCCTGCCTGCCAAGATCTAAATCAGCCCCTTAGTCTCTGAAATGGCAATCCAAAATCGTTATCAGGGCAAGGCTATAGGCCAACAATGACTCCACAAGACAGGATACCTTCTCCAGTGGCTTCTGGGTTCCTCTTGAGTCTCAGATAGCTGCAGTTTCACAGGTCCAGTTATGTTCTGAGGTGGGTAATGATGGTGCTATAATTATGGCACCTACTTATGGGTGTGGGTAACCCCTAGTCCCTTCCTAACTGATATAGTAAACATTTCTAGCAGTACCCTTATCCTTGTTTGCAATCTTTCTTGTGTGGCCTACAGCAAACAATCCCACAGTGCCCTACAATGCCCAAATCCAAGAGGGTGAAAACCCTTCTATCCTTGTGCCGAGCCTTTAGGCCCACCTCAGCGATGTGGCCAGGGAAATGAGAAACCCCTCCCCTATGGTCACTTCAAAGCAGTTCTGGGGCTAGCTTCCTTGCCAGTGTGATTGGAGACTGGCTGACTGGGGGAACAAGCAAGGGGCTTGTGCATGTGTCATCTGCCTCTGACAGGGAATGACCATTTCAAGTTAATTAAGCTCCTTGGCCCTGCTCAAATTGTCATCCTGCCAGAGGAACAGAATCACCTCCACACCCAATCTTTGTCTTCTGATATGGGTGCAGTTTGTACATCTCACACAGAGTTCAGCACTCAGAAGACTGGAACTAGAGGCTAATGGTAGTTAGCTTCCAGAGTCTTAAGGCAGAGAAAAGGTAACTTTCTAAAAGTACCTTTTCATTAAAATATTTATTTTTAAACCTGACTTCTGAAGTGAATTGGTAACTAAGAGCCTAGTGCGACGGGCTGACATTTGAAGCAGCCTGACATAGCTTCGTGGTTGAGGCCAAGTACCCCCCCCATCATGGCTACCACAACTGCAGCATCAAAAGAGAAGGCAGGTGGCTCTACTAGTATTTGTAGTAGCCACCCCTGGAGTTACAGACTCTCAGCCCTGGCAAAGAGACAGCAGGGGAAGATGAGACAACAGAAAATCAGCCAAATTGCAGCTACGAACACCAACGTTTGTAACAAGTGCATCAGAACCACTAAAGCTGAGTACAATGAGCCAGGAGCAGGGTATTGCTGAGTATGTATTCCCTCTTTATGGTGTGCAATAAGGCTTTGTTTCTGGGGCAGTTGCCTTTAGACCCTCTTGTCTAGTTTCCCCAAAGAGGCATAAGCTCTTCTCTGTCCCAAGGCTACTGAGAGAGTATGTGGTTCATGGTACCCAGAAAGCTGGGGGTTCATGTTAAAGCTCATGTTGAGATAAAAGCTGTTACGGGTAGGCAGCATATGGGTATAATGGACTATTAGAGGGCATTTTCCATATGTCAAACTGTGAATTTTTAAGCACATGGATTTGAAATTGCACTTGGCACAGGAGGGACAGCAATATCAGTGGGATTTTAAGCTCTTTACTATTTTTTCTATTATTAATAAATATCAGCAAATATAGGTCTGCAGAAGAAGAAAGACTGAATTAGTAAGCAAAAACTTGGGAGCTACGCATGCTAATTACTCTGCTTGCTGGCTACAAAAATAAAAATAATAGACAGTCGGTGGTCAGTCCCAGACCCAGCAAAAGGTTTCATAATAAGGCTCTCCGGCTCCCTTCGACCCTTCTCGGAGACTGAGACTTGGACAATCTGGAACCTACTCCCAAATAAAGATCATAGCTTTATAGGAGAAATCTACCCCATTTTCTCTGCTGAATGGAATATTTGAAATGAGGTCAATGGAGGCAAATTGAGTAAACTGCTTGCTAGTAGAAAGGCAGATAGCCTTGATAGTGCTAAAGGAGAGAAACATGACAGTCCCAAATTACTACAGTTATATCACAGCAATTCAAAGCAGAGTAGCATGTAACTTGAGGATCTAGGGACTACAGTTCGGCTAAGAGAAGGAAAAATATCTAACAAGGTAATCTATACAATGCCATTTAAAGAGTTACAGGTAGTAGCAATACAGCTATGAAGAGGCTTTGCTAGGCAGCAGATCAGATCTTTAATAAAAAAATCTAATAATTTATCATTGTTATTAATGGAAGATACAATAATTGAAGTCCACCCAAGCCTCACTTGCCTCGTTCTTGATAATCAGAATAGTAGAAATTGAAAATAAAATGTTTTCACACTCTAAGCAACTTCACCACATCAAGTCATGAGTTACTATTTTGATAGATTCCCATGAGGGCATAGAATTGGTTGGTGCCCTACATACAAAAGAATGAAAATAATATAAAGCTGTGACTAGAGGATCAGGAAATCATTTAAAGAGAACCATCCTAAGAGTTGGGGGCAGAACAGAGTGAAAGGAATCAGGAACTTCCTCCGTACAGCTTATAGAAGATTGTCTTCATACTCAGATCAGATCTTGCTCGGGTTTATAGGGGATTTGATGAAAATGAGAGGATACTGGATGCACTTTACAGAGTATGCAAATGCTTCAAGACTGCTCACAATGCTAGTGAACTTAAGAGTTGCCAGGATTTCAGAGAGGACCCTCCTCCAAGCAATTAAACAGAAACGTTTCAGGAGAATATAATTTCCAGGTTTTAACAGACATAGGCCCTCATTATGACCCTGGCGGTGAGTGATAAAGTGGCGGTAATACCGCCAACAGGCTGGCGGTAATTACCGCCAAATTATGAACATGGCGGTGATAGCTCCCATAGGCAGCCAATGTAACACACCAACCGCCAGGGAGGAAACAACACTAACCATGGCGGTAGCCATCAACAGCCAGGCGGAAGACAAAGTACCACCAACCATATTTTGACACCTCAATCCACCACGTTTTACAGTGTGGTACCAACGCCATCAAAAGCCTGGTGGAAATGCATCACAGAAGAGAAAGGACTCACCATCCGAGACACAGAGAAGAACAACGCAGCCATCGAACCAGAAATGCAATTCTTCCCGATGCTTCTTTATGTCATGGTCAACCTAAAAGACCAATGCCGGTGAAGACGACTGCGTGAGTACAGCTGCCTAGCACACAAGGGAGGGAGGGAGGAAAACAAGAGTGACACACACACGCACAACTCACACCCAACACACACATACCATGCACACGTCCAGCTGCACACGAAATACAATGGCACACGATACACGGCAGAATATTGCAAGGACAACTAGCACTAATGAGAATGTATTGATATGAACAGCTAATATATAATCCAATTGTATGTGAAACAGATATGTACAAATGTATACAAAGAGCCACTGCCCAGTTCAATGTACTAAAGGCCCACATAGCCACAGGGCACAGTCCAAGGCCCAACTCGAATCCTAACTTCATCCGGATAGAACTCTGCAGGGGCATCAGTTTGCAAGTGGGCAGGCACCTCTGGGAGATGGGGGGCACCTCAGCCGAATACGGGAACAAGTCCACTGGTTCTGGAGGGGGTTCCATGCCCATTTCTCTGTCCTGGGAGTGCAAGGCCACAGTCTCTCAGGTGGGTGACTTGCCCACTGGCTCTGGAGGGGCCTCCATGCCCATTTCTCTGTCCTGAGGAGTGCAAGGCCACAGTCTCCCAGGTGAGGTACTTGCCCACTGGTTCTGTAGGGGTCTCCATACCCATGTCTTTGTCCTGGCGAGTGCAAGGCCACAGTCTCTTTCAGGTGGATGACCTACCCACTGGTTCTGGAGGGGGGCCCTTGTACAGCAGCCCCTGGAGGGTGGCCTACATGGCTTCTGCTGGTGGTGACGGCTGCACTGTGTCGTCTGGAGGTGAGGGCTGAACTGCGTGGCAGGTGAAGGTGCCTCCTGGGCAGCCTCTGCTGGTGGTGAGGGCTGAAGTGTGGTGGAAGGTGAAGGTGCCTCCTGGGCAGCCTTTGCTGGTGGTGAGGGGATGCACTTCCTCAGCAGGCAGTTGGGGTCCCATGACCACTGGTGGTGGTGCAGGTGTCACCCTGAGAGCCTCCGCTGGAGTCGAGGGATTCTTCCCCTTCATGGCATGAGGCATGGAATCCTTACCCATCCTGTCAGGGGTTGAGGGCTTCTTCCCTTTCATGGCAGGTTGTGCGTGTTCCTTAGCCTTCCGGTCAGGAGTTGAGGGCTTCTTCCCCTTCAAAGAAGGCAGTGCAGGCTCCTTCACTTTCATGGCAGGAGGTGTGGGATTCTTCACCTCCTTGGCTGGTGGAGTGGAATCCTTCAATTACTTGCCACCATGACTAGGCGGTACCACCACTGTCCGCATGGACTGTTTGTTAGAGGTGCTGGGCTGGGTCACTGGGACCCTGCTTTTACGGGCAGGATGGGGGAGTGGGAGGGAAGAGGTCAAGTTGGGCAAGGAAAAGCTTTTTAGGGATGGTGAGGCGGGAGGAGGGATGGGAGTGGAGGTTGAGGGAGTGGCTGTAGGAGGTGTATGTTTGCTGGATTCGGGTGCAAGTGCATGGGCAGCATGCTGATGTGAGGTGGATGACTGTTGGGTGTGTGAGTGCTTCCATTTGTGTCCTTTAAGAGCGGGGACAGACAGGTTGGAAGAGAACACAGGGGACCCGTGCATGGATATTGTGGAGGTGTCTCCTAGTGAGGTGTGTGTGCTGCTTGGTGTGGTGATGCTGGTTGTGGATGTTGATGCATTGCATACAGGTGTGAATGTAGACATCACTGTGAGGGAGGTGGAGGAGGAGGAGGGGCAGACAGTGGAGGCAGTGAATGTGGTTGTGTTTTTAACTGTCTTTGTGTTTGCAGGAGTGCTTGTGGGATGGAGTGTGGTGCCTGAGTGTTTGCTGTGCCACTCTTGGGTGTTGGCGTGCATGCATGCTCGTCTGTATGTGTGCAGGGTATGGGTTGGGGTTGAGGAGACTGGGACTGGGAAGTGGTAGTTGGAGGGGAACGGTCGAAACAGGGACAATAGCTGCCATCAGAGAGGAGGCCAGAGCCTGTATCAATCTCTCTTGGGCCGCTAATCCACCGTGGATACCTTCCAGGAATGTATTGCATTGCTGCATCTCGGATGCCATCCCCTGGATGCCATTCACTATGGTTGACTGCCCTACAGAGACAGATCTCAGGACTTCAATAGCCTCCTCACTCAGGGTAGCAGGGCTCACTGGGGCAGGGCCTGAGGTGCCTCCGGCAAAGGAAGTGCCCACCCTCGCTGAGGGGCTACTGGGAGGGCAGTGCTGGCATGGAGTTGGCGGATGTACCTGCAGCTGGGGTGGTGACAGAGGTGTCTGCCACCACCAGGGAGCTTCTATCGCAGGATGTATCTGAGTCTGTATTGTCACCTCCTGTCTCTGCCTTGGTGCACCCTATGCCCTCCGTCCCACTGGCTCCTTCAGCTTTGGTGGACTCTGCCTCCTGGTTCCTGTGGGATGCAGATCCCACTGTCACTGGTGCCCCTGCTCCTCTGCCAGATGATGCTAATGAGAGAGAAAAAGGAAACACTGGGTCAATTACTGCACCAACACCACAGTTGGCAGACACAGCACCATCACACACAGGGATAAGGCTTGAGCACTATGCATTGTACTGCCAATGATTTGGCGAGATGCCACGGCAAGATGAGGGCCACACACCACCAACTGCACCCCTCTTGGGACCCACAAAGCCCTGACTGAAATGGAATGCTAACAAGCTAGGTTACCTGCACTTGCCATACACCCATTACCCTAGAGTTGATTCATGCTGCAATGTCTGGCCTGGCCTAAGAGGAACCCACTAACTCACATCCACCACCCAGATCCCATCCCACCTGCCAAATGTTTTAATAATACACACTATACTCACCCCTTTGTGGCTGCTGTGATGCCATCAAGCGCCCATCCAGCTATGGGTAGGCAACTGCCGGTATGCAGGGCATCAGGGGGGTCAAGTTCCGACTGGCACCCCTTCCTCGTTGGGAGGCCATCCCCAGCTGGGCATCCACAGTCTTCCATGCTCAGCATCCCAGGTCCTCCCACCGTTTCCGACAGTGGTCTGCCTGCCATAGACCCCCAGGGTCCACACGTCCTTGGCGATGGCACACCATAATACCTTTTTTTGATGGGCACTGACCTGCAGGGGTAATGCAACCAGTAGGACATCATTACACATACACTCCAGCTTGTCACACTTATGGCCTACCAATTCCTTTTCCATCACCATTGGCACACACATCGCCCGGCGCACATCATGTACACCATCACAAGACATTTCCCCCGATGACACGATGCTTGCACACACATCTCCATGCATCCTTCCCACATGCATTGTGCACAAAGTGTACTCACCTGTTGGTCTGGAGGCCAATACAGCAGTCTGTACTGGGGTAGGACACCATCCACCAAATGTTCCAACTCCTCTGAAGTGAATGCAGGGGCCATTTCCCTGGTCACATGGGCCATGGTAGGTTCTAGACACAGGTCACAGCAGCACACACAGTGTAGGTGTTTTCCTGTTGAAGGGCAGGAAACAAGTGAGGAATCAGATGGAAAATGGTGGTCACGTCTAACGTGGTGTACACCGTCACCCTAGGTGCAAATCCCCATTGGCCACTGTACTCCATACAGCCCCATGTTATCCAATGAGGAATTGCATGGCAGTACAAGACCGCCTTCGCCACGACGCCCAAAGTCGGCGGAATTACCTCACTTCCACCTGTCCCTACATACAAGACAGGCGGTCGCAATTTCATGGGGAGGACACCGGTCTTATTGACATTAACTGCATCACAGCCTAGATTAGCACATACCTCGCCATTCCCACTGTCCTATAACATAAATGCACTATGTACACTGAAGTTGTGCTTCCATTGTTCAAATTGTGACAGCCTACTCACACTTGTGTCCCTTAGATACCTACTGCTGCGGATGAATAGGAGGTGGAGACATACTTCCATGAACAGACCCCTTGTGGACTTGGGTACACTGGAGGAGAGGCACATTCTACTCACCTATAGACTGGACAAGGCCACAATAACTTATCTGTGTGCCAAGTTGGAGCCAGACCTGATATATGCTATCCGCCATCCCACTGGGATACCCCCTCTTGTGAAAGTGCTATCAGTGCTCCATTTTCTGGCAACATGTTCTTTTCAAGTAACAGTGGTCTTAGCATCAGGAATGTCACAGCCAATGTTCTCAATCGTGCTGGCAAGAGTTTTGTCTGCCCTGCAAAAACTCAGGTGCAGCTACATTACTTTCCCCCAGGTGGAAGATTTGGCCACAGTGAAGGCCGGATTCTATGCAATGGGATATATCCCCAATGTTATTGGTGCGATTGATGTAACACATATTGCGTTTGTCCCCCAGCGCCAGAATGAACAGGTGTTCCGGAATCGTAAGAGTTTCCACTTACTGAATGTGCAAATGGTGTGCCTGGTGGACCAGTACATCTCCCACGTCACTGCCAAGTATCCTGGGTCGGTGCATGATGCCTTCATCCTGAGGAATCGCAGCATCCCAAATGTGATGGCCCAACTACAGAGGCACAGGGTGTGGCTAATAGGTGAGCCTTGGTCCCCACCCACTGCATGTTAGTGAATGCCTTCAGGTGTCATCCCTATAGCATTGTGTGAGGCTGATGTTATCCCTCAATACTTGCAGGTGACTCTGGCTACCCAAACCTATTGTGGCTGCTGACCCCTGTGAGGAATGCCAGGACTGGGGCAGAGGAACGTTATAATGAGACACATGGGCGAACCAGAAGGATTTCGGGCTCCTGAAGGCCAAGTTCAGGTGCCTCCATCTGACAGGTGGATCCCTGTGCTACTCACCAGGGAAGGTCTGCCAGATAGTAGTGGCATGTTGCATGTTGCATGTTGCACAACCTGGCCCTCAGATGGCATGTACCCTTTCTGGAGGAAGAGCCTGGAGAAGCCCCTGTGGCAGCAGTAGACCCTGTGGACAGTGAGGATGAAGAGGCTGAGTATGAGGATGAGGAAAACAGAACATCACTTATCCGTCAATACTTTCAATAACACACAGGTGAGACAGTGCAACTGACCATTCCTATGACTATTGATGTATTCTTTGTGGCTGTAGCATGATTGCATTAACTTCATTTGCATCTCAACATACTGTCACAGATGGCTTGTCATTTTACAGATGTTGGTGATATAACAATAGTGTACTGATGTGCTGACTACAGACAGCTACAGGTCATTATTTCTATGCTCTCACAGCGTTCAGATCATTTGCACTAAATGTGACTGTTTCCATAAACACACATTTTCAAAACATAAAATACTAGTAGTCAAGTTGTGTTCAAGGGTGTTTATTGTAGTGCTATGAAATTGAGGAAAAAGTGCAATGGAATGGGGTGATGCTAGAGGAAGTTACAGGGTATTGTTCCAGTCTGTTTGTAGCACAGGTGCAGTGTCCAAGGGGGCCATAGGAAGAGGAGCAAAGGCAGTTCAAAGTGGAAAAGGTGACAGGGTGAGACCCAAGGGGGACAATCAGGAGCTGGGATGATGGGAGTGAGAGTGTGAGATGGCATGCAGGTATGGGGGTGATACGCAGTAAGGGCCAGATGTATCAAACGTTTTTGCCAAATTTGGCTGTTTGCGAATGCAAAAACGTGGTCTGCGATGCATGAAAGGCATTCGCAGACCAAAAATAATAAATCGGAAAAATTGCGATTTTCTGCTTTGCGACCTGGTTTTGCGAGTCGCATTTTGCGATTCGGTATTCCGAGTAGGAAATTGCGAGGTGCAAAATGTGACTCGCAAAACCAAGTCGCAATTTGATGCATCAAAAATGTGCAAATTGCGATTTTTCACAGAATGGCATTTTGCACATGCAAAATACCACTAACTGAAAGCAGGTGGTAACCAGGTGCAACCTATATAAAGAGGCAAAGAATGCCTCAGACTCTTTTCCACAATGGCTGCACTCTACATCATGGCGAGGAGGATGAGGATCTTGGCAGGTTTGAGGAGAGGGAGGAGGAGACAGCATTTTCAGAGTGAGCATTACACTTTTTGACCAGACAGAGGAGGAAATATTTGAGAAGTACAGATTGAGCTCTGCCATGATACTTGACCTGATAGCTGAGCTACAACCTATACTGCAGCGCACAACACATAGGACTCATAGCATCCCCACCCATGTGCAGGTATTATGCTCCCTCCACCTACTTGCCTCAGGGAGCTATCAAGGGGTCATAGCAGCAGCTGGAGGGGTCTCACAGAGTATTCTCTCTAGATTTTTCAATGCATTTATCAATGCCATGCTGAGCAGAATATAGCAGTACATCAGATTCCCCCACACCCCACAGGAAATACAGCAGACAAAAATAGATTTCTACCAGATAGCACAGTTCCCTCATGTCCTAGGTGCCATAGATGGGACACGTTGCAATCTGTCCACCAACAGCCACAGAGTATGTGTACCGAAACCGTAAACACCAACATTCCATGAATATACAGGTGATATGTAATGCCTCATACATCATAACTGATCTTGTGGCCAGGTACCCAGGGATCACCCATGATTCATACATCTTTCGCCACTGCGGCATTCACACAAGACTGCTAGCTGGGGAGTTTGGTGAAGGATATCTACTAGGTATTGTCCCTCTGTACACTGGTGCATTGATGGCAGTGTGACGTCAGATGGCTCAATTACTCATTATACCCTCTGTTCCTTCCAGGAGACAGTGCCTACGCAGAGCGCACCTACATGATGACGCCCTACCTAAATCCAAATACACCTGCTGAACGGAGATACAATGCAGCACACAGGGCGACCCGCAATGTGGTGGAGCGCACCTTTGGCCTGCTGAAGAGTCGCTTCCGGTGCCTCCACAAAAGTGGAGGGGCACTACAGTACAGACCAGAGACAACATGTAAAATAGTGGCTACTTGTGCAATCTTGCACAATATAGCTACCACCAGGGCCATACCTGTGGAAATATCTGATTCTGAATCAGATGAGGATGATGATCCCATACCACCCCTACTGCCAGCAGACAGGACCAGTGCAGCAGAGAGCAGGCAAAGGTGTGCTGACATCACACACAACCATTTCAGATGTAAGTATGAACAACACAAATCCACTGACAAATGTACCGGTAGTAAGTACATTTATTACCTTAATGTCAGGTAATATGAGTTCCACGAGTACCAACAAAAGTAATTGTGACAAAAAACAAAAGCAGTTAACAGTAAAGCACTATTCCTTCATAGTGTCCTCATGCCAGAAGTATTTACAGCCCCCTGTGGCCACTACACTCACTTCTTTCGGCCACGCACGCCACTCGAGTGCGCAGTTGCCTCACTGGCACCTCGAGTGTCTGCCTCTGTGGCAGTGCTGTGCCTGGCACTGCGACGTTTGGTGTCCATTGTGGGCACAGCTAGGCTGCTGAGGCTCGATGTGTCCTCCGTGCCCCCCAGTCCAAGTTCACTAGGTGTGGCTGACCGGTTACCCATTATATTGTCAATCACATTCGTGATCTGTACCAGTCCTTGGGCCACATCCCTGCTGCTGTCTGCGGCCTCAACCTGTGCCGCCACAGCACGACGTGATATTAGGGCTGTCGAATTTGCCAGCCTAGTCACAGAGCAAGAGAAACCTCCAAACATGGTCATGAAGCGTCGCTCCTGCCTGCGGTGGCTTACCCTGTTGTGGCGCAGCTCCTGACACAGTTCCCTCACAGCAGTAGTCAGCTCCCTCGTATCCTGCGATGCTTGGACCTGTCCCTCACGCAGCTGTTCGATGTTGGCATTGAGACACTCCAGCTGGCGATGCAGGCCCCCCATGTTTGCATTATGTTGCTGCATCTGCCTTTGTAATGCCATGATTTTTTTATTTTGCAGGTGCTGCTGCTTTAACATAGCCAATTTCAGGCCACCAAATAACGATGTTCCCTCACCTGCCTCAAAAGCCTGTGCATCTGCATATGTAGGCATCCTCCGGGGTGCTGTGCTCTGCTGTGAACGAGGCTCCTGCATCCGAGAGCATCTGCCAGTTGGGGACGGCGTTTGTGAGTCTTCCTGCTAGTCATCAGAGTCCTGACTCAGTTCTGGCAGTGCCCTAGGCCTGCGTCGGAGTGGCACAATGTTCTGTGACTCACTCGTATTGGAGTCTGAAGCAGGATGGGTGTCTGTCTCCCCTGCAATGGCACATGCTGTAGCTGCAGGGCCTGGGCCACCTGCAATGACAATATGCAGCATGTCAGTTATGTATGTTACAATAAAGGTCACACAATGGTAATAAAGGTACAGTTACTTCTCATCACTATGTTGTGGGTGTTGTGTTCTTCTGTGTGTCGCTCTGCTTATTACATTGTATGTGCTACTTTCCCCTCTGGGTTGTGGACTACCACTCCCATAAGGCATTGTTGTGCTGCTTCTAAGATGTGGAATGGACTACTTCTCACAATGTTTTAAATTACTTGCTAATTCCCAAGGGGCTTTTGTGCATACATATATGGGGTTACATTTCAATATTGCACTTACCTTTACTTGTACTTGGTGTGCCTGATGTGTCAATGGGAGGAGTGTGGACTCCACTAGGTCTTCTATCGGGGTGGAAGGTGTCTCTGAGGGTGGTCCCCCTCCTGTGCTCCTGGCCTCCTGCAGTCGTCTTGCCACCCTCTCCTTGGCACGGGACCGCAGGTCGTACCACCTCTTCTTGATTTCTTCAACAGAGTGCTGCGCCACTCCAACAGTGCAGACCTTTGTCTGGATATCTGCCCAGAGTCTGCATTTTTCACTCTCAGACACCTGGAGTGATCTTTTGCCAAACAACCGGTCATGGCTCCTGACCACCTCCTCTGTGAGCACCTCCAGCTCTTGCTCACTAAACTTCAGCTTGCGCTTCCTTTCTCCCTTCTCCTTTCCCTGGGCAGAGGTGTCCATGTTGGTTCTGCTGTGCTGCCTCCTTCAGAGACTTGCTCAGTGTGGCTGGGCTGACTCTCTCTGACTGCTGGTTTGGGTGTAGCACCTGCAAACTGCCTGGGATGACTCACTTCCTGCTTGTGATGTCATCAGGATCCTCCAGGTGTGCGTTCTCGCAATTTGCGATTTTCAATTACCGAATCACAATTTTCCGAAAATGCAAATTGTGATTCGGTATTTGGGCTTCGCAAACCACAAATATCGAGTTTTAAAAAATCGCTATTTCCGATTCGCAATTATGATACATGGCCTATTGCGCCTCGGAAATAGAGATTTCTTAAAAATCACTATTTGCAATTCGCAAGGCCATTTCATGATACATCTGGCCCCAAATGTTGACTTACCAGTTTCCAGTCCTCTGGCTAATCCAGCGAGTTCATCAGGATGCAGTAGTGCTAAGACTTGCTCCTCCCATGCTATGAGCTGTGGGGGAGGAGGTGGGGGTCCACCACCAGTCCTCTCGATAGTGAGCTGATGTCTTGCTGCTATGGAACGTACCTTCCCTGTAGATCGTTCCACCTCTTCCTAATGTCGTCCCTTGTTCTTGGGTGCTGTCCCAAGGCGTTGACCCTGTCCGCGATTCTCTGCCATAGCTCCAAGTTCCTGGCAATGGATATCTGCTGTACCTGTGCTCCAAACAGCTGTGGCTCTATCCTGACAATTTCCTTCACCATGACCCTTAACTCCTCATCAGAGAAACGGGGGTCCTTTGTGGGGACACGGGTCTTGTGTGGTAAGTGATGATGAGAGTGTGTTGAGTAATGTGGTGGTGTGTGATGTGGGGTGCACGAGGGATGTATGGGTGTAAGTGGTGTGTGTGTCTAGTTGTCTCTGTGCTGTTCGTGTCAATCTCCTGGCAGTAATTGCGGTTTGTAAAGGGTTGAGGATACTGTGAGTGTATGTTTTATAGTGCTGTGGGTGGGTGGGAGCGGTGTGTATATGATTGTCAGGTGGGTGTTTTTCATATTGGCCAATGTAGTGTTGTTTTGTGTGTGGGTGTCCATTCTGAGTGCTGCTGTACGTACCGCCAATGGTTTACCGTGGCTGAATGTCTGCCTTGGTGATTTGTGGGTCATAATGTGTTGGGCGTTGTTTGTTGGCATAACGGTATGGGTTTTGGGACCACAACCTTAACACTGTCCTTTGGGCTGGCGCATTTGTTTATGTGGCTGTATTCCGTCGGATTCGTGTGTGTGTCATTATATGGCGAACGAATATTCACCACTGTGTCGGTATGTTGGTGGTCATCATCACAGCGGTAAGCAGGATTTACTGCCAATGTCGTTATCATGAGGGCTATGGTGATTGAGACAAGGCCCGTGCAGAGAACTCCGTTCCACTGGTGGAGTTTTTGGAACTAAGGCACTTCAAACTACTAGTTACGCAAGTTTGCGAATTCCTCTATCAGGGTGCAGATGAAGTTTGTTCGCACACAGAGGTTTGGTTTTTGTGCTCATGAGCGCCACAATGCTCTTGACTCACTAGCAAGCACACAAAACATCTCACCTGCTAGAGCGACTTCCTGCCGCAATGGCAACAAAAACAGTGCCGCTTGTGAGCGCAACCACATCTTGAGTTAATTCTACTCAAGATGTCTCTAAAAGTTTTAAATCTAGTGAAAAATATGTTTTTGAGCGGATGTTCTTCTCCACTGGATCTTTCAAATTGTCTGGTAGTGTAACATGCCTTTTTTTTACAAACAGGAAGGAAGTGACCCCTAGACTCCAACTTCCTGTTCCTGTCCTCAAGGCTTCTCCCAGTGCTTTGTCCATCTCCTGGAATACTAGGTGGAAGGATCACCCTCTTTGCCTCCTGGAAATACACCTTTGGATTTAAGGACTTTGATTTTGTGATATCACACAAGTCAGTTCAAAAGCTATTATATAAGTGTGTTGTTTGAATGCTTGGCCATGCACCAGTATTTCTTTGTACTTTAAATTGATTTTTAAATGTTATTGGGGTGGGTGGTCTGGGGCCTGATTTACAAAGGTAAACTTAGACCAAAAGTCTAACATCAGACCAAAAGTGTATCTTTACTCATACTAAAGTTAGACTTTTGGTCTAAGTTTAGACCAAAAGTCTAAACTCGAACTAAAAGTCTAAACTTAGACCAAATGTCTAACTTTACCCTGAGTAAAGTTAGACCAAAAGTCTAACTTTGCTGTGAGTAAAGTTAGACTTTATGTCTAAGTTTAGACTTTTGGTCTAAGCTTAGACTTTCAGTCTAAATTTAACTTTGTGAATTAGCCCCCTTGTGTTTAAGTAGGGGCAAATTTATTTTGCATTTCATGGAAATTTTATCTTTTTTTATAGGAAAATTGTTGCACACATCAGTACCTTTTCTCCAAGTTTCTTATACATACAAAATTGTTTTACTATGTGGCCTAGACTTCCAATGGGCCATCTTGCCAATAGGCCTAGTGCTAGTAGTTATCAGTGCATGAAATAAATGCTTCTGTGGCATATGGGTTTAAAACTCCATTTAAGGTCGGGATGGCATTATATTAAATTAAAAATGCTGGCTATTGTTTGCCTTTCATTTTCTTTGCAAAAAGTCTATATGTGGTAATATTTTATGGCATAGGAGGATGTGTTTTCTTGTGAAATATTTATAGCTTGGTTAATTTTCATGTTTTTCATTGCTGAATTAATGTTAGTGTTTTCTTCATTGCTACCACCATCCCTCTTTATGGCCAGTATCTATGTATGTGTGTGTGTGTGTGTGTGAGTGGTTGGCATCATCAACCATTTGTCCTTGAGGTGTAGCCAGGGGCAATTGTATGCAGTCTATGTCACAGGCTTGCATGTGTTCTTTGTTCTCCATGCCTCCTTCTTTGCAGTTGTTATTTGACTATGTGGCTGGCGGCCAATTTGTGCATCCAACCAGTGTGTTTTTGCCATAGGCTTGCATGTGTTCTTTGTTCTCCTTGCTCCTTGTTGTTGCTGTTTGACCATGTGTCTGGCAGCTAGTTTGTGCATCCAGCCAGAGTGCCTTTGCCATAGGCTTGCATGTGTTCTTTGTTTGCTATGCTTCCTTGCTCCTTGTTGTTGTTTGACCACGTGCCAGCAGCTAGTTTGTGCTTGCAGCCAGTATGCCTCAGCCATGGGCTTGCAAGTGTTCCTTGTTTCCCATGCCTCCTTGCTCCTTGTTGTTATTTGACCATGTGGCTGGCTGCCATCTTGTACATGCAGCCAGTGTGCCTTTGCCATAGGCTTGCATGTGTTCTTTGTTCCCCATGCCTCCTTGCTCCTTGTTGTTGTTTGACCATGTGGCTGGCAGCCATTTTGTGCATACAGTCAGTGTGCCTTTGCCATAGGCTTGCATGTGTTCTTTGTTTGCCATGCCTCCTTGCTCCTTGTTGTTGTTTGATCATGTGTCAGGCAGCCATTTTATGATATGATGATGAACATTGCTTGTAATATTTCTTTCTCACACTTTTTATTTGGTGCCTCATTTGACCTTTCCAAACAATAGATTTTTTTCTTCCTGTCCTTCCATACAAACATTAGGAATTGCTGATCATTTGTTTCATTTAGGTTTATATTTAAAGTTTTTATTTTAATTTTCATTTTTTTATTTTTTATTTTAATTTAATTTGTTTTTTTTAAATTCTACTTTAGATTTTTTGTTTTTTAAATTTTTGTAAACATTTTTTAGTCTTTTAATTCATTTAATTCTGCCTTTTGCCTTGATACATCTATCTATCCATCCCTCCATTCCTTCCTCCATCCATCCCTCCATCCACCATAGGCACTCAGCCTACCTATAGCATTCGGTTTCTTTAGGTGTATACACCCTGGCTGTGGGCACTGCAGACACACCAGCAACATAATTAATTTTGTAATGATTATTCACCCGTGCACCTATCTCTGACTACCACAGGTGTCTACTTTAAAACAGATGGAGATAAAGCAAAGAACTTTAGCTGCACATTGTGTGCCTGATTTGAAATGAAATTGTATGGTATAGTGGTGTGGTTTGACTTTAAATTGGGATTTATTACATAAGTGACCATCCTCACTAATGTTGCATTTGTCTGTACTATTTCAACCCTCAACAATGTCATGTTTAACTAACTACATATTTTTTTTGCTTTCTTGCTTTTAGGTACACAAGAGGTGTCACATCACCCTCAGTACTGCCAAAGAGAAGACCTGTACAGTTTTTTCAGTCCTCCAATCTCTTCCACTTGGGAAGCTTAGTGTCACTGCTAACTAAGAGCTTTAAGATGGCCCCAAAGAAAGTTGCTCCCAAGAAAGAAGTCAATGAGAAGAAGCAGCTTTCCAACAGTGGCGTGCCGGCTGCAACCTTTTTAGGGAGATGTGATAACGGCTTCCGGGCAGAAACCTGTGAGCAGCACAGCATGAACCTATCTTATGCCCAAAGACCATGTCTGTCACTGAGGCACCCACTGCAATCATGGCGACACCGGCGAGCAGTTACATTGAATTGGATTTATCCTTTTTGCAAAGTAGTACCCAACCATTTTAGGAAGCAGAACAAAATGGACAGCAGCCACAGCCAGCAATAGAGGATCTTCCCAAAGTTGGAGCAGAATAGGAGGTCGAGCTTCCTGCTGAGCAAGAACCTCCTTTTTTAGAAACAACCGTTCCCAGATCTCCAGCAAGAAAAAGGAACGATACTACTCCACCATCTTCTTCAAGTACCACTTCTAATGGTGATGATAGGGACATGGAGTGGACCGTAGCAGAGTCCAGGAGATACCAGGAGAGGCATTGCTCAGAAGAAGTTACTATTGCTCTTTTTTATTATTTTGTCACTAGCAGGTATGCTTTGTGGTGTCATGTAGTAGTCTGGTCCCAATTCTTTCTAAAGCTAGGATATAATTTATAACCCACTAACTCAGTGTTTTTATTTCAATTTAGTTGTCTGTGATGGATAATCCTTCTGATTAATCCTACAGTTGGAGCTCACCTGGGTGGGAGTGGGACCTCTCTTATGAATTTGTGATGCCTTCCCTGTTATTGCTTCATCCATATTCAGGTAAGAGAAGTATGGAGTGCAGTGAACTAGCTAAGTTAGTAAGTAAGCAGCTAACCGCTACTACGTAATCATTTATCTAGATTGTTGTAGGCAATATAGGTCACAGCAGCATATATCCCCTAATAGCCAAGATAATTACGGAGGGTAACAGACAAGGGTATGTAGCTTACTATAACTGACTGGTATACACTTTTATAAACAGATTAAAAAAACAGGCTGCACAAAAAGACAGCAGTGCAAAATAAAAGTAAAACATAAATAAGCTACTTCAGGCATAAAGTATGGCAAAACAATTTTCTCCTTTAATATATTACCAAAAAAACATTGTCTCCACCAACAACAAGCCCACCACTCTCTCCAAACAAATTGACCCATCCCCAACCAATGTCCAAGCAAAAATGCAAGAAAAAACACCCAGTCCCAACTCCCTTTCCACCCTCTCCACCCAGAACAAGTCTGTCCATCAAAAATAAAATTAAAAAAGGGGCTTAGAAGAAGGCATTGTCCACAGGGGTCTGGAGCTGGCCCAGGCTCTGCTCTATGTTCCCTAACCAACTTTCAATGCTGTCAAGCTTCTGCAGGATATAAACCTGAAATTGCCTGTCTGATCAGGAGGGGTTGACAGCAGTGGCAGTCAAGGCCCCTGGCAGCTTCCCGGTGACACCCGCAATGTATGGCTGGGAGGCTGGGAGGCTGGGACTGGCTTGGTAAACTGGGGCCCAGGTCAGAGGCAGCTACTTCTGCCTCTTCATCTTCCAGGGCAACCAGCCACTGGTATTCTGACTGGATTGTCACCAACCTCTGCCACCATAGCCATGCCACTATCTCCTGCCTGGCAGGTGGTGCTAGTGAACAAGCAGGAGTAGCTATAACTAGAAAAACAAAAAGAAAAAAGACAAATTGTAAACATTGTTCAATGCAAACACTTGCTTAAAATTAAGTCATGGCTGGCACAGTAACAGTACATTGCTGCCCCCCTAGAGCCATTGTAATTTGATGTGATGTGATGATGATTAGGAGATTCACAGGGCCAATTTTATTTTTTACCCATACATTCCTCATATAAAAAGCACTGACTGTCTGGCAGAATAAAAACAGATTGAAAAAACAATGATTTGATTTCTTTATTTTAAAGATTGTACTATCAACTAAACAGACACTTTGAGTG